>NC_063361.1:19263402-19364527 GCF_021869965.1 Rhincodon typus
AGGAAGGCTGACGTTTCGGGCCTAGGCCCGAAACGTCAGCCTTCCTGCTCCTATGATGCTGCTTGGCCTGCTGTGTTCATCCAGCTCTGCACTTTGTTGTCTCAGATTCTCCAGCATCTGCAGTTCCTACTATCTCTTGCCTTTCCTTTTAGTGCTTTGCTTCCCTGGCTGGACATTAAAGTGTCATTGCCATCTTGCCTCGCAGTTCAGCACAGAGCCAGGCGGCTTGTCATGGCTGTCATCAGGCAAAGGATTGGATCTGTTGCTGGGTCAATCTCACACCTACATCCAGTATGTGCCAGCAGACTGTGCGGCAAACACATCACAGATGCATCAATCAAATGGCCATGTTCCAAAGTCAAAAGGAGTAGCTTTTTGCCAAGTCAAGGGAAAGCCGCTGTCAGTCAGGGGGCCCAAGTACAGTCAGTCAAGTGCATTATCTGTGATCAGGAACTTGGACATGGCCTGACATCTGCTTGGGATGGTCAGGGTTGGCAGTGGGGTATTCAGTCTGACTGCAGTCTGAGGAGTACTGCAGTTCCAGTGAAACCAGCCTCCGGATTAGGGAATCATAGTTATGTGGATGCATGGAGATTGGCCAGGCATCTGGGCAGTCACAATGGGAGCTGTCTGTTCAAGTTGGTCATGGGGAGGAGCATGGTTAGTACTGAGGAGGTCGTTGGATTGAATATCAGTGGAGAGGATGCATTAGGGAAACACTGTTGGCGTAAGGAGTTGGGCAGTACTCCTTGCTGGATATTGGAGGCAGCAGCCTGGGATACAGAGGGCACAAGGATGACAAAGTATGGAATTTCGACATATAAGGGGATGGCCAGTAATGTGTGGGAGAACATGGGATGCTGTAGGAGAGGGTGTTAAATGATCACTCCCACTGTTTCCTCAATATAAGGATGGACTATGTAGCATCATGGTAAACATGCCAAAACTATAGTGATGGGGCTCAGGGGATAAGGATTAGAAATCTATGGTGAATGGAAAAATGTAGGGTAAAGATGACCTGTTCAGGAAGTGCCAGGCTGAAAGGGATTTGGTGGATTGCTCACATTGATCTATGAACGGAAAATGACTGCGACCATGTCTGGAGTGAGTGGGTTGGTCCTTGGCTGGGCAAAATTGTAGGCTCCACTTCTGATGGATGGGAAGCCCTTTAAGGGCCAATAGGATCACTCAATTGGCAGAATGCAAGTTTCATTTAATATTTAGAATCATAGCATCGTGCATGTGAAATATAGGTAGTCAAACGCAGCTTTCCCATTATTTGGCTTTCTTCCTCATGGACCTTTGAGGTTCATGTGCAGCCTTGACTTCCAAAACCAGAAGTCAATGCTGTGAATGGTGTTGGCATGCAGATTGCTGTGCGTGGACCCTCAGAGTGGATGCACACACAGCCACGTAGCTTTGCAATATTGGTCACAAGCAATGTTTATCTTGTCATTAATCCTTGCAGATTGAAGATAGATGCCATTGTGAGGCTGATTTAATCACAAATGAACTTAAAAGAGGCATCTAGAGGTCACATGCACACAGATAATGCAGGACATACTGGGTTGCATAAGGGTACAGAACTGACTCCCTCTCAAACTGAACTGCAAGTATATTACAAGACACTTTGGACTCCAATGCTTAACTGGGTGCCTGACTGAGTTTCCAAGATAGTACCAGTATATCCCACAACATCATGGCAGTGACAAGAAACTTAGGCCACAGTGGGTAGGAATCAAGCTAGCATTGGATGAGAGGTGTGACATAAGGGCATTGTGTGTAGTTAATGAGGCGAGTTTGGGAGGGTCATGTAAAGAAACATCCCACTCCTCGGGGAGGGAAACCTTTTGATGAAAATAACACTTCGTCAAAATATGGGAAGATCCAGTCTCTGGCCTCCAACTCCATTGCCTTCCGAGGCAATGACTTCCAAAATGACACAATGCTCTGAGAGAAAGAAAAATCTAATTTCTCTTCTAAAAGGGAAATTGCTCATTTTAAAACATAGTTCTGGACTCATCCACAAGAGGAAACATCCATTCCACCTTGTCAACGCATTTCAGGATCTTATATGGTTCAATTAAGTCCCCCCTCACTCTTCTAAACTCCAGTGGGAATAAACACAGTCTGTCCAACCTAACTGAAGACAACTTGCTTATTTAGAGTATCAGTTCAGTAAACCTCATCTGAACTACCTCCAATGCATTTAGATTCTTTTTTTAAATAAGGAAACCAAAACTAAACACAGAAATATAGTCTCACCAATGTATAACTAAAGAATAACATTTTTACCTTTGTATTCAATTCCTCTCATAATAAAAGATCCCATTTGCCTTCTTGACTTTGTGATGTACCTGAATTCTAACCTTTAATGACTCAAGCAGTACTCATCCCTCTATACTTTGGAATTCTGCAATTTTCCATTGAACTAATATTCCATTGTTTTATTCTTCTTGCTAATGTGAAAAACTTCATTTTTTCTCATGTTCAGTTCATTTGCCATATTTTTTGCCTGCTCTGACAACGCATCTATATTTATCTGCAAAATCCTTCTGTCTTCTTCACAAAATATTTTCCTATGAGCTTTCCTGCAATCTTCAAATGCCTTTGCTGCCCTTATCACTGCGAGGATGACTGTTTAATTTGTCTTTGCCCTCAAGTAAGGTTTTTTTTGGAGATTCTTCTCCAGGAGCCAGTCTCTGATCATAAGGTTAACATCTCTTCTTTCTTTTGGATTCTTGTAACAGACTTTCTGCAATTTCTGCTTCTAGTTCATATTTCCAGCGTTTCAGTTTAATTATTTTATGATGCAATCAAATTTGTCTTGCAGAAAACCCTTTCATACATTTGAGAAAATAAAGATGAGAGTAGACTGTCTTTACTTGATAGTGTCACATCTTGTAAGAAAAAGAATATCGCTGACCATTAACGAAACAGTTACTTTTATTTCCTCACCATGCTACGTGGAAATCTAAATGAAAACATACTGCATAAATGGTTAAGCTGTGTATTGTAACAAACTTTATGTGTACAACAGAGAGAAGATGTGAGATGCTACATCTGGCCCCAAAGTACAAGTCGCACAAATTCAAGTTTCTAGATGAACTTAATATCTGGGGGTGGGATGGGGGTGGGGTTATCTTCCTTCCATTTTTTGATTCAGCTTTATGAACTGGACATGATAGATTTTGAAGATTTTTCTCATCTCAATGCATTTAATTCAGTTTGCCAGCGTGTGCATTCCTCCACAATTATATCAATAGCAGCTTCAGACTGGGAGGGCTGTATTATCTGAGTATGGGGGTGGAGCAGAACTTGCAAATACTGCAAAGCAGCTGTAATAACTGATTTTCCTAAATGGGTCACGACATGCAATGTTACAAGCACACAATGACGTTGGGGGTCGTATTGCCTTGTCCTCACCCATCATATTCCTAATGGAAATGGTTGATCCTTCCTACATTCACAAACCTGATTGGTCATCATTAGCAATTACCTGCCTATTTTTCTCTTAAACAGATTAGATGCAGAGCTTGTCCATAAACAACTTCATGACTGACTAAACAACAAAAGAACAACACATAGTCATGTTCATTTTTCCTCTTTAATACATCAATTGAATGTGTCTGATAGTAGATAATAGGTAGACTGGTGGAACCTTTGCAGAATACTTTCCAAAGCTAGCAACAATTCCGTGACAATGCCAGAATAACACTACCCTTTCACATTGTACAGTAAAAAAAATTAACCATGATTATTGCTCAACATTTAGATGGACATGCAGACTGGTTATAAGTGGATAGGTGAAGATCTACTATATGAACTGGATATATGTCTGCAGCAGGTGACAATGAACATTTTAAGTTTTACAGTAGCAAGTTTTACTGGAAATTTAAAAAAAAACTGAATGTGTAGCAGTATCTGCCATTAAGTGTGTTATTAATAATAGGTAGCACTATTTGAATGTGGATATATACACGCTGCTTTGGATATTTTGACAAAGGAAGATCCCTTAAAATAACTGAAGGAATTCAATTGGAGTAACAACAGTTACCACTCCAGATCTATTAAATTATAAAAATATACAGAGTAAGAAATATATAGCTGTGGTTCTGATTCCAACCAGACAGACCATGTTTAGACTCCTTGGCTCCTGCCTGGCTGGATCTAGAAAGAGGTATGCCAGAGCCTTACATTTCTTAATGTCCTGCCTGAACTTTGGAGGGAGATTGCCAGAGCTCCCAGAGAGGAAAGCAGGAAACCCTGCAGAATTTCCTCAACTGCAAAGAGAGCAGGAGACAATTTTTGTCCACTAAACATTTAAAATAACATCAAGAAGATTTAAAAAATATTCAGGCTTAACACAGCACTTCAGGCCACGTTGAATGGGAACGTTGTCCATGTTGCTAAGTTGTGAAAGTGGGAACAGGGAATCACTGAGTTCAATTAACCCCTTAGTGCATTATCTTTGTGTCATTGTTACTTACAACAAATTAACCCCACTCCTGCTCTTTCCTCAAAGCATTGAGGTCAAATTCCCTTTTGAAAGTTACTATTGAGTCTGCTCCCATTACCCTCTTACCAGTGCACTTACAGTCATAGAGCTGTACAGCATGGAAACAAACGCCTCAGTCCAACTCGTCCATGCCAACCAGAAATCCTAAATTAATCGAGTCCCATGTGCCAGCATTTGGCCCATATCCCTCTAAACCCTTCCTATTCATATACCCATCCAGATGCCTTTTAAATGTTGTAATTGTACCAGTCTCCATCACTTCCTCTGGCAGCTCGTTCCATACACACACCATCCTCTGCGTGAAAAGTTGCTCCCTAGGTCCCTTTCAAAATCTTTCCCCTCACACCTTAAGCCAATGCCCTCTAGTTTTGGATGTTTCATCATCCCGCTAGGTAACATTGTCAGTGTGCCTCGGTGAAACATTGGTGTTCTCTCCCACTTGTTATTTATATGCCTCGGTTTGCTGGGGCGGTTGGCATTACTTCCAGTTCTGTTTTTCAGTGGTTTGTATATCGGGTCCAGTTCAATGTGTTTGTTGATGGAGTTCTGGTTGGAATGCCAGACCTTCAGGAATTCCCTGGCATGTCTCTGTTTGGCTCGTGCTATTATGGATATGTTGTCCCAGTCGAATTTGTGTCCTTCTTTGTCCGTGTGTGTCCTTATTGTCAGTTTTCTTCCAGTTTGGCCTATGTAATGTTTCTCACAGTCCTTGCATGGTATTTTTTTACATTATATTAGTTTTATTGGTTGTGGGTATGGGATCCTTTATGCTCGTTGGTAGTACCTAGCAGGATGATGAAACGTCTGCAATCAAACACACTGGCTCGACGAGCAACCCTACAACCTCATCCACAACCTGAGCTACAAATCTTCTCAAAAACTTTAAAGTTTTGGACTCCCCTACCCTGCGGAAAAGATTTTGACTATTCATCCTGTCTATGCCCCTCATGACTTTATAAACTTCCATAAGGTCACTCCTTAGCCTCCGACACTCCAGGGGGAAATAGCCCCAACCTATTCAACCTCTCTCCATGATTCAAACCCTCTTTCTGAACCATTTTCAAGTTTCACAATATCTTTCCTATAGCAGAGAGACCAGAATTGGATGCAGTATTCTAAAAGTGGCCCAATCAATGTCATTTACAGCCTGAACATGACCTCCCAACTCCTATTCTCAATGCACTGACCAATGAAGACAACTGTGCCAAACGCCTTCTTCACTAAACTGCCTACCTGCGACTCTGCTTTCAAGGAACTATGAACCTGCACCCCAAGGTCTCTTTGTTCGGCAACATTCCCCAGGATCTTACCATTAAGTGTAAAAGTCCTGCCCTGATTTGCCTTTCTAAAATGCAGCACCTCACATTTATCTAAATTAAACTCCATCTGCCACTCCTTGGCCTATTGGTCCATCTGATCAAGATTCCGTTGCACTCTGAGGTAACCTTCTTCACTGTCCACTACACCTCCAATTTTGGTGTTACCTTTTTAATTTTAATACCTTGCTGAGTAAAGTATATACCTGCCATCTCTTCAGATTTTTTTTTGAGAGATCCAAGGTTTGAAATCTTTTGCGGCTAACAATAATTTGCCCATTGCATCCTTTATCTTCAGTTTGAACAGGCTGCTGACTTGGGCATCTTCCTCATTCTCTTTTGGGGTGATATTGAGAAGGGCTGTTGTAAGTCAATGTTAAGCTGCATGCGGTACATGCATTCATCCCTAAAACCTTAACAACTACATTGTGCATAAGATCATTGCTGCCTTTTCCAGGAATGGCTCTCCAAATTTCTTCAAAAGCAGAAAGGGCCCTGACTCTCTCCCAGACTAATATTCACCAAAAGCCCAAAATACTTCACTTTGGCATTCACCTGCAAGTATGGTATTATCTCGTTGATTTCAATATTGATATTGGCATGTATAAAAGACCAAATACCAGTTGGGATTGGGATGCTTGGGACTCTGGCAATAAAACTGCCTTGATCAATGTGGTGGCACATGTAAATTAGATATATATTGAACAAAAATGGATGTGCTTGGTATTACAGTGTGGAGCTGGAGGAACACAGCAGGCCAGGCAGCATCAGAGGAGCAGGAAAGTTGACATTTCGGGTCAGGACCCTTCTGAAACCCTGGCAATGTTCTAACTTCTAAACTAGCATGTGTGGTGTGAATGGTAGTTGTCATCATTAGGTACTACAGGAACTCAGTTTCTTCAGGATGGAAAGCGATGTAATACCACATCTGTAGATAAACAATGCATATCTGTGGCACTGCTCATTGTGAAATGGCTTTTTTAATTCTTTATTTATTCATGGGATGTTTATTAATGTATTTGGGTTGGCTGGTGTATTTTTGTTAGTATGGCTGGAAAAGGAAATTTTGGAAAGTATGAACATTTTTAATCAGAGTAAAAAGTCCATCAACTGTGATTCTGATTTCAAATTGCTAAAAATGACTTTATTACTTATTATTTTGATCTGGGGTCTTGACAAGTTTGTGGACAGGGTCACAACCCACCATAATGACACATGAGCGGGAGGCGAACAGAGGGATAGAAACTACACAAGGACGATAAGTAGCAGGTCTGAATAAGGATTAAGAATCAGTGCAGACTTGGTGGGCCGAAGGGCCTGTTCCTGTGCTGTAATGAATTGTACTGTGTTGTCTTGTATTGTATTGTATTGTATAATGTTTTTGAAACAGCTTTTAAGATTATGGAAACTTTACACCCAATGTAACCTATGCTAAAAATTCCTTGATCACTGGTTCAACCAATTTCTGACAAATAGCAGAACCTCTAGGTCATTGTTTCAATTCTGGTTTTCCAGCAATGAACCATTGCTGATTGTATTAAAGTCATTTTTCTCGATAACAGACAGAAGGCCAAGACTTAAGCATGGTCTTTTGTATAAGCAGTTGATCACTTAACATAACCCCATGGGTAAAAGCCTTTTTTGCCCACCATAGGAATGAGTCCTCCACATCCGGATCATCTTTGTCGCACTTCCGTTTGTTCTGTTTGAGTCCTCAGACTCAGTCTCAGTCTTTGTTGGTATTCCAACAGAAGAGATACAATTTCTTTTGAGTTTGTCCTAGATTTGCAAAAGTGGGCATCAGCCAGAGCAAACAAGTGATTTTTTTTGCTCAAATATCCAGCATTCCTCAGAGATAAAGCTGACCACCCAACCTATTAATTCCAAGCCTCACTTACTATTTCAATTAAGGTCTATTTACGGTTTGTTAGACTGAAGCAACAAGTTACAGATTATAACTGAGAAGAGTTTTGGTAGGATCTGATCTTTTCCTTTCACAAATACTAGAAGTTTAGTGGAGGTGGGTGAGATCTTATGCTGCAGAACAACAATAATAAAATCAAAGATAAGGATATATAGGATCCCCAGGATCACCTGGATTCTTCCCACTGCTGAACTTTTAGAGTATAACATTTCAAAATCTCAAGAAAATAGGTATTGAAATATGCTATTTGCTGCCAATGGGATTGTTGAATTTAATGTTCAAAGATCACAACTGGGGTGTTCCCGCAGTCTACTTTGTCACCAAAATCCTTGTGGTTTCTTATTTTTAACACAAAACAGAGTGAACATTTTTAGAGAGATTGCATATTTTATCTGCTATAGTTCTCTTCATTTTGCACACTTGGAATTAACCCTATTTTGTTTCGCACAGAATTGACTACATGGCTCACACCTTTTCCTATGATGAAAAGTAAATTTTAATAAAAATCAAATTAACATCTAGGGGCCCAGAATGGAGACAAAAAGCATGCTAAGCACATCATGGCCACATCCTGTTGTGTATGTAGCCATAATATCTACAGCATTAGATTCAGAGAAACAACTTTTTTCTTTATGCATTCAGCAGAATTATAGGGTGGATAATCTTGGCGTGACATCTGTAAGTCTGATAATTCTGTGTAAAAAAATTACACCAGCCGCCTGGATTTTAGCTTGGAAATCAATTATAAACAGTGAAGTGGAGATGCTGATCTGAAGCCGGGAAACATAGTTTCCTGACTATGGTGCAGAACTTAAATACAGTACCGCAGGATTTAAAAACACACATTTCCGAGTGATTCCTACCCATAGGTAACCAGATGGGAGCTTGCTTCACAGGACCAAAGCCACAGTGAGTTTTTGAGATGATCAGCAGTGTCCTTTTCACAGAGGGTTGATGGGAAATTATTACATGGTTTTAGGTCTAGCAGTGGTCAGTGTTTGAGGGACAAGGAAAAAAAAATCACATGGAGACATTTAGTGGGGACATGCTGGTCATTGACAACTTGTTGGACATGGGGGATGCATTCGTGCTCCTCTGGATCCACCCATGTTCAATCTTTCTCACACACAGTTCTGCGTAGGAACTTATGTAAAATACTTAAATGTTTGGCTCTCCTAAACTGCTATATTTCCAGAGGCATGGGAAACTTAAATGTCAATGCTTAAAAATCGAATAACTGTTGAAATTAAGGCACAGAGTCTGACTGTAATATTTAATTCAATATTAAAATCACCAACCTGTTATGTCCAAGTGGATTGTTTGCCCACCCTCTCCCAGCACTGGGAGGGGGTGGTTGAAAGGGGGTCTCCATTGCTGTTCTAGATTTCTACAGAGTCAGTGCAACTTGGAAATCCTTTAAAAATGGTATTAGGTCTGCATTATAAGATACTCATCTCTATTTCCCTTTCCAGCAATTTTAGCCACTCTGTGAAACTGGCTCTTTATTTCTTTCGCCAAGAATTTTGATGGGATCAGGCACCTTCTGTAAGAAGCCATAGTTCATGTTCTGTTAGAGGAATCTGAGCCATGGAGGAAACAAAGTATCAAGTATGGAACGCAAAGAGAAAAGCAGTCTTCCCCCGGAATTCTTTCATTGATAAAATTTAAATTTGACAAGGGGGAAAGCAGATTGGAGCAAGGTAATGATGTTCATTTCCAGAGCCAGGACATGAACAATTAATTGAATGGTCTCATTCTATGCCATAACTATTCAATGATTTTGTGAAATACAAAATAAAAGTTGCTACCTTAGTTTCAATACTTAGTTGGTCCTTTGTAAGTTAGATGTGTTTTTACTGAGGTGATAAGTTCTAGACCTCTGTCCTGAACAGGTAAGTTAGCCCATACTTTCATCAGCATTGCTGAAGTGTTGAGATGCTTTGCAGGACTTTCTATACAATAGAAGTGGTCCAAAATGTCAGAAAACAATCATTGTAATGTTTACTATAGTTATCTGAGTAATCTAAATGCCCAGACTCCTTTTAAATTGAACACAAACAACAAGGAACTTTCCTGAATTAACTACCTGCCTCATCCATGATAATCCAGTCATTACTCCAACCCACCTAACTTTATGAGTTTTCAATCGGAATAATATATACAGATTAATATTGAAAGATCATTCAAATGCCATTCCTCACTGGATTTTTTTTAAACATTCAGCTAAGGAACATTCTGAACCAAAGTGGACTTGCTATAAACCATGTTAATTATATATAAAACATGAAAGGGAATGTTGGTTTGGGAGACTGAATTACATATTCAACATTTGAAGCATTTACAACTGTTACTAGTATTTTTTGCATCAAATTACATGAACCCGGCTGCTGAAGATAAATGTGAGAAAAAGACCTTTTTACCAGAATGAGCGTAAGCGGACTGGTTGCACTGTTGGCTGGGAGTGAACACATTGTGGTTTTAAGGCCTGGTCTTACTCCTGGGGTTTATAGTCTAAATTGTGACTTGAATACAGCACTGGGAGAATGCTACTCTGTTGAATGTGCCGTTTTCCATCTACAGCCTCTGATGTCCTTCTTTCTTTTTATAATGATGATGTGGCATTCTTTAAAGAGTAGCAGGGAATGCACTCTGTTCTGACTCCAAATTGTCACGATTTTAGCTTGTCATTTATCTTAACCGCATTTATGGGACCATGCCATGCACAGATTGTCTGCCAAATGTCTTAATACTTCAAATGTACTACATTGGCTTTAAAATACTGTGGATGTAACAAGGTTTTGAAAAAAAACAAGTTTGTTGTTTATTTAAATATTATTTGAAATGTGTATTTTTTTTCTTACTAACATCTTATTACCCAATCAATACTTGTCTAATTGCAATCTTTCTTCAGCTGGTCAAAAATATGATGTCACCAATTCCAGCATCTTCAGTATTGTTGGAGCTGCACTCATCCAAGTGAGGAATATTCCATCACTGTCTTGACTTGCAATGTACATGGTGGACAGTCTTTGGGGAATTAGGAGATGAGTTACTCACTGTAATATTCCTAACCTCTGATCTATTCCTTATAGCCACTGCACCTTCTGATTTATTTAATAGTTTTGATATCAAGATGATGTACAGAATTGTGCATTTCAATAAGAATGTTAGGCTGCCTACATATATACATGACAATATAGTTTCCTATCTAATGATCCCACTGGGAAACTGGTCAGCTCTGTGCATCTGTTGAGCTCAGTATTTTAGTTTCCCCTGCAAGCTAACCAGCAGTCCTTAAAATTCTGATTTTAGCCTGCAGATTACATCTCTAGTTTCCCTGATAAATCAATTGCTCAGGGATATGGGTATGATAAGGAAGTTGAGACATTGTCCTCATCTGCTCCATATGGTGGGCTATTCTATATGTTGCTGCAATACTGAAGCAATTAAGACTTGGGTAGGGAGGGATAAAGGTTTGTTAAGGCTTTCAAATGATCAAATACATTGATAGATTGGAGTTAGAACTGTGTTCCTCACAAGAATTGATCTGTGGAATCTGTGGTTTGGTTTGTCATGCTCTTGCTTCAGAATCAAGACCACCTGCAAGTTCCCCTCCAAGTCACTCACTATTCCGACTCGGAAAAAAAATGAATGGTATCATTTTCACCGAACCCCCGACTATTAACATCTTGAGTTACTACTAAATAAGAAACTGAACTGGGCTAGTCTTATAAGTGCAGTGGCTACAAGGAATAGATCAAAGGTTAGGAATATTACAGTGAGTAACTCATCTCCTAATTCCCCAAAGACTGTCCACCATGTACATTGCAAGTCAAGAGAGTGATGGAATATTCCTCACTTGGACGAGTGCAGCTCCAACAATACTGAAGATGCCGTACACCAACCAGGATAATACAGCCCACTTAATTGGCACCACATCCACAACGTTTTAGTCCCTTGACCACCGATGTTTGGTAGTAACAGTGTCTGCAGTGTACTAGATGCATTGCAGAAGTTCACCAAGTCTCTTTTTTAAATTCATTCACGAGATGAGGACGTCGCTGGCTAGGCAGTATTTATTGCCCATCCCTAATTGCCCAGAGGGCAGTTAAGAGTCAACAACATTGCTGTGGGTCTGGAGTCACATGTAGGTCAGACTAGCAGTTTCCTTCCCGAAAGGGCATTAGTGAACCAGATGGGTTTTTCCAACAATCGACAATGGATTCATGGCCATCATTAGACTCTTAATTCCAGATAGTTATTGAACTCAAATTCCACCATCTGCCGTGGCAGGATTTGAACCTGGGTCCCGAGAACATTAGCTGGGTCTCTGGATTAACAGTCCAGTGAACATACCAATAGGCCATTGTCTCCTCCTACATTATTAGCCAGCATCTCTTCTAAAACCATGACCACTACCATCTAAAAGGACAGGGTAGCCGATACATGGGAACTCCACCATTTGAAGTTCCCTCCGGTTACTCACCATTCAGACTTGGAAATATATCACTGTCCCTTCAGGGATACTGGGTCAAAATCCTGGAACTCCCTCCCTAATGACATTGTGCATTTTCCTATACCAAATGGACTGCAGTGACTCAATTAGGCAGCTCATCACTACTACCTCCAGGGCAATTAGGGCTGGGCAATAAAAGCTGTCCTTTCCAATGATGCCCACACCCCTAAATGAATAAAAAGCAAAAACTGTAAAGTTGTGGGTTCAAGGCCTATACCAGGGACTTGAAGCCACAAACCTCAGGTGACAGTCCAGAGATGAGAGAGTGCTATGTTGTTCAAGGAGCTATCATTCAGATGAGATATTACCCTGAGGTTCTGTCTGTTTTCAAGGTAGACATAGCAGATCCCATGGCACTATCTAGGAGAAGAGAACAGGTGTATTCCAGCCAATATTTATTCCTCAATCAGTATCATAAATCTGTTGCTTGTGGGAACTTGCTGTGTGTAAATTGGTTGTACCACTATGCCACAAGACCATCTGCATTTGGGGTAATAAATATTAAAGTGACGCCTCAAAGTTAAAATAGGCTCCACATCAACGATTTTGTAAGCGAATTCATGCTCAAATTTAAAGTCTGACTTATAGTGGTTAATAAGAGCTTGGTTTGTGCCTTAAAGGCTATTGCTCAGGCAGTGCATATGAAAACTAACTTGTATATACTCTTTCTAGGTCTGAGATTATTTTATTCGGTGTTGTGGCTGAGAAATGGTTGTAGCTCTAGCAATAACATAATTATTGGGAATCAACTAAAATTATAGAACACAATTAACTGTCATTCCTTTAAAACCTTCAAATACTAGAGAAATAAACAAGACACAATTTTAAAAAATGTGTTGGTGAACCTTTCAGGCTGTTGCTCATGGCTATAACAAGAGGAATATTGAGTCCCACTTTCACTCAGTAGTCCAAAATTGACTCAGCGACACAAAAGATCAGAAAGTTTTGTGCACAAATTTCATTCAGCCTCTACCAAGTTCCACATTTGTTTGTATCACACAAGAAGGTGAGCACATAAATCATACTGACAAATATAGAAAAACCCACGGTTGAATTAATCATCGCTGGGAATTTTTGCTAGTTGTACTTGTAAGCCTTTGAAAAGGTCTAACGTTTAAACCAATCATTTTTATGGATATGAATATCGTTAGATATCTTTTAAAAGCTTTTGAATGTAATTTTTTTCAGTCACTAACCAATGGTCTACTGTACCACAATACATCATTCTCTGAACTTTGAAAACATCATTTTCAGTAATTTCAAATCATGTGTGTCACAGGTGACAGATTAACACTAATTTGAAAAGCTTTTTTTTTGTTGACAATCCCCATTTTGGTTGCATTATTCTAGCTGCAACGAGTTATAACTTTGAAATATATTGAGATATTCCTGTTAAAGGAAAAAAAAACTTTACCCAGCCCAATGGCACTGATTTATGATGGATTTTGTGCTTGTTGATACGCAAAGAGTTTGAGTTGAAATACAGGGAAAATAAACTGTTCAAAATGGGCACTGTTTTTGCTACATTTTGACACACCACCAATTGTGCAAAAATTTGAACCTTCATCCTATATACCTTTATTGTACACTTTTGAATTATAGTTGGGGTGGGGGATGGAGGGAGAGGATTGACGATAACCTAAGTCTTTTTTTGGTTTAACAAACACTGAATCAGTTATTTTGATGGCTAACTGCTGTTCACATTGATGTTTAGTTTGCAGTATGTGTACAAACATCACTTCAGATTGTAGGAGATTGAGATGTGACTTTATAGAGGTTTATAAAACCATGAGGGGTATAGATAAGGTTAATGTCTTTTCACTATGGTGGGAGATTACAATACTAGGGGGCATATTTTTAAGAGAGAAGAAAGATTTAAAAAAGACATGACAGGCAAATTTTTTACACGGAGAGTGGTTCATGTTTGGAATGAACTTCCAGAGGGAGTAGTGGATGTGGGTACCACTACAATGTTTAAAAGAAATTTAGATGAGTATATCAATAAGAAATGTTTGGAGGTATATGGGCCAAGCACAAGCAGGTGGACTAGTTTAGTTTGGGCTTATGGTCTGTTTCTTTGAAGTATAACTCTTTGACTCTATAAGCACCAGGAAAGATTTTATACATAAAAAAAAGCCCCGAAAGAACTGCAGATCCTGGAAATTGGAAGCTAAACAGAAATTGCTGGAAAATCTTAACAGTTCTGGCAGCATTTTTGGAGAGAGAAATGGAGTTAATGTTTTGGGTCCAGAGAACCCTTCTTCAAGATTTTATATACATTAGATGAGCAATATAGCAATTTCTCCCGACATGTTGCAAAATGATAATAATTTAAGATTACCAGGGCTAATACATTTAATGTTCCAGTAAAGCCATCATTGTCAGAAACCCAAGGCAGGCAGTCCCTGGCTTGTAAACAGGTTCCATTCTGGAGTCTGGTCACAGGTCAATTTCTACACAAGTTGGTGCACAATGCTGGACAATGTAAAGTACCTGTTCATAAGTACAGGAAATATTTTTACTCCGGTTCTTTAAAATTACAACCATATATGGGATAATGTTCATAAACATAAGCCTATACAAATCAGATGTTTCTAAATTGGACACCCCCGTATATCTGGCTAAAAGAGAAGAAACAAAAAAACATTAATATTCTGAAATTAGTGCATTGATTATACGGGACACCCATGTTAAAGTATACAAGATGAGCTGGACCAATGTGTCTCATGTGCCATCTTATGATTTCTTTTAACTTCTCAGTTGTTCACGGAGAGTGGTTCATTCCACATGAACCACTCTCCGTTCTTCTCAGCCTAATTCAATGGCATATGCAATAGGTGGACCTCGAGCTCACTTTTATTACATGAACTATAGATTGCTATCGTTCTTGCTTCTGGGTCTGAATCATTTGCAGGTGCCAAGTGTGCATGCCATTTATTTCATAGAGAAACAGAAAATATTTACTGAAAAACTGCATATCAAATATTTTCAAATGACATGTCTACAACCACAATAAAAAAAAGTCAGCGCTTAGCCCTGTCAGATGATTCACTGATGTTAATCACTGCTTTCTTTTTCCCCAGATAATTCTACCTCAAGATCAATTGCTGTTTAAATTCTGTCTGGTAACCCAGTCAGTCTCTATCTGTTGTAAGTAAGCCCTTTTTTTTTTCACTTCAGTACCAATAAGTGTCTATCAAAAGGTGTCTGCTTTTTTTTTCTGCCTAATGTTTCTTCAATCCTGTTGGTTATCTGCCTCACAGGCTCATTTCAAACTGTTCACTGCCTCAGTTTCTGTGAACTTTCTCATATTCTGTTTTGTTCTTCTGGTACTTTTGTTGTCATTACTCTTTGAATCCAGTCCTAAGACTTGGTGCAAACTGATTTTCTTACAAAAATATAACATAATGTTTGTTTCTCACTCTCTGGGTGCAATCTTCCCTTTCCAGGAGGTGTCGAGGAAGGTGGCTGGAAGGATAAAGAAAAAAATTTGGGTTGGCTCTAGAGAGCTACTCCTTGTCCCCTCAGTAATTAAGTTCTGGGTGAGAGCGCCATGCCAACCCTCTCAACTGACACGAATCAATGCCTTTTTGTGGTCAATTATCAGCCACCTAAAGGCCTTAACACACTACTGGCCCAATTACCTGCCTTCCTGGAAATGTGGCTATATTTCCAACAGAGATGCCAGGACGACATGCCTGCTGGCTTGTATGAAACTCCATTTGCCTTAGTATGGGGGAAGTGGGTGCAGGAATTGGGAGAAGGATGTTGACTGCTGAAAGCCACCCCCTTTCTTTGTCATTGACCTTCTTAACCCTCCTCCCTCCATGACCTCTATCTGCAATCTCCCCAAAAGAATGACACTCCAGCTTATTGGTGCAGATCTTTGTGGCTGCAGATGCTGGATCTCGAGACAAGTTCCTTAGATCCCTGATGCAGCTGATCTTTGATTGGCTGGCAGCCTCAGGTGGGACATGACTTCAGTAACAAGGCTTCTGACTTGCTGAGAAGCTCACTGAGTCATGACTTCAATACTTTATTGGTGTGTGATCCTGATTGGAGCAGTAAATTCCAGCCTCTTTTATTTTGGTTCCTCTACAATTCGATATCTGTGTCATTACAATCCCCAAGTCCCATACTTTCAACAAGTCTGATTGTCCTGCGTAATGTCACTTCAGATAATGACCACAAAAAATAAACCAGCAACAATTAAAATCTCTTATCACTTAGAAAGTATTGATCTCCAAATGTGTGTTGGTGAATAAAACATGAACTGGTCTCCTGATGTAATCTATGAGGCTTCATGTGCTTTTCCTTATTTAATAATTTGTTAATTACGTTGTATTCTCAGAAATTAGACATTCTAAACTGGTTGTATGATTTTCCTTTTATTCTGTTAACTATTAATTAATTGTTTGTTTTTTATTTGCTAATATGGGGAAAAAACACAGGGATTGTCTTTTTTTTTATCAGTAAAAAAACTTCAGCTCCATGAGTTCAATTTTTTTCAGATCTGCAAACCATTATTCTGTGTGGAGTTTGCACATTCTCCCTGTGTCTGCATGGGTTTCCTCTAGATGGTCCGGTTTCATCCCACAGTCCAAGGATGTGCAGGCTAGGTGGATTGGCCATGCTAAATTGCCCGTAGTGTCCAGGGATGTGTAATTTAGGTTGATTAGCCGTGGGAAATGCAGAGTTACAGGGATAGGGTAGGGGGATGGGTCTGGGTGGGATGCTCTTCAGAGGATCGCTGTGGACTTGTTGGGCCAAATGGCCCCTTTCCATGCTGTAGGGATTCTGTGATGTGCAAATGTTTGATTGTGAGACTTACACATGAAAACTATCTCTTTTAATAACATTTTGTAAATTAATTGAACATATTTGTTTTTGTTTCTTTTACATAGAATCTAGTTAGTTGTGAAACCACCTTGAAACTGCCTTTCAGTTATTTTGAACTGGGTGTAATTTACATTGTGGATTTGAAAACTTTTTTTTTTGAATGCTTCATACTCTACTTTGTTCCCATTAAAGTCCAGAAAACAAAATAACGAGCTTGCAAAAAAAATTCCAACTTTTAAGTTTCCAACAATTCCAATACCTTTCAGTTTCATAATCTCTCTCATCCAGTTGTAGAGTGTGTTGCATATACATGAAGAGTTTTGAGCTGACATGGGAAGGTGCACAGCTTTTAACAGGAAGAATAAATGTTAGGCAATGATCAGAATCTAATCAAAATAGAAACAGAGTATGTACACGATAAACATATTGTTTATAAGGGTAATGTAATAAATAAAATGAGGACATGTTTGAAAAATGACTCTTCTTTCTATGGAAAATCATTTAAATTCGATGCAATATGACATCTACTTATACTTGGAAATATCTTATTTGATTTATACATTCTGAATTTGCAGTACTTTTTTGATAATCTGTATTATTGTATTTAACAAAATGAACAAATTGTTCAAAGCATTGAATTAGGTTTTAAATTCTAATAAGTACTCCTTAAATCTTGTCTCATCAATGTTCAATTGAGTCGGCTTTTTGTGCAATGTCCTCATTCTGTGTTAAAGTGGGATTTAGGGAATTAGACACACAGTGAGGTGACAACATTAAATCAGCTATTTATTAAACAAGGTCAATGCATAATAAAGTATGGATGTTCCTGGGAAGCTCACAATATACGGATTCACTTTATGAGACAAGATACACTTTTTCTTTGTCTGGATCTGGACAACATACCTTTGCTGTACAAAAACAGAAGTTGCTGGAAAAGCTCAGCAGGTCTGGCAGCATCTGTGAAGAAAAAAATCAGAGTTAACGTTTCGGGTCTGGTGACCCTTCCTCAGAATGAAACGTTAACTCTGATTTTTTTCTTCACAGATGCTGCCAGACCTGCTGCATTTTTCCACCAACTTCTGTTTTTGTTCCTGATTTACAGCATCCGCAGTCCTTTCAGTTTTTATACCCTTGCTTTAGTTCCCCTCTATGCTTGGTTGCATGTTGACTCAATATCATACAATATTGAAACTGTGACCGTAAACATGTTAGCAGTTGAATGTCAAAAAGATTATTAACTATACACTAATTACAAATATTTCCTTGTAATGTTGACCATCAATTACAAAGCAATTGTGAATATTTGAGAGTATTTTTCGTTTGTGAGAACTAGACTGTAATTAAGATCTTTTTATTTTTCCTGTTCTAAGTCAAAGACTGCAGATTCAAATTTTATACAGTTTTCCTACTCATTTTTTGCTGAAGATTTTCCTCACTTTCCTCTAACAATGTAGAACTTAATCAGCAATATCTTTCGTCACATAAATGTCTAGAAATGCATTTTCTGACAGGACCAGTAAACCAGGGTAAGAGTGAAAAAGACGGAAATTCACGCCACTGCTTTTAACCAGACATGCACAACTTCAGCTTTTCATGAAGGAAAATGTAACCCTCGGTCTATGCTCCATAGGAAAGACAAAACGATTACACAGAAACTTCCAAAATAAGTTGTTTCCGCAAATTATGGATACTTCTGTTACTATTTCAATGGCAATTTAAGTTAATGATGTTTTTCATTCCATGTTTAACCTCTTTGGGTTATCAAGGCAATAATATGCAGGCTGGTGTTTTTAGTCCAAGAAAGTGGTCAGACATTCAAATTAAGTATTTGCTGCAAACTAGTCTGAGTCTCCCTATTTTCCCTCTCAACATAACTGCATGCCCTAGAAGTGGGAATTATTTTTCTTTCTTTGGAATAGGTTTGTGCTTGTTTTGCAAATTTGTTATTACAACTGTATTTTATTCTCTAAGAAAAGGTTTAAATCCATACTTTAAAGTAGGAAAGGAGATAAATACAACATTAACAGTTGGCTTAATAACTGAATAATGAATAATCCAAAAATATATCACTTTCATCCATATTGGTAAACTTAGTTAGATACTGTACAGACAGGGTTGTCACATTAAGGAGTATTTTCCACCATTTGTAACTTGAGTTTAAATGTTTTATTGCTGAAACCAGACGCGTGCATACCAAAAAGACAGCTTTGACCCGAGCTCTCAGACTGCAGTGAAAACAAAAACACCCCAGGGTTTTTAACTAAGAGAAATGCATGGAAAAAGTTACTAATTTCGGACCAACTGCAGATAAAGTACTCATTCGAACAAAATCAATCTGCACTACTCCCTCCCACGTGTCTTTAGATTGTATAAAAAGGAGAGAAAACTAGTGCAACGACTAGAGCAAAAGAAAATTACAATTCAGTGCTTTCATGTTGTTAGCTGTTTTCAAGGAAATTTTGCAGTACCAAATTCTCACTACATTGTTCCGATGTGCAGTTTGATTCCAATGCCAAGGTTGTGAGGCCTCACTGAGTGAGGAGAACTCACTCCATAGCGATGACTCATAACAATGGAATACTGTGGAAAAGAAAACAAAGTCTGAGATGTGAATCACTGACACGTCTGCAGTAAAAGCATACATTCTCTCCTCAAAACATGGCAGAAAGTTGACTTACTCAAGAGAATTGTAGTAACTACAATGCCAGGATAAGAAAGTACCAAGCATTAAAGACATTTTTTACAGTGATTGCAGAAGTCACCAAGTGCCTACATTTTGAAGGGGAAGTACATTTACTACAGTGCTAGGAAGAAGGTTTAGAAAGTGATTTACGCATGTAAGTGAAATATTGAATTGAGGCACATAGAATCTGGAGGAATTGTAAGCTAGCGTAAAGATAAAAGAAGGGTCATTCATAAGGCCAGCTTAACCAAGATAATACAAGATGTGACAGGGAATCAGGAGAATGTTGGGATTTTTTTGTTGTTTGCGTGGAATCTCACATTGTCAATTGTTTTTGTCACTTTAATAAAGTAACAGTGTACAACGTAGTTTTGGCTCATTCATTACAGTGCTTTTATGTTGCTCAATTTGTTTAGATACTTTTTGATTTACAACAGGAACATTTTTTTGAACACGGATTCTGCCTTCCAGTGTGCTGATGTCAGTGGATTCACATTCACGCATTTGATGTAATTGTGAAGGAAGATGGCTTATATTAGCAGAGAAATAACTCCATTGTAATTGGATAAAGGATGCTCTCGGGCTGGTGTAGAAAAGATGAGAGGACCAGGGGTTTCCTCAAAAACTTAAAAAATCTTTCCAAAACTTGAAGCATCAAAATGAAGCTCTCAGAAGCACCAAAGTGAAGTACTCCAGGAACCTCTTAAAAGCATTGACTAACATCAAATGCAATCTGCATGCCATGTTTTGGGGAATAAAGAAGTTAAA
Source organism: Rhincodon typus (assembly GCF_021869965.1). Classification (NCBI taxonomy): domain Eukaryota; kingdom Metazoa; phylum Chordata; class Chondrichthyes; order Orectolobiformes; family Rhincodontidae; genus Rhincodon; species Rhincodon typus. The sequence continues at coordinate 19,283,968 of NC_063361.1, forward strand.
AAACAATAACAAGGAAATTAGTGACAAATAACTCCTGATTTTATTAATCTTTTAATTTATATGACATTAAACATATAAATTAATGTATAAAACGCTGTAAAAGCGATAAATATAACACCAAGAAAAGGCAAAAACTATACAAACAATAAATCTATAAAAACATTAGGACCTACAAAAAATGACAACAGCCACAAAAACATCAAGATCCACAGAAATATTTCAATTCGGATCCCAAAAGTTCTTAACTGGATACATGCCTTTCCTTACTTGACTCAATTGTGTTGACCCATCCTGTAATTATGCAGCAACCGCTGCTGGTGTGGTTGAGCTTAACTCACTCATTATAGACAGTCCATCATCTCTCTGGTGCTGCTTGTGAACGCTGCAAAGATAATACGTATTTATTTGGTCGGCTCAACTCTTCGACCTCCTCTGACTGATCTCCTCCTGCTTCTGCGCCACCTTGACTTTTCCTGTTCTACTACTATCTCAAACTTCTCCTTCTCTTCTGCCATCTCAATCTCTTGTGCCTGATCCTCTGCCACCTTGACCTCCAGCTCCTTGCCTTTTTCTCCTGTTCTTTCACCTTCACTGACCTGCTTCTCCTATGCCTCAGCCTCCTCATTTTTGACCTGGACCTCTGCCACTGCTGTGTCATTCTTCTCCTTCCTGACCCCCCTTCCTTCACTGCCTTAACCACTTCCTCACATGCTGAATCATTCCCCTCCATTTCTGTGTCCGTCTCCTCTACAACATCCTCATTGTCTGTGACCTCTTGCTGATTAACTTTGACCTAATCCTGCTCCTCATCTTACCCCGCCTTTTTCATCATCTAAGCCTTGATCTGCAGCCTCCTCTATCATTTACCTTCCTTAGCTGCTTAATTTGCCTGCGTTTCCACGTCCTCCAGGCCAAGGTAACTATCTCACGGGTTAAAGTAGGAAATGCTTCATAGAAGAGTACAGATGCGGGGGGCGCATTTAGAGACTTTGATTGACATGCTCAATAGCATGATCGTTGGGAAAGTACAACGAGAACAGAAAAATGTTCTTGCAATCAAGAAAGAGAAGTCCGATTTTTTGCTGAAGGCTTCAACGGCTGGAAGAGAATCTCATAAGTGAGCAACGAGGGGAACCATTTGCCTGCATTAACATCTCATTATAAATCTCTTATATTTATATGCATGTTGCTGTTTTCCCAAATATCAGAAAGAAACTAGATGGTGCCAATTCCCAACTCAAGAGTCAGAGGGGAAACCTGGTGACTTACCAGTCTGTGGTCCAGATACCCATCTTGATCAGCAATAGCTTACTGTCAGAACATGCCCCGTAGTCAGAGACCACCTCCGATCTCTGTCCGTGGAGGTAGGATCAGCAAAGCAGTGGCGTCATCATTACACCATAGCACATCACAGATTACGTTATGATACAGTTCAGCACTTCACTTCAAGGGAGCATCTTAGGGCATTTAGCTTGCTTTCTTAGCATTTATGACTTTATGCTTCTTTGAATGTTTGATGTCTCTAACTTGCCTTTTAGTGCAAACAGGAAACTAGGCAGCATGTTGTATTTGCTAGCCATGAACAGACAAAGGGGTGGTAATGTTGCTGCTTTATCACTGTGCTACTTCAATGTCACATCTACAGTAGGTGACTCCAGCCTACACTGGAAACACACTGTATGTGCCTCAGTCAACCAACCATGTCTGAAATTCAATGGTAAGCTATTCTTAGTCCGGTCAAGGAAGACTATGGTCAGTCAAGGACTATTCAGTCCTCAACCAAGAAAAGTAGAGAGGTGTTCTAAGTAAGTGAGTGGGAAACACAGAGGGCAGGAAGAGTTAATAGTTTGGAGGGATAAGGTGGTGAAACCATTGAGGGAAGGTGCAGTGTGCAATATTGAGAGTAGCAGAGAACGGGTCTTGGTGGGAGGTGGGTGAAATGGCAGAATTAGAGTGAGCGTGAGGTAGCAGGTGATGGCATTTGATTTTGCAGACTACAGAAAGTCATTAATCTTCAAGCAGCATTGCTGCATGTTCCCCTGGACTATTGACAATACATTGACCCAGGAGGTTTCTTCAGAGCAGGCTGGCCGTGCTTGAAATGATGCATAACGTTTGAACCCACGCTGTTGATATCATTCTGCATACACAACCAGCCATCCAGCCAACACCAAACCTAAATCAACCACACATTGGTTAGCCATGCATTGGCCAATGGGTGCAGCAATATCTGCAAGGTACAGTGTGTCAATCTAATGCTAAAGAACAATGATGAAATAAATAAAATGCCAAATTCCATGATTAAGAATGTGAAGCGACATTTTTATTCATTTTATTGGTTTGTAATACACAATATTTGAAATGTATTATTTCCCGAGTTTAACCTCAAGAGCCAATATACATTTCAACACCTACAGATTACAAATGAAAAGCGAAGTGTACTTCTTTGCAGAACCACTATGTGAGCAACGTGCTATCTATTAAACAATATACACAACACATAATGTACAAATTGGGACCAAGAAAAAAAATCCATGGCAAAATACAGCTGATGTCAACTGATACGTGGCACTTAGTCAAATTTTGTCCTGGCTACTCTTTGTTTAGGTCCTGAGCACTGATGGGAAATCGAATGATGCTAATTTCAAATTCTTGAGTACTGTGATATTCCTTTCAATGCCAACTAATGACAAGTTACTAAATACTTGGAATGTCAAATTATATCTACATGATTGCATTTCAGTGCAATTGATAACAACTGATAGTGGAAAGATTGTATTTCAGTGTGAACTAGATCAAGTGAGATCAAATGATGCCTGTGTGATGTTTTTCAAAATAAATGAAAGCTTTTGAAAACAAAATATATAAAAAATGCCAAAGGATGTCTAAACATTTCTGGTAGGATTAAATTTACATTATACTAGCTTGAAACTGTATTCTCTTGTCATATTTGTTTAATTTAACTCAGTTAAGCTCTTCTCCTACCTCAGCTTCGTGGAGGAGAAGTTAGTCAATATGGTCTTGATGGGCTGAAAGGCCTCTTCTGTACTACATGATTCTCTATGAAACCTAGGCATCTTCACTTCACAAAAGATCCCTTCATGTAGGCTGCTGCAATTGCAACCCGAGTCTTATACCAGCATATGATCAGCAATGTCTTTGCTTATCAAGGTCATTGTGGCCCTATTGTACAGCAGATTCCTGCCAACGGCAGGGATGAGGAATTCCAGTTATTGAGGATCAATCAAAGAAGCTGGGACTGTTCTACTTTGAGAGAACAAGGCAAAGAGGAGATCTAATAGAAGTTTCGAAACTCATGAGTCAATGACTTCTCTTTGTTAGATATGTCAAGAAGGTTATCATTACTTACTGTCAAGTTTTTGCCATTTTCTCATTCTCTTGCATGTTATTTTTGTCTAAATAACCACCCAATGCCCTCTTGAATGTCTCAAAGGAGCCTGCTTCCCTTACACTTCCAGGCAGTGCATTCTAAACCCTTAATACTAGTTGAGTGAAAAGGTTTTTTCCCAATTCACCCATGTCCATTTTAAATTTATGCCCTCTTTTCTTAGACTCATAGAGTCGTACAGCATGGAAACAGTTCAACCAGTCCATGCCGAACATAATCGCAAACTAAACAAGTGCTACCTGCCTGCTCCTGGCCCAGATGTTCCCTTTATGAGTTTCTTCATATCTACTTTATCCAGCCCACTAATGATTTGGGAAACTTCTATCAGATCTCCTCTTAGCCATCTTCTGTCCAAGGACAACAGTCCCAACTTCTTCAATCTATCTGCATAACTGAAGTTCCTCATCCCTATAACCAACTTGTAAACTGCTTCTGCAGTCTGTCCTATGCATTCATATTGTTTCTATGATGTGAAACCAGAACAGTACTCAATATTCCAACTGAAGTCTAACAAGTGTCCTTTACATGCTTGACATCACCATTAACTTAGCTTGTGCCAGATCTCTGTGGCAACCTTATTCTTCCAGGTTGTTATTTACAGGAAGGCTATTGGGTGATGAGTGAGGTCCCTTCCATATGCAGCTTATCATTTCAGCAAGGCAGGTAAAAACAGTTGCTGAGCTGGAATACAATGAGATTCAGGCTGTCACCAGAAACATCAACAAACAACTGGCACATTCAAGCAATGCTACTGTTGCCTAGACTTTTTGTGAGACATTTTGTAGTGCAGCCCTAGATGGGTCTGTGCTCATCTGCTACACAGTTCATAACTTGGCCGTCTTGAGAAACCAAGCCCTTAACCACTGCCTGATCAATAAGATGTGCTGTTGGAGGAGGAAGAGGAGCTGCAAGATGAAGGCCAGAGAAGGAATGGCATTGACCAACATTTTCTAGTTGCCAGAGTTCTCAGAGAGCAGCTCATTGAAAAGCACTTTGCTTGAAACATCTTTCCCATCCCCAATACACAGTGAAAATCCTGGAACTCATAGCACTGTGGGTGTCCATATACTCCAAGGATGCAGCAGTTCAAAAAGGCAGTGTACCACCATCTTCTCCAGGACAACTAGGGATGGGCAATAAATGCTGGCCCAACTGGTGATGACCTCATCCCCAAAACAAGTAATAATAATAACTAAAGTCCTACAATCATAGTCACCATTTTGAATATTAACACTATCTCTTTGCCTTGCTTTAGCCTAACCATTTGGATCTTCCTCTGACTTAGTACTCTACATCCAAAACTAAAACCAAATTGGACATACCACATAACCAGGATCACCACAATATATTAGATGACTTGTCAGTATTGAAATCAATGAAGTTTGTTTGATTAAATCTTACCCTTCTGAATTGTTTTTGATTTATTGCTGTATAATTTTACCCTTGATTTGATTATTTAAATCAAATGGAAATGAAAGTAGTGGGTCTGTAGTTGCCTGAGTTAATTTTATGCCACTTTTTAAAAATCTGAACAGTGCCTTAGCTGGTTTCCATTCTAATGATACCTCCCAGCATTTAGTGACTATGTTGCAATGATTCTAAGTGCATTTATTTCCATCCTCATTTCTTTCAATGCTCTGAGCAACGTACAAGTTAACCCTGGGAATTAATTTATATCTCAGTTTGTGTAAATCTTTAAACAAAAGGTTGCTCCTCTAGAATGTCAAGTTCCTAATAAAGATAGGCAATTCCAGAGATTTGGATTTGACATAGCCTTTTAGTTTAACATAAAAATTGCTGTAGCACAAATGCACACTTTAAATGCCTGTTAAATAACAGTGCAGGAAAAACATCGGAGTCCATTAAGGAAGTAATTCAAACACATTTAACAAGAAAGAAATACTTGTATTCATATAATGCATTTCACAACCGCCGGAAGTCTCAAAGCACTTAATAGCCAATGTACTCATGTAGTACCGTCACTGTTGTAATGAAGGGAACACAGTAACCAATACACAATCTGCAAATATCCACAACAGCAATGTGAATAACAACTATGTAATCTGTTTTGTGATGTTGATTCAAGGATAAATATTGATCAGGACACTTTGGGTCAATGTAGGAACAAATTACTGCAGATGCTGGAATCTGTACTGAAACCAACAAATGCTGAGATCACAGCGGCTCAGGCAGCATCCATGGAGAGAGAGCAAGCCAACAGTTGGAACACCATGGACTGTTCATCACAGCTGAAGTGAAAAATCATCTAGACTTGAAACATTAGCTTGCTCTCTTTCCATGGATGCAGTCTGATCCGCTGTAATCTCCAGCATTCGTTGTTTTCAATGGGACAATGCCCCTATTCTTTTTTGTAATTATGTCTCAGGATCTTTCTTGTGCACCTGCGGTGACAGATGAAGCCTTGGTTTAACACTTCATTTGAAACCAGACACCTTTGGCAGTGCAGCACTCTCTCTGTACTGAATTGGAGTGTCAGTCTTGATTGCTGTGCTCGGGCACTGGAGTAGACCTTCCACCCACATCCATAGGAACGCAGTCATTTTATTTGCTCATGAAAGTAACAGCCCTATTAAAAATAGGCTGACTCAATTTTAAGATAAAGCATGCTTTGAAATTATTGCTGAAAAAGTGAGTGAGCTGAAGGCTTGCCGGTGGTCCTGTTTCTCTTTGGCAATGTTGAGATTGTTTTTTAACTGGTCCTTTTCATTTTTGATTGTTGTGTTTGAGCCCTAGATTGGATGTTGAACTGAATGCTGGTGACTCGGAAGAAATAGTCTATGGTGTTCCGACCATTTTGCATGAGCTAAATGGACACCTAAGTCTTGAATGCGGTGGAAAGTGCACAGTCATATGAGTTGGAAGTGCCCAGCATTGTGCTGCAGGCAAACAAAACCTACATTCAGCAAACTTTATCAATTGTCTCTCTTCCCCAGTCCACGTTCCTACAATCACACTCCCATAATGCTTTGGTCCTCCGCACCAACCTTGACCCTTGATATCGCATTCCCCCAACCAAATCAAGACAGTTTTCCTTTAACAATCTCATGATGCAATGGTCTGAACTTTAAATGCCCTTTGCCGTGAGCTGGGAATCATATCAGGCCTCCACACTCATTGATTTTATTGAACTCAGATTCAAGGCTCTTTGTTAGATACTCAGCCTGATGTAGGAATTGTTTCTCAAATTCTGAGACCAATAAACTAAGGGTGGCACAGGTTGACAAAACCATATGTAATAAATGTTTTGTAATACTTTAAGGATGAAACAGAGTTGACATCCAATGTTAGTATGGTAAAAAACCTGAAAGTATAAGTAAATTTCTTACACTTGCTCAGTACAATTTTAGACATTTTAATACATTAAAAAACAGCTTAGCTAAAATTCCTTTTGACCAATAGTACAAGAACGAAGTGTAGGCAGAAACAGAGTCTGTAGTGAGACTCAGTAGTCCTGTCTTTTTCTGTCCCATCCAAAATCTTGACTAATTTGGTGACGTTTCTTTATAATAGATTCCACACGTTTTAAATTAAGGCATCCATCCCACAATATATCTCCTCTAATGGATTGCCACACAAACGTGGGTCTCCCCAGAGCACATGGACTTCTATGGTTCAAGAAGGCAACTCACCCACCACCTTCTCAAAGGGCAACTAGGAATGGGGAAGAAATGCTGACTCAGCCAGGAACACCCGCGTTCCATGAGTGAATTAAATAGAGGACGCCGGTTGATGCTTGGAATCTCTGCTCCAGACAGCAGGAGGTTGCACCGAGTCTATTGGATGGAGACTGATGATCAGTGTGAGGTACAGCATTGTTCCTGTAAGATCATGAGGATGCTTTTCAGAAGAACAGCACCTTCAGCATCCAGTGGAAAAGCTGTGTCTACCAAACAGGTAGACAGGACTTCTTTGTCAACCTTGATTAATAGAACTGAGTTGCATGAAGTTAACTTTTACTGACTATCACTGTTTTGATGTTGGTGAGGCCAGCATCCCATGTGTAATCCCAACTGAACGGTTTGATCTTTCTATGTGGTTCTTGCTGTTTAATAAAAGTTGAGGTTATAAACTGAAGGAGGCCATCACAACATCTGATGCTCCTTCATTCGATCATGGCAGAGTTTTATGTTAGAATGGGTGCAATGGCAAGGACGGCTATTGAGCGGATAGGGTTACAACATCACAGAGGGTGGCATGGTGGTACAGTGGTTTGCACTGCTGCCTCCCAGCTCTAGGCACCCGGGTTCAATTCCAGCCTTGGGTGATTGTGTGGAGTTTTCACATTCTCCCTATGTCTATGTTGGTAGACTGAGCTGCCAGTATCTGAGCTAGTGGGGAGTACAAGAGTGCACCTACTTCCTCAGGAGGATCTGTGGCTTCTTCCTGAGAGGTGGAAGAGGAGATGATATCCTGAGGGGTCTGATCTCTTCAAGGAAGCAACTGTATGAGCATCATTGGTGCCTGCAGAAGAGAAGAGAGAGAATGAGTTGTAAATCGGGGTATAAGTTTGGACATATTATCACAGTGGTAGTAATAGCAGAGCAGCACTTGATAGTGAATTGCACTTTATTGCTGTGATTTGGAAGTCTTGGCATTATCACATGAGCAATCTTTGTCCTCTCGTGTTAAGACCAGGAATCTAAATTAAATGTCCTGACTGCAAACGCTCTGGGTTACACAGGTTTGTTATATTATTAAATTGAAGAGTGTTCAGAAAAGATTGACTAGGATGTTGCCAAGAATGGAGGGTTTGAGTTATAAGGAGAGGCTCTGTGACTCTATGAGTCTCCTCCTAAATGGTGAGGAGAAGGATGTGAGGGAGGCCACCACCTGTCTTGGCTCTCTCTGCTCTATTATAGGATATTTTATCATGGAATGCAACAAAGGGAGTGGATGATTGAGATGGGAGTGGCTGGCACAACTGTTGGTGTTGGTGCAAATGGGGAATAGTTGATGGGTTATCCAGAGAGAGGCATTGCAGAGGGCATGCAGGGTTAGTCACATTGGAATTTAGGTGTTGGGGGTGATCGGTGAGAGCAAGTGAGGCAAAATGCTGAACATAATAGTGTTGTAAGAGACCACGAGCCTTGGTGGAGGTGGGTAGAATAGCAGAGTTAGATCATGTGAGATAGCAAAAAGAAGATGGCAATACTTACCTTCGTGGAGTGTAGGAGAACACTAACTTTCCTGTGGCATCTTTGGCCACTCCTCCAGGCTGTGGATATCACACCAACTTGGGCAGCAGCATCAGACCACACTGGCAGGGTCTAGTATCCAGCATTGGTAGGTACTTCTGCCGTTGTTGTGCACAAGATAGAGCAATTATGGTACCACTGCACTGCATTACATACAGAATGAGGTGAGCAGCAGGAAAAATGTGTGAGAAAACTCGCTAGGACTATGGAGAGAAGCTCTCAATGTAACTCCACAAAAACTGACAGTTGGCTGATTTTTGGCAAAATTCAGCCTAAAATTTCTCGGGCATTCATTATTGCTTAAACATAACAAAAGCGCTTATTTGTTTGTGAACTCAAAATTGTATTGCTAATATGAGCAGTCAAGGATGTATCCCTCCCGCACAATACCATTCAGTGTAACAAGTATGGTGTCCATGAATCTGAAGTTCTTCCATTTTCCATCAAGATGGCCATCAGAGAAGTGCTTATATTAAAGGTTTTTGGGAACTTCAGAACCTCTGGTCTTCTGTTCAGTTGCACAACCCCACAGATAGGTTAGGGTTGAAAATTCAAATGTTCCCATTCTCTTGCATTTCTTTGATTCAATGCAAAAGGTAAAAAAGGAATTATCTTCTAAAATGTGGCTCAACACTTCAATTCAGAAAAACATTATATATCGGACTGGTATGCAAGTCCAATTTCTGTACCAATCATACGGTGTGGCATTTGTGACTAATGACAAGTATTAATGTCAATTTGGCTTGAATTGTTGAGATGGTTAAATTATGTAAAATTTCACAAGGTCATTTCAGTTATAGTTTTCACAAAGGATAACAGGCAAAGATTGATCTACCACCTAGTTAGGCTTTCAACACAGTAGTGACATGGAAATATTATAATATTCAAGTTATCATTCCCATAAATTGAACATTTTCATGACATCACCAGTTGTGTTGTGACAATAAAAATGCAAAGGACTATATTAACATGTGCAGTGCATTCAAACTAGCAAGGCATGAAGTGTTACGTGGGTAAACAATTATGTAGAGTTGCAGAGCCAAATGTATGTGGAATTGTGTCAAATTTTTCTTCCTCATTATAAGTCACATTAGACTTGGCATCTAACTACGGTCTTCTGCTGTAGTTAAAAAATCTGCCTTTTTTAATGGAATTTGAACTGAAGATATGCCCCAAAGAGTACTGTTATAAAAAGAATTTCTGCAGGTAAAGTATCAGTATTTCCAGAAATGTTCTATTGGTTTTTTTTCTACGCTTTGTGGACTTCTATTAACTTCATTCTTCATACCACAGAACAGGGTGGGGATGTACTGTGGTAAATTACTCATCTGTCTGGTGTTCCATGTTCAAATCAATGTGCATGTAAATGCTTTACTTTCTGTTGTTGTATTACAGACTTTACCTCTTTTTCTGTGCCATTTGGTTCGTGGGGTAAGACATTCTGGGAAAGATGTCTTGAAGTATACCACATGTATTAGTCTTTCTCCCAGTTGAACTGTTGGAAGCCTGCTATAAAGTCACTCTAGATTGGCTCACTTTGAGTCACCAACAAATCTGGCAAGGATTTTAATCTTCCCGACTGGGAAGCTAACTTGTTAAAAGTCTAAAGAGAAACATATTTGTTTCATTTATTGTAATAAATTTAAAGAAAAATGAATGAAGACTTGTTTTAGTACAAAGTGATTGACTTCCAATAGTGACTATTGTTATTAGACACAGACAGGTGGCTGCTGTTTCAGGAATGATCACTTTGTTTACCTTGTCTGTGAAAATGACTCTTTGATCCATGACTAGCTCTGTGAATAAAAGCATGTTGACATGTGCAGTTCTCCTTTCTAACATAGGAACTTTTAAATGCTTTGAGCGTCTGGTTGGAAGCATTCAAGAAAACAGAAACCCACACTGTCGAAACATCTAAACTGGCTTCTCTAAAGTGCTCAGGAAGTCCAGAAGAACCTTCTGACTAGTTCTTTAACCTCAAGTTGACACTGCACTGGTGGTAGAACCATAAAGCAATGTCAGATTGTCTCATTTTGAGGGAGAAGTAGGAGAATATCTCTCACTACTCCTGTAGAGTTATAATGCAATTTTTGTATTTGTATAAAACCACAACCTTAAATTCAAATACTAACTCCCATAGTTGATGATCTGCAATGTTACTAACATTTTATAGGTGCTGTTTATTGCAGATGTCTAATTTGATTGCCTTCACTATTTTCACTCCATTAATAAGATGGGATAATTAAACATGTTCTGTTTAAATGTATTTGCACCTCTTTTGTTAAACATGATAGTATATATACAGCAAATCACAGAGAAGGCTAAATATAGTGTCCTGATAGGTCATGTGCAAGTGAAAGTGAAGAACTGGTAGGTTCAGAAGAAAGAAATTTCAAGCAAAGAATTCCTTCAGAACGCTGGTGTAGAAAGACAGTTTAAAAGAACATGATTATAATCAATTGAATGCCATTTGGAACTAGAATTTCCTCCTTTGCCAATTGGATAAAACATTTTCTCTCTTAAAATTTCTTTTCTTAAAATTGCTTTTTTTTTGGTTATCTTGTAACACCTTTTCAATTCTGTATACCTTCATATCCAGTCTTCAAGGAAAGAAACCTATCTTCCTTACCCATTCCCACTGACATTTAACTCTAGATCTTCAGTACTCTACCGCCCCTTAAATGCTCTTTAAATGAAATACTCAGTTGAATATGACTGGACATGAGAAAAATGCTTACATTTTAGGTGTAAAAAATTATGATCAAGTTATTTGGAATCATAGTTGTTCATGCTGTACTCTACAGGGTTTTGTTAAGACTACACCTAAAATAATGTCAACAGTTTTACTGTCCTTACTTAAGGAGGGGTCTACCTTGATGAAGATGTGGGATTGTGAGGAAAGGCTGAGAAGGTTGAGCCTATGCTCATCCGAGTTTAGAAAAATGGGAGCTGACAAAGGTAGTATCACTGAATCAGTAATACTGAGACCCAGGTTAATAATCCATTGAACCACTTGTTCAAAGCTCTCCATGATACCTGATGTAATTAAAATATAATTAATGAACCTGGAATTAAAAGCTAGTCTAATGGTGACCATGAAAACATTGTTGTTTATCATATAAAAACACTTGGTTCACTAATGTCATAAGGAAATCAGCCATCCACAGTCCTACAATTGACACCAGAGCCACAATCATGTGGTTGACTCTTAAATGGTGCCGCAATGGTTTAGCAAGCTATTGAGTTCAATGAAAATTAGGGAAGGGCAATAGATGTTAACTTAGCAAATGATGCCACATACCACAAAAGAATAAAAAAATCTTTCCAAATTTGAATTAAATTTCAGTGCTTCAAAGCTTTTCAGCATTTTGCAAGACATTTCTCACCCAAGTTTTTAGTTTGGTACAACCAGGATTTTAATATCAGAAGAATTAAAGAGGGGCAGAAATTCCTTTCAAAAAATTGTTTTTCTACAGCTCAGGTAAATTATTTTGAGAGGTATAAAATGTTTTTTGCTGAACTTCATTAAGACTTCAGCAGACATACAGATACAGATATACAAATACATTTTCACAGACATACAAATACATTTTCATCCATATTTAAGGAATATTTACAACCAGGTACTTGACTGTTTAGTTTATTCAATAAATAGAAGTTTTTAGCATTTTAAATGAAATACCAATTATTTCCAAATTTTTTTGCCCTTCCCTTACAAACTGATTTTATTTGAATTTCTGACATTTATGAAAAGCTTTGACTTGCTAGTGATTTTAATACATGGCATACTCTTAGTTCAGTAAGAGTACAGCTTCATGGGGTTCGGATAAAGACCATGGAAAGTCATGGTGGAAGAGATAGAGTTGACTAATGTTAATTGCTGATGGCCTCCAATATCAACAGTGCAGTCTTCTGGCCTTGCGCCACCATTGTTTCAGAGAGATGGTTTCCAGCTATTTATAGGACATCTGTTGGAATCATGACTGGCCTGCAGCCAGTTGCCCAGGTAACTAATAACAAGCAGCAACTTACCAATTTCCATTATCAATTTGTATGGCCTCTGTTGCTGCCTGCAGTCTCTATAGTCTTGACAGGACCAAGACATATCTGTACAGAAGCAAAGGGAAAGCGAAGCTCACTACAATGGTGAACCTATTGTGGCAGTCATGAATGTTGTCTATAGTATTGCTTTGAAATGGCTATTTTCATGTTACGTTGGTTCCAACCATTTGACTAGTGTCATAGATAGAATCACAATTATTATGATTTAGAAGGAGACCAGTCAACCCTTTCTGTCTGTACTGGCTCTCTGTGCATTTTAATTTGGTGCCCATCTCCTGCCTTTTCTCCATAATCCTGCAAGTGGTTTTTATTGAAATAAGAAGTTATATTCGAGCTTTTGGATGGAACAAATATATCTGTACCAGCTCCCTAAGGTTCTAGTAATTATGCATGACCATATATTCTTGCAATTATTGCTATCATGGAATATATCTTTGTTATCTGAAAATGATACTTCTTCTGCAAATGCTCTACAATGGTGTATCTTCCACCTGGGTCCAAGATAAAGCAAAGACAAAGGAAGATCAGGGACAGCAAACTACATTCAACAAAGTTTCCCATGACCATGTACTGGTAGGGATGGCAAATATGACAAGATGCTTGCAATGGTCATTTGGAAAAATACCACAAGAAGAAGCATAGTTGAAACTTACATATGATCATATTAATTAGGAACAGGAGTGAGTCATTTAGCCTCTGGAACCTGTTCTTCTTCTCAATAACATCATGACTGATCTGTTTATGGCCTCAACTCCACTTTCCTCCCTACTCCCAGTGCCCTTTGACTCTCTTGTTAGTCAAGTACCTCAGCCTTAAAATAGTCAATGACCCCGATTCCATAACACTGGGGAAGAGAAATCTACAGACCTTGCAACCCATGAAAAGTAAACAATTCTCTTCATCTCTCTCTTAAGTAGGAGGCCTCTTATTTTTAAATTGTAGCCTCTGGATCTAATCTCCTTCACAAGGAAAACATCCTTTCATCATCTACCCTGTTAGGACCCCGCAGGATTTTACATTATTCAATGAGATCACCTCTCATATTCTGAACTCCAGCAGGTACATGTGCAAAATGTCTAACCTTTCCTCATAGGATAAACTCCTCATCCCAGGAGTCGACTGAGGGCTGTTTGCACTGCTTCAAATACAATTATTAAACAAAGTGACCAAAACTGTACAAACTACTCAACTTGTCTCAACAATGCGCTATACAATTGTAGTAAAACATCTCAAATTTTGTATTCCATTCCTCTTATAATAATTGACTATAGAACATTTGCCTTCCTAATTATATGTTATACCTACATACTAACTTCTTGTCATTTATGTACCAGGCCACCCAGATCCCTCTGTACATCAGAGTTCTGCAATCTGTCTCAATTTAAATAATATGCTGCTCTTCTATTCTTCCTTCCAAATTGGACAAGTTCAGACTTTTTCACATTGTATTCCATCTGCCTTTTTTTTGTGCATTCACTTAACGTATCTATATCCCTTTCAGGCTCGTTATGGCCTCTTCACAAATTACTTTCATACCTATTCTTGTGTCATCAGCCAATTTAGCAACCATGAAGAGATGAAGAAATGAAGAAGAAAATGTAAATTCAGGGAAAATGATGGAAGGCTGGTAAATCATTTCACTTAATACACCTCAAAATCTGATATACAAAAAGCGCAGACTGAGAAAGACAAGCTCATAGTATCACAAGTTATAGACGCTTCCAGAGCATAAAAATCCACATGTATGGCTCTTGGGTGTAGTGGTAGAATCCCTACCTCTGAGTGAGAAGGTCCAAGTTCAAAACATACCTGCCTGAGACGTGTGTCTTAACATGCCTGAATAGTTTGAATAAAATAACTACAAATCCACAAGTTGTCAGATAAAGATGCTGAAGACCCAGCCTTCAGTTACATCAAGAGAAAGGTAAAAGGATTGATGCAGTGAAACAGCAGTGAAAGAATGCACAGTAGACAGGGAGAAAGATATGCAAAAGCTGGGGAGTGACTGCATGAATTTACAGAGAGAAGGAGATATTCCACATATGGTTCAAATTGCAAAGCACACATGGAAAACCCAGACACTGGGAACTGATGAGTAGCTCCAAAAATGAGGTCAGATATTGAAATATTAATTTCTTGGTAGAGCTAATTCAGAACGTTCAGGCAGCTTAAAAAAGGGGTTCTAAGAGAACCTTCTCACCTTGCTGCCAATTGAAACCCTTAAATGGATAACAAAATGGCCAATGAAGGGCCTCATTCTGTGGCTGTTAGTGTTTAAAGTGAGAGTTAGGGATCTCGCCGTTTGGAAAGACCAATAAGCAAACCTTGACAGGCTTGTTGCTGGATGCCAGGAAGGGAGCCCTCATTCAAAAGCACGCAGTGCCCCATTGAGTGTCCTGGCACCTGGAAGGGGCAGCTTTGAAAACTAATCCAATGGTCTTGCTGCCAATTCCCTTCCCTCACAAGACCCCCATCTCACCATTACTGCCCTCAGTGATCTTGAGTTTTGATGGGTGCACTTCCAGCAGCTGCCACCACTCCTCTGGTGGCACTGATGAACAATATCCAGATGCTGACCCCTGTTTGGCTAGCTCCTCTTGGGGGCAGGGTTTCTACTCCTTTGGTACTCCATCCCAGGGAAGGCCTGTTACTACCTCATTAATGCCTAATTGTCATTTAATTCAGGCCTTCCCAAAAAATGGTAATGTGGGCTCCTTTAGCAAGTCTCCATTCATGGGTGAAACTATCGACATCTTAATTAAAGTCCCGCTATAAGATGCAGAATCATGACACAGAGCTTAAGGATAGGTGTTGCCAAGCCAATGTCCAATTACAATATCTTTTATTAGCTCAGAAGATGAGACTTGGCCTGTTATCACCGATGTGATACAGAAACAAAGGAAGATAATGATTGAAACAATTATATTCATAAATAGAGACATTACTGATTGTTTTAAAGAAAGAGAAGTGTCAGATTGTTGTATTAGTCCAGTATGATTTAGGGACCATATGTAATGCATATGCATACATAATTATCCAGTATACCACATCACTCGATACTGCACTACATTATGGGTAGTGAACT
This sequence comes from Rhincodon typus, assembly GCF_021869965.1. Taxonomy (NCBI): domain Eukaryota; kingdom Metazoa; phylum Chordata; class Chondrichthyes; order Orectolobiformes; family Rhincodontidae; genus Rhincodon; species Rhincodon typus. Next base: position 19,299,740 of record NC_063361.1, read on the forward strand.
TATGATTTACCAATCTGCAACACATTTTTTGATTTCAGAGATGTAGTATATGTGATTAACAGCTTACAACTAATAGCTAGATAGCATCATCAACGATGTTAAGTGTGTTCGATAACATGGGACTAAGACCTGATGAAAGAAGGTTCTAGTGAAGGCTAACCTCAGCATGTTTCAGTACCCAGTGAAAATAGTTAATAAATGAGCTTTAGATTTAAGTCTCCCTGTTTAAGTCTCCCAGAACCTGTTCATGACATTAGAAGATAGTGGCAATGGTGGTGTGTGATGTGAGACCAACCATTTACAAGGGTTCCCAGCTAATGCTGATAAAGGTAGGGAAGTAACAAGCTGTTAGCCTTGTGGACCACACTTCAGAGGAGTGCTCACAACAGTGCTACATTAAGAGAGGAGGTCTTCCGGTGCCATGGTAATGTTCCTTGCTTTGGATCATAAGCCTCAGAGTTGTGATGGCCTCTGAAATTCAATCAGAACATGGCCACAGAAGTTGACTATGAATTTCTAAATCTTTCCAATATGAAACATAAGCATACACACTCTCTCAGCCTCACGTACATTCTCATGCACACTCACACACACTCAAACACAATCACAGTCACACACACATTCACACAAACACACACACTCACATACATGCAAAAACACATAAAAACAAATTCATACAAACATGAGGATTCTGGGTAATCCGCGATAGAGGACGGGAAAGAAATTGTGGCTGAAAGAGCCGTTCCTTTTTTGAGATATTTCCAGTGTTGGAGCTTATTTCCTCAAATTCTAAGAGCAGTAATTACTGTCACATAAGCTGTTGCATTATTTGGAACACTGGGGAGAAGAAGATCAAAACCATGGCACTTTAAAAAGGAGGAGGGGAGACAAAGGTAGTGGCTACATGGGAAGTGCTTCAAACAGAGAAAGAGACCGACATTGCTATCTGACCCAGCAGTGAATCTGTACAGTTTCTGTCTTTGCTGTTCAGTTTCAAGTATCTCTGGACATCAGAGTTCATTCTAAGAAAAATAAACAAACAGCGAAATTCGCAGATAACCTTAGAGAAAAACTTGTGTGGTGGAGCTCACAGCAGGGAAGCAGTTAAATGGCTATTTTTAAAGTGTAACCTTATTTGCTTTTGTACACCTACAATATGGAGTAGAATGGGTTTTTTATTTATATGTTTTTACTGAGATCTGTCTCTTGATTCAACTTTTTTAAGAAAATAAAAATGTAGGTGTTAAGCTATCCTGGAGCAGTGTTTTTAGAGCAGTAAAACTGTGCTAATTTCTGGGTCTGTAGATTGTTAAGGTGCAAAGATGACCTTTAGTAGAGTCATATGCCCTTCTTGTTGGGTGTGGAATATTAGGGACAGTTTCTGTGTTACTGTTGATTATGTCATCAGGAAATGTGTTTGATTGCGAATCCTTTCAGAAGGCATGGATCAGTTGGAGTGGTAGTTAGAGGCAATGAGGAATTTACAGGAGCTGTGGGGGTGTAATGGATGGCAGTTGCAGGGACGGTGATAAAACACAGATACAATCAGGTAGATGGGTGACCTCCAGGACAGGTAGGAGGGAGGCAGGTAGTGCAAGAGTCTCCTGTGGCTGTTGCCATCTCAAACAAGTATGCAGTTTTGGAAAATGTAGGGGGTGATGGACTCTCAGGTGAATGTATCACTGATAGTCAGGTTTTTGGTACTAGACTGGCTCTAATGTAATGAGGGGTAGATTAGGTTCCAAGCGATCAATTGTGACAGAGGACTCTCTAGTCAGAGGCACAGACAGATGTTTCTGCGGCTGCCAGCGAGATATCAGAATGTTGTCTCCCTGGAGCCAGGATCGAGGATATCTTGGAGAACGTGCAGAATATTCTCAAAGGGGAGAGGGACCAGCAGGAGGTCGTCGTACACATTGGAACCAACGACACAGGAAAAGAAAAGGACAAGATTCTGAGGCGAGAATACAGGAAGTTAGGCAGGAATTTTACAAGTAGATCCTCGAGGGTAGTAAGATCTGAATTACTCCCGGTGCTACGAGCTCGTGAGGGTAGTAGCAGAAGGACAGAGCAGATGAATGCATGGCTGAGGGGCTGGTGCAGGGGAGAAGGATTCACATTTTTGGATCATTGGAATGTCTTTTGGGATGGAAGTGACCAGTATAAGAAGGGTGGATTGCGCCTGAATTGGAAGGGGACTAATAAACTGTGGCAAGATTTGCTGGAGATGCTTGGGAGGATTTAAACTAGTAAGGGGGTGGGGTTGTGGTGGGACCCAGGACCCAAGAGATCAGTCTGAGACTGTTACAGTTGGGAAAGGGAGTAGGTCAAATAGTCAGGGCAGTCAGGAACAAAGCAGAGAATGATGTAGCACTGATAAATTAAAATGCATTTATTTCATTTGAGGCCTAACAAGTGAGGCAGATGAACTCAGAGCATGGTTAGCAACATGGGACTGGGATACCACTGCAATTACAGAGATATGGCTCAGGGATAGACAGGACCGGCAGCTTAATGTTCCAGGGTAGAGATGCTAAAGAAAGGATAGAAAGGGGGGCAACAGAGGATGGGGAGTGGCGTTTTTGATTAGGGTTAACATTACAGCTGTACTTAGGGAGGATATTCCTGGGAATATGTCCAGGGAAGTTATTTGAGTGGAACTGAGAAATAAGAAAGGGATGATCACCTTATTGGGATTGTACTACAGACCCCCAATAGTCAGCGGGAAATTGAGAAACAAATTTGTGAGGAGATCTCAGTTATCTGTTCAAATAATTGGGTAGTTATGGTAGGGGATTTTAATTTTCCAAACATAGACGGGGACTGCCATAGTGTTAAGGGCTTGGATGGAGAGGAATTTGCTGTGTGTACAAGAACATTTTCTGAGTCAGTATGTGGATGTGCCGACTTGCGAAGGTGCAAAATGTGACCTACTCTTGGGAAATAAGGCAGAGCAGGTGAGTGAGGTGTCAATGAGGGAGCACTTTTCAGTCAGTGACCATAATTCTATTAGTTTTAAAGTAGTGATGGGAAAGGATAGAACAGGATCTAAAAGTTAAAGTTCTAAATTGGAGGAAGGCCAATTTTGACGGTATTGGGCAAGAACTTTCAAGAGTTGAATGGGGGCAGATGTTTGCAGGTAAAGGGATGGCTAGAAAATGGGAAGCCTTCAAAAATGAGAAACGAGAGTCTAGAGGCAGTATGTCCCCGTTGGGATGAAGGGCAAGGCTGGTAGGTGTAGGGAATGCTGGATGACGAGAGAAATAGAGGTTTTGGTTAACTATAAGAAGGAAGCTGTCAAGTATAGACAGCAGAGATTGAGTGAATCCCTAGAAGAATACAAAGGCAGTGGGAGCATACTTGAGAGGGAAATCAGGAGGACATAAAGGGAACGTGAGGCAGCTTTGCAAGTAAGGTTAAGGAGAATCCAAAGGGATTCTACAAATACATTAAGGACAAAAGGGTAACTAGCGAGAGAATAGGGCCCCTTAAAGATCAGCAAGGCTGCCTATGTATGGAACTGCAAGAGTTGGGGGTGAAACTAAACGTGTGTTTTTCATCAGTGTTTACTGTGGAGAAGGACATGGAAGATAGAGAACATGGGGAAATAAATAGCAACATCTTGAAAAATGTCCATATGACAGAGGAGGTGGTGCTGGATGTCTTAAAATGTATAAAGGTGGATAAATCCCCAGGATCTGATCAGATATACCCTTGAACTCTGTGGAAAGCTAGGGACATGATTGCTGGGACCCTTGCTGAGATATTTGTATCATTGATTGCCACAGGTGAGGTTCATTAAGATTGGAGGTTGGCTAATGTGGTGCCACTACTTAAGAAAGGTGGTAAGGAAAAGCCAGGGAACTATAGACTGGTGAGCCTGACATCAGTGGTGGGCAAGTTGTTGGAGGGAATCCTGAGGGACAGGGTTTACATGTATTTGGAAAGGCAAGGACTGATTATGGATCGTCTCAAGAACTTGATTGAATTTTTTGAAGAAGTAACGAAGAGGATTGATGACGGTAGAGTGGTAGATGTGATCTATATGGACTTCAGGAAGGCGTTTGACAAGGTTCCTCATGGTAGACTGGTTAATAAGGTTAGATCACATCTAACTATCTAGTTGAATACAGAATTGGCTCAAATGTAGAAAATGTAGAAAACAGAGGGTGATGGTGGAGGCCTGAGCGGTGTGCCACAAGGATCAGTGCTGAGTCCACTGCTTTTCGTCATTTATATGATTTGGATGTGAACATAGGAGGTATGGTTAGTAAGTTTGCAGATCACCCCAAAATTTAAGGTGTGGTGGGCAGCGAAGAAAGTTACCTCAGAGTATAACGGGATCTTGATCAGATGGGCCAAAGGGCCAATGAGTGGCAGATAGAATTTAATTTAGATAAATGTGAGGTGCTGCATTTTGAAAAGGCAAATCAGGGCAAGACTTATATACTTAATGGTAAAGTCCTTGGGAGTGTTGCAGAACAAAGAGATCTTGGAGTGCAGGTTCATAGTTCCTTGAAAGTGGAACAGACGGACCCAGGAGCCTGAACACTGCCTACCTTGCTGGTGCTGCCATCTTGGAATTGGAAACATTGGCTTTCAATGACTCAGATCTATTCACTACCATTATGGCTAATCATTGGGCTAAGTGTTGTATTGTCTGAATTCAGTTATTCTTCTCAAAGACTGGTATACTATGCTTTCAGAGCATTAACAGCTAAAGAACAAAGTTATGTGGTCAAAGTCCAACTATTAACAGGACATGCGAAAATATTTCCAAATATATCTTGGGATTCAAGTTTAATATTCAGATATACCATTAAACATTGTTCACTGTGATCAACAAAAAGAGTTGGTGAAAATGAGACCCAGAATACAAAGGTTTCACTTAAGACTCATGAAGTTTGTGCTACTATAGAGTCTCTACAAGGCAAAAGCAAACGAATGCAAATGCATTCTCCTGTATCCCAATAGGGAAGTTGAGACAAAATGACATACATTTTAAGTATTTGATGAATTAAAGTCAGATTTTGTTGAAGCTTTTTGTCTTGCACTGATCAAGCAATTTCCCAAGAAATACAAAAGAGAAAACAACATTGACAATCATAGAATCACAGTGTGGAAACAGGCCATTCCTGTTTCAGTTATCTGTGACAAATCTGCAGCTTGCCAATGACCACTCAAAGGCATGGCTGAGACCTGCAGCTTTTCCCACGTCACCAAATTGCCCACAAGTTCAGGTACCCACATGTCACTGGGGAGCCTGAAAGAGGGGCCCATAGCATTAATCCTTATCAAAGAAAAATGAAGGCATTACTTTAACACTGTTAAATTACTCGCCTGTGACATCAGTGAATGGTTTCACTCCATCGGAAATCAACAGATTACACACACAATTCCCAGCTCATCCACATACTCTCTGAGCATGTTCCATGACAGTGGAGATAGAAAGGTAGTGGGAAAAAGTAGACCACTTCCATGCCAACCAGACCAAGTTCTACAATTGTTACTGTAAAACATAGGTCTATCAGTGCTCAAACCAGGGGTGTCTGCATGGGTCCTCAACCCAAATCAGAAAGGCCAGGTTTTGAGCCAATCAATTATTCCATGGTCTTACCTTGATCAGAGTTTTTTTTTTAGGAGAAACACATCTGCACCAAAAGAAGATCACTACAGGGCTGGCTCAATTACCTAAACCACCAAAAGGACAGCCTGTTCCACTACACGGGGTTAATGTGACCCTCTGCTGATCTGAGACATCATCCAGAGGACATGAGAACATTTTCTGGCTGACCTTTCAAAACAGTCCAGAGCCTATGACATAGGGGTGGCATAAGGAACAGGAGTAGGCTATTCAGCCCTTTGAGCATGATCCACCATTCAATGTGATCATGGTTGATCATCCAACTCAGTACCCTGTTCCTGCTTTCTTCTCCATACCCTTTGATCACTTCAATTTTTTTGCCCTCAACTATTTTCTGAGTCAGAGAATTTCAGAGGATTACCGCTGTCTCAACTCAGTCTCAAATGGCCTACCCCATATCCCTAAACTGTGAACCCTGGTTCTGGACTTCCCAAATATTGGGAGCATTCTTTGTGCATTTACCTTGTCTAGTCCTGTTATGTTTTTACAGGTTGCCATGAGAACCCCTCTCATTCTTCTACTCCAGTGAATATAGTCCAATTTGATCCCGTATGACTTCATACATTAGTCCTGCCACCATCAGGAATCAGTCTGGTAAATGTTTGTTGAACCCCCTCCAGAGTGACACACTGTATACATTGCTCTAACTGTGATCTCACCAAGTTCCTGTACTATTGCAGCAAGGCATTCCTGCTCACTATGAAGGTCAATATACCATTTACACTCTTCACTGCCTGTTGCACCTGCTTGCTTGCTTGCTTTCAGTGATGTGTACAAGGACACCCAGGTCTTGTTGCACCTCCCCATTTCCTGAACTATCACCATTCAAATAATAATCTGCCTTCATGTTTTTGCTACCAGAGTGGGTAACATCACATTTATTCATATTATGCTTCATCTGCCATGCAATTGCCCATTCACACATCTTGTCCAAGTCACTCTGAAACCTCTCTGCACCCTCCTCACAGCTCACTCTCCCACTCAGCTTTATGTTGTCAGCAAAATTGGAGCTATTACGTTTAGTTCCCTTATCTAAATCATTAATATATATTGTGATTAGCTGGGGCCCAAGTTCTGTTCCCTGCAGCACCCCATTATTCAATGCCTGCCTCTTGGGAAAAAAAGAGATTTTGTGGGAGGGGAGGGATATATAAAAATCTAAACAGTTTATGTGTAGGGTGAATTTGAAGGGGATATATGTAATATGTTAGATCGACAGCTAGGCCATATCATCAGTAATGTTACATGATATCAGATCTGATGGAAGAATGTTCTGGTAAGATCCAGCTCTGGTTGCAGTTTAAGTAGTTAACAGACGTTTATCATTTTGCACTGGCATGTCCTCATCTCTCTATGGCTCCCAGAACCAAATTGGGATATTAATTCAAGAAATATGCTCAAAAAAAGCTTCAGTCTTTCAGTTTAATGCTTGTTATTTTGGAATTCAATGAATCACAAACCAAAGTTCATTTTATTTATCCTGGTCATTAGAAGTTCTTGTAATATCCAGCGGTAAAAGCCAGGCTAACAACGTCAGTAGTAATGCATTACTGTGGGATAATATGTACAAAGATGCTTCACTGGTTGTAATAAAAAAGCGAATCTTAGCTGACATGATCTGAGTCATAAAATATTTCAGATTATCAAACTGTATGAAATATTATTTTGATGGCTTGTCAGTGCTTTAATAAAGATCTCATCAATCTAAAATTTTGAAATAAAACTGCTTCACTAATTGGAAGATAATTAGGGAGTGACAGACCAGTCTGTGAAATCTTAGATTTCTGTTGCTGCTTAGTTTATTTTTCTTTTTTATCTTTGTGACTCTGTAAAAAGGACACCATTGTGCAAATGCTTCATTCTATATTTTTTAACACCAGGAATACACCCATGTATCTAATGAAAAATTAACAAGCAAACCCTGATAAGGGCAATGCTTATGTCAAAAAGTGAAATGGGAGATGGGTAGGGAGAGAAGGAGGGGACTAAATCAAAATAGAGTTGGAGGGGGAAATAATTCACTCCATCTTCTGCAGTGCCAACCTCTCCCTATTGACACCGCGAACGTCAATGGACACCTCATGCTCCTTCTCCAATGACACCGAGCTTGAATGCAGCTGCACAAGTGAGACAGGCAGTTGGTACAGATGACCCCCTCCATGGCCTGCTGCCTGGACCAGTTTATAGCCAGCCTGGCCAGGCCCAGGAGCAGACCCATGAGGAGCTCCTCCAACCTGCTCATACCCCTCTGTACCGGGTGCCCAAAGTTCAGGAGTGCGGGGCTGAAGTGCACCCAAAAGCATAAGAGAAGGCTTTTCAAGTAACTAAAAAGGGATTGCAAACACCCAAATCCAAAATATACATGGTCCACAGACTCCACATTGCCACAAAATAAGCAGTTGGCTGGGAGTCTGCGAACAACCGCAATCTGCAGTTGTAAGGGACTGCTGCGTGTAATACTCTCCAGTCCAGTTCGCTGAGGGAAAGAGGGAGGGCTCCCGCATAGAGAGCTCTCCTCTGGGGATCCGGGCCACCTGGCAGCGAATAAGCACTCCTTGGTGTGTCTGGGCAGCGGATGAAGGAGTAGAGGTGGAATGTAGAGCAGCAGTCTATACAGAGCCCATCATTTTGCACCTCCCCCTCCCACCCCTTAAAGACCTACAACACATATTCCATAGGCAACTCAGGCTGTGCGACACAGGCTCCCAAAGGAGATGTGAGATTCTGGGCTGTTGCTGGGCATTTAGTATCTCACTCTGTGAATTTTAAAATCTTCTCCTCTCCTGGGCAAAAACAGGTGATTAAGCCTATCAGTGGAATGCAGTGCAAAGCGATGCTTTGAACTTTCGACACCATGCAGAAATTTTTGCTTTGATTTATTATTGTCATGTGTAAAAGTTACAATGAAAAGTGATGTCTTATGGGCTTTACAGGCAGATGTTACTATGCAAGTGCATCACAGTAACAGAACAGAGTACAAGATACAATGTTACAATTTTATATCCATCAATAATTGTACATGTATATTTATTTATTCACACCATGTTGCTTAACAATACAGCTCAACAATAATTGTATTGTACAGTCATAAAGTGAGCTAGTAACTAGCAAAGGGCCCAGGATCCCATACCTCCCTCGGGAGCTTGAGCCACCCTGGAATATGTGTTGTCTGTCTTTAAGGAGGGCAAAAAGTCAGGGTCTGTAGAGACTGCTGCTGCATGCCATCCACCTCTACTCCTCCATCTGCCACCCAGACACACCTTGGTGGAGGGCATCCTCAGTAGACGGCTCTCTACGTGGGAGTCCTCCGACTTTCCCTCAGGGACCTGAGGTGGAGGCTGTTGCATGCAGCAGTCCCTTATAACGCAGATTGCAATGGTTCAAACACTTCCAGCCCAACTGCTTATTTTGTGGTGCTGTGGAGTCTGTGGACCATGTATATATTGATGTGGGCATTTACACTCCTTTAAGAAGCCTTCTCTTATGCTTTTGGGTGCACTTCAGCCCCGCACTCCTGATCTTTGGGCACCCGGTGCAGAGGGGTATGAGCAGGTTGGAGGAGCTCCTCATGGGTTTCCTCCTGGGCCTGGCCAGCTGGCTATAAACTGGTCCAGGCAGCAGGCCATGGAGGGGGTCATCTGTGCCCTCTGCCTGTCCCACTTGTGCAGCTGCATTCGAGCTCGGTGTCATTAGAGAAGGAGCACAAGGTGTCCATCAATGTTCTCGATGTCTGTAGGGAGAGGTGGGCACAGCGAGGGGTGGACTGCTTTATTTTATCCTCCAACTCTATTTTGATTTAGTCCCCTCCTTCTCTCCCTACCCACCTCCCACTTCACTTTTTGACATAAGCATTGACCTCATCAGGGTTTGCTTGTTAATGTTTCACTAGATACATGGGTGTTTTCCTGGTGGTGGAAAATTTCGAATGAAGCATTCGCACAATGGTGTCCTTTTTTTTACTGTGTCTATAAAATAAAAAAGTAAAAGGGAAAAATAAAAAAGAAAATGGGAGAAATTAAAAAAAACTAAGCAGCAACAGAAATGTGGGTATGATTTCACAGTCTACATTAATGTGTGTCTCCGTAATTATCTTTCAACTAATAAAGCGTCTCTATTCCAATTTTAGATTGATGAGATCTCTACTAAAGACCTTTACTTTATAAACCATCAAAATAATATTTCATCCAGTTGATAATCTGAAATATTTTATGACTCAGTTCATGATAGCTAAGATTTACTTTTTTATTACAACCAATAAAGTATTTTTGTATAACCTATCCCACAGTAATGCAAGACTACTGCGGTTGTTAGCCTGTCTTTTACCACTGCATATTACAAGAACGCTTACTGACCAGGACAAAAGAAAAAAATGAACATATGTGTTGTGTCCACTTCAAATTATCTTTTTGGTTTAAAGGAGTCGCAAACAGGGATAGGAGAGAAATTTTAAAGAGGACACATTTGCCAAAAGATGTTGATCATAAGGAAAATGGTGAGCACGTGTACGTTCTTATTACTCCAGTAAAACAATCAAATGCTAGTCTGTACTGTATCCATGTATTGCAGAACAGCAAGATCTGGACATTTGTGCAGCATTGTGTTGACCATCACGTAAAATATCAGATAAAAACTAGGTCTTTAGAATTTATATAAAACTTTATAATCTGTTTATAAACACTTTTGTTAATTTTATATGATTTATTGAACTTAATAGCAATAAGTGATTTGGAAAAGAATCATGTTTTGAAACAATGTTTTTCCTGGTACAAAATGTACCCTTCCTTCCTCACAGGATCTGGGTCCTGCCTCATAGTTTTCTTTTTCAGAAAGCCTGGATTAAATTTGAACCTCCAGGACATGGGAAGGATCATTTGCTTTGAACTCATAAATGAAAACTCCCCAGTCAAATTGATACAGGACACAGTTTATATAAAAAAAAAGACTATACACAAATTATGCTCTGTCCATATCCAGTTCTGTGGCCCAGAACATTCTGCTTTTCTGCAATATAATGTCCGATGTTTGTGGAGATCTCCCTGCAGATGTTAGCTAAACCAGCTAAACCACAATTTGTCATGTATAAGTCAATAACTTCAAAGGTGGAAAGCTGGAGCCTGATGTCATTCTATATTCATGCAGCTCTGGGAGGGGTATTTTCATAAAAATTAGGATTGATTGTTTTCCCACTCTTCAGTCCAGTGTCTCTCAGTCAAACTGTAGGATGTCGACCACCATTTTGGCTCAGAAACATAAAAAGTCCCTGTAAAATTTGGAATGAAACTAGCTGAGCAGTGATAGTTTCCTGTTGTTCTTAATTTGAAGACAGACTTACAGCAAGCAAAATCGTAAGAAACTCACATACAAAGCTTAGGAATGGAGCAAAAATTATTATTTTGGCTGCGCATTAAAGTTCCCTAAATCAATTGATATCCCCAAAAATTTTCAAAAAATCAAACGGCTTTGTGTGATTTGTACTTTTAAGTGCATAACTCCTGCTTTAAGTTCCACAATAATTTAGGACACTTATTTGCTTAATGTTATGATTATCAACATAATGCTGCACAAATGTCCGCATCTTGCTGTTTTAGGATCCGTGGATACAGTATGAATTAACATTTGATTGTTTTACTGGGGTAATAAGAATAGGTAGATACTGTCTGTTTATCTTGTGATCAATATCGTTTGGCAAATGTGTCCTCTTTAAAATTTCTCTTCTATCCCTGTTTGCAACTCATTTAAACCAAAAAGATGATTTAAAGTGGAGCAAAACAACAAGTTTGGTAAAATCCTAAGTATTTTTACACAGGCACATTCTTTTTTCATGTGCAACTGTAATTCACTTAAATGCAATAATATTGTTTTTCCTCAACGTTTTTAAGCAGGCTCATAAAAAGGCATGTTTATTTACTGAGCAAATTAATAGTCTTGAATGCTAGAGTCAATGTTAAGCCAAACACTTTCTACTTTTAAAAATAATTGTGAGTGCAATCATTCCAGCCTTGCAAAGCCATGGGACAGATATGGTGCAAAGTTTCCTCTACTTTGAAGCAGCTAGCCCCAGAAAAACAGCTTCTACTGCACTATTGCCAACTTTAGATTTTTATCAAGGATAATGTATAATTTGTAGTGTGAGCACATGATTATTTGGAACTGGGTCCAATTTGTTCAGACTCGTTGCAGATAAAAGCTTACAGTTTGTCAAAAGAGGAGACTTTCATCCTCTTCATCTGAGCTGAGTTTAATTCCAGGTTTTCAGTGTGTCAGGACAGTGTTCTAATATACTGTCTGCCTAGTCCCTTCACGCTTATCAATGTTTCAGCTTATGTTGATTTTACAAGCAAAGAATTTATCTTAAAACTTATACAAAACCTGAGCTAAAGCACACATGGGGATTTGGGAGCCGTTTTGGTCTCCGTATTATAAAAATCAAATAGACGCATTGGAAAAGAACATCCAACAAAGACAGTTTACTCAAATAATACCGGAACTGAAAGATTATCAGGACAGGTTGAACGGATTGAGCCTGTTTTTGATAGAAAAAAAAAGACTGAAAGACAATCTGAATGAGAAGATTATGAAAGAGGACTTGATAGGATAAATGGAGAGAAGAAGGGTGAAATCTTCCCAGTCTTGTAGGATCAGGTCGAAAGACAGGAGTGAGAGGAACATCTGAAATATTGCTTATCTTCCTATAGATGGGTTATCATCAGGAGAAGCGACACAAAATCTTAACTGACTTATGAGAGTCAGAGGATCGGAGATCAAGAGAGCTTTGGATGTCAAATCTGGAGATAAGGCTTGGGTGTGCGTTAGCAACAGATAAGCTGAAGCAGAGTTAGGGTTGGCGATATTCTGGAGGTAGAAGTAGGTGATCTTGGACATGGTACCAACATGTGGTGGAACCTCATCTCATCGTCAAATATAACACCAAGGTTATGGTCTGGCTCAGCTTCAGACACTTCTCGTGAGAGGAATGGAATCAATGGATAGAAATTTGAATATTTGTTAGGAACGGAAGACAACTGCTTTGGTCTTCCCAAGATTTAATAGAAGGAAACTTCTGTTCATCCAATACTGAATGTTAGACCAGAAGTGTCACAAAGGAAAGACAGAGCAGGGATTGAGAGTTATGGTGGTGGTGTAGGACTGGGTGTTGTCACTGTACATGGAGAAACTAACATTGTGTTTTAAGATGATCCTACTAAGAGATAGCATGTAGATGAGACGTAAGAGAATGGGCCAAATTCCGATATTTGAAGGACTCTAGAGGTGATGGTTCAATAATTGGAAGAGAAGCTATTATAGTGTTTAAAATAAAAACAGAAATTGATGGAAAAGTTGCTGAAGAAGGATTACTGGACCCTAAATTTTAACTCTACTTTCACTCCACAGATGCTGCTGAGTTTCTCCAGCAATTTCTGAATTAACTTCTGATTTCCAGCATCGGCAGTTGCTTTTTATCTATGATAGGTGCTTATCTGGATCTGAGTTGATTGCTAAGAATGGAAACTGGTGAAGTCAGTGCAACTCACTTAGTTGACTGAAGAACATAATTTGGAAGAGGATGGTACTATCAACTGTTCTAAATACTGAAGGCAGAGCAAGAAACGTGCAGGGATCTAGTTTAAATAAAAACCGAAAGCACTGTGGATATAAATCAAAGACAAAAATAGAAATTGCTGGAAAAGCTCAGCAGGCCTGGCAGCATCTGTGGCGAGAAATCAGAATTAACATTTTGGGTCGAGTGATCCTTCCTCAGGGATAAAGTTTACCATAGTCACATAGAAAAAATTGCAACAATATCCTGACAAATTTGATATGCTCTTCCTCTTTTGAAAGCATTGTTTTCTTGATGGAGTATGGTTCCATTCTAATCGCCTTGGAAACCAATGCTGATTCCTCTCTCTAACCCATCGCCAATTATTCATGAGCTTTAATGGTATCAAAATGCAACTGGAATATCTCAGCTGAGCCCAGTCCCATTTTATCCAATATCAACATGCATTCATTCCCAGTGACTATTCATAATCTGAATGATCAATTAGTCAATGGATAAGCTCACTGAGCCATCAAAGCAGCAAGTTATATTTTGAAACTTAACCAACAGTCTTTCTCCATGTGAGTGAGAAAGAAGCAACCATTGAATATGTTTACTTTGTTTAACAATAGACTTCACAGCATATTTATCTAAATGCCCTGGACGGACATACATGGCTAGGGCATTTGGAATATTTTAAGGAGGAATATTTGCTAGCATATTGCAGCAATAACGGATAATAGCTGATATCCTAATAGCGAGGGTGCATTATCAGTGATCAGCAGAGATGGAATGTGAGGGAAGGAGGTTCTGCTGGAGGTTTGCCGAAGACTATACACTTAATGGTAAGGTCCTGGGGAGTGTTGCCAAACAAAGAGACCTTGAGGTGCAGGTTCATAGTTCCTTCAAAGTGGAGTTGCAGGTAGACAGGTTAGTGAAGAAGGCGTTTGGTACACTTGCCTTCATTGGTCAGTGGCAGTGAGTATGGGAATTGGGAGATCATGTTCAGGCTATACATGACAATGGTTGGGCCACTTTTGGAATATTGCGTTCAATTCTGATCTCCCTGCTATAGGAAAGATATTGTGAAACCTGAAAGGGTTTGAAAATATTTACAAGGATGTTGCCGGGGTTGGAGGGTTCAAGCTAAAGGGAGAGGTTGAATAGGCTGGGGTATTTTTCCCTGGAGCATTGGAGGCTAGAGTGACTACATACGGGGGTTTATAAAATCATGAGGGGCATGGATAGGGTGAATTGCTAAGATATTTTTCCCAGGTGAGGGAGTCCAAAACTAGAGGGCATAGGTTTAAGTTGAGAAGGGGAAGATTTAATAAGGGCCTGAGGGGCAACTTTTTCACGCAGAGGCTGGTGCGTTTATGGAATGATTTGCCGGAGGAGATGGTGGAAGCTGGTACAATTGCAACATATAAAAAGCATCTGGATAGGTATATGAATAGATAGGACTAAATGCTGGAAATGGGACCAGATTAAATTAGAATACCTGGTCAGCATGGACAAGTTGGACTGAAGGAACTGTTTCTGTGCTGTACATCTGTTTGTCTCTATGATTATTTCCATAAAGTCAACGTAAATGTTCATTTGTTTGCACTAGCACGGTTTCCAGCCCCCTCACCAGAGTCCTGTCACATTATTAATACCACTTATCAGTATAATTCCCCTCTTGACAATGATTACTAGAGCCATAGAGTAATACAGCATGGAAACAGGCCCTTCGGCCCCAACTGGTCTATGCTGACCATGATGCCCGCTCAGCCAGTTCCAATTGCCCGTATTTGGTCCACATCCTTCTAAACTCTTCCCATCCATGTACCAATCCAAACTATTTTTAAATGTTGCTATTATACCTGCCTCAATCACTTTCTCTGGCAGCCTATTCCATATACGCTCCACTCTCTGTGTAAAGGATTTGTCCCCCAGGTCCTTCTTAAATCCTTCCCCGCTCACCTTAAACCAATGCCCTCTAGTTTTCAATTCCCCATCCCTGGGAAAAAGACTATATGCATTCTTCCTAGCTATGCCCCTCATAATGTTATACACCTCAATAAGGTTACCCCTCATTCTTCTACGTTCCAAGGAATAAAGTCCTATCCTGGCTAACCTCTCCCTATAAATCAGGCCTACCTTGCAACATCCTCATAAATCTTCTTTGCACACTTTCCAGTTTAACTATGTCTTTCCTATAACAGGGTGACCAAAACTGTACACAATGCTTCAAGTGCGGCCTCACCAATACAACTGTAACATAACTTCCCAATTCCTATATTCAGTGCCGTGACCGATGAAGACCAGCATGCTAAATGCCTTCTTTACCACTCTGTCTACCTGTGACACCACTTTCAACGAACTATGTACTTGTAGGTACCTCTGTTCCACAACACTCCTCAGGACCTTACCATTTACTGTAAATGTTCTACCTTGGTTTGACTTTCCAAAATGCAACACCTCACACTTAACTCTATTTAATTGCATTTGCCAATCCTCAGCCCACTTCCCCATCTGATCAAGATTCCTATGTAATTTTTGATAACCTTCCTCGCTATCAATGATACCTCCTAATTTGTATAATCTTCAAATTTACTAATCATGCCTTGTACATTCACATCCAGTTCATTTATATAAATAATAAATAACAAAAGTCTCAGCGCCGACCGCTGTGACACACCACTAGTCACAGTCGTCCAGTTCAAGAAACAACCTTCAACCATCAGAGATAGTAGGAACTGCAGATGCTGGAGAATCCGAGACAACAAGGTGCAGGGCTGGATGAACACAGCAGGCCAAGCAGCATCATAGGAGCAGAGAGGCTGACCATCACCCTTTGTTTCCTACCATCGAGCCAGTTTTGAATCCAATTAGCTGGCTCTCCCTGGATCTCATGCGACCTAGCCTTCATGACTAGTCTGCCATACAGGACCCTGTCAAAGGCCTTACTAAAATCCTTACAGACAACATACACTGCCCTATCCTCATCTCTCATCTATCTTCTTGGGTACCTCTTCAAAAGACTCTAGAAGATTTGTCAGAAATGACTTCCCATGCACAAATCTATGGTGACTATCCATAATCAAATCTTGACTATCCAAATGTTGGCTGATCCTGTCCTTCAGCATCCTCTCCAATAATTTGCCTATAACGGATGTCAAGCTGACTGGCCTGTAATTCCCTGGCTTGTCGTTGCTACGTTTCTCAAATGATGGACAAACATTAGCCACTCTCCAACCTTCCAGAACTTTACTCCTGGCTAAAATGAAGCAAAAATCTCTGCAAGGGCCTCTGCAATTTCCTCCTTAGCCTCCCACAACATCTGATGGTGGACTTGATCAGGCCCAGGGGATTTATCCAACTTAATGCACTTTAAGGCTGCAAACACCTCCTCTCTGGTAATATGTATATGGTCCAAAACATCCCCACTTGTTTCCCTTATTTCCTTAGCATCCATGATTTTCTCCTCAGTAAACACTAAGGAGAAATATTCATGAAAAATCTCCCCCATCTCCTATGGCTCCACACGTTGACAGCCATGCTGATCTTTAAGGGGACCTATTCTCTCCCGAGCCACCTTTTTCTCTTAATATAGCTATAGAACCTTTTGGGATTATCTTTAACCTTATCTGCCAGATCCATCTCATACCATCGTTTTGCTCTTCTGATTTCCATCTAAAATGTGCTCCTACACTTTTTATAGTCATCAAGGGATTCACTTGAGTCCGATAGCTTAAACCCAATGTGTGCCTTCTTCTTTTTTCTGAACAAAGCCTCAATATCCCTCGTCAGCTAGGGATCCCTAAACCTCCCAGCTTTTCCCTTCATCCTAACAGGGACATTCCGTCCCTGGACCCTCGATATCACATTTTTAAAAGCCTCCAATTTGCCAGTTGTTCCTTTTCTTTCAAACAGACTCACCCAATCAACCCCTGCTCGATCCTGCCTAATGGCCCCAAAATTGGCCCTGCTCCAGTTTAGCAACTTAACCTGTGGACCTGTCCTATCTTTTTCCATAACTATGTTAAAACTAAGAGAGTTATGGTCACTGGACTCAAAGTGCTCTCCAACTGATACTTCAGTCATTTATTTCCTAAAAGAAAGTCCAATATTACACCCTCCCGAGTAGGGCCCTCTACATATTGATTTAGGAAACTTCCTTGGGCACATTTGATAATTTCTACCCCTTCTGGGCCTTTTACATTCTGGGTGGCCCAGTCAATACAGTGGAAATTAAAATCCCCAACCAATACTACTCTATTATTCCTACAGGCATCTGCAATCTCTCTACATATCTGCTCCTCTAATACCTGCTGGCTGTTTGGGGGTCTATAATACAGTCCCAACAGAGTGATCATCCACTTCTTGTTTGTAAGTTCTAACCATATGGCCTAATTTGATGACCCCTGAAGAATATCCTCTCTAAGCACTTATGTCCTCCCTTATCAAAAGTGTAACTCCCCCTCCTCACTTACTTGTACTTCTGCCACGCCTGCAGTTTCTATATCCTGGAACTTGAGCTGCCAGTCCTGCCCTTCTCTCAGCCCTGTTAGTGTTATGGCTCTCATATCCCAATCCCCAGAGCCATTCCACGCTCTGAGCTCATCTGCCTTAGCAGTCAGGCCTTGTGTGTTGAAATAAATGCACTGTAAACCAGAATTCTTTTCCCTCCCTTTACTGTGCCCTGACTATCCTGAATAGTCAACTTGCTTTTGATGGCTAATGTATTTTCCCCTCACTTTTTGATGACCCCTCTCTTCTTCAGAGTCCCACACCCCTGCCAAACTATTTTAAACCCTCCCAGGTAACACTAACAAACCTCCCTGTGAGGATATTGGACCCCCTCTGGTTCAAGTGCAACCCATCTGTCTTGTACAGGTCACTTCTTCCCCAGAAGAGATCCCTATCATCCAAAAACTGAAAACCCTGCCCCCCTACAGCAGCTCCTCAGCCACACATTCATCTGGCCTGTATTTCTATTTCTATCCTCACTGGCACGTGGCACTGGGAGTAGTCCAGAGATCACTACCCTTGAGGTCCTGCTTTTTAACTTCTTACCTAACTCCCTATACTCATTCCACAGGACCTCATCCCTTTGTCTACCTATGTCATTTGTACCAATGTGCACAATGACCCCTGGTTGTTCATCCTCCTCCTTCAGAATGTTCTGCAATAGCTCAGAGACAGCCTTGACCCTGGCACCCGGGAGGCAACACACCATCCTGATGTCTCTTCTGTGGCCACAGAATCTCCTGTCTGTCCCCCTCACATAGTGTCCTCTGTCTAACTGTACCCTTTCCCGCTGAGCCTCAGAGCTGGTCACAGTGCAACTGACATGACTGTTCTTCTGCTAGCTCCTGAAAGGTCATTCCCCCACAGCCGTATCCAAAGGTGGTATACCTGTTATTGAGAGGAATGGCCACAGGGGAACCCTGCACTATCTGCCTTCTCTCCTTACCTCTTCTGGTGGTCACCCAGCTACCTGCAGCCTGCACTTTAGGAGTAACCACTTCTCCATAGCTCTTATCAATGATGTTCTCTGCACTCTGGATGATCCTGAGGGTATCCAGCTCTAGCTCTCCAATGCTGCCTGTCAGGAGCTGCAACACTTCTCTCAGGTGTAGCCACCAGGGACTCTGGAAGTCTCTCTGATCTCCCACATCCTGCAAGGGGAGCATGCCACTGCCCTAACTGCCATCAGTCTAGACAGAAAGAGAGTAGAGTTAAAGAGCCTTTACCTGTACCCCTGTTCAGCCTCCTCACACCAAAACCTATTGAGCAAAGGCCTCAGTGCTTCCACTCGAATACTGGCCCACTCTCTTAGTGGCTGCTCCCCTGTACACCTTTACCTTGCCAGACATTCTTCTCACAGAGTCTTTTATTTTTGGTCAGAGGAGGAGGAGGGTGGGAAACACCAACATAATGTTTCAGGTTTAACCACACCTTTGGGGTGGCACAGTGGTTAGCACTGCTCTCTCACAGCACCAGGGACCCGGGTTCGATTCTAGCCTCAGGTGACTGTCTGTGTGGAGTTTGCGCATTCTCCCTGTGTCTGCGTGGGTTTCCTCTGGGTGCTCCAGTTTCCTCCCACAGTCAAAAGATGTGCAGGTTAGGTGGATTGGCCATGCAAAATTGCCCGCAGTGTTCAGGGAGGTGTAGGTTAGGTGGGTTATAGGGGGATGGGTCTGGGTGGGATGCTCTGAGGTTCGGTGTGGACTTGATGGGCCAAAGGGCCTGTTTCCACACTGTAGGGATTTTATGATTAACATCAGGTTCTCTCTGACCTGCTACACAGTTGTGATGACTGTGGCAATGTCTCCCAGAATTTTTTTTTTTGTTGCAAAAATATACTTTATTCATAGAAGGAAGTCTTTATGTATATATACAGTTAATATAACCATTCTGATCTATACTGTCATTACTTACAGAGAATAAAATAAACATCGGCATTTGCCTCTCTCCATATTTACAACTAATCTCTTGGCATTTAACTGAGGCATCAGCAAGGTCCAGTTACTGAATGGACCCCCTGTTATGCTTTGGCAGAAGGACATTTCATGGTGGTCTTTCCCCACTGAGCCTTGGCTGCAGCTGCCCCAAGCTTTAGTGTATCCCTCAGCACATATTCCTCGATGTTGGAATGTACCAGGCTGCAACACTCAGTCGGGGTCAACTCTTTCAACTGGAAAACCAGCAATTTCAGCAGACCAAAGAGCATCTTTCACCGTGTTGATGGTCCTCCAGGCACAGCTAATGTATGTCTCGGTGTGCGTCCCAGGGAACAGACCATAGAGCACAGAGTCCTGTGTCACGGATTTGCTTGGGACAAACCTCAACAAAAATCATTGCATTTCACTCCAGACTTCCTTTGCATAGATACATTCCAGATGGAGGTGTGTGACAGTCTCGTCCCCTCCGCAGCCACTTTGAGGGCAGTGTGCGGTGGCGCAGAGAGTCCGGGCATGCGTGAAGGATCCCATAGGCAGAGCCCTTCTCACCACCAGCCAAGCAATGTCCTGGCGCTTGCTGGAAAGCTCTGATGATGAGGCATTCTGCCAAATGACTTTGGCAGTCTGCACAGGGAACCACTTGAGAAGATCCACCCTCTCCTTTTCCCAAAGGGCCTCGAGGTTGCTACATGCTGACCACTGCCTTGTGGACTTGTGGTCAAAGATGCTTTTCTTCACAAATTTCTCCACAAAGGACAGATGATACGGAATGGTCCAAATATTTGGGGCGTTCCGCTGCAATGAGGCCAAAACTATCCTTCACAACACCGGGGACAGGTAGAACCTCAGTAAATAGTGACATTTGATGTTTGAGTACCAAGGATCTATGCACAGCTTTATGCAGCCACTCGCAAAGGTGGCCATCAGGGTGAGGGTAGCATTGGGTGTGTTTCTCCCCCCATGTCTGGTTCTTTATGCATAATATCCCTTTGAACTTGATCCATCTTCAAATGAAGTGAAAGACGGCCTGGGTGACTGCAGCAGCATTGGTTCAGGGAATAGGCCAGACCTGCACCATGTACAACAGCACTGACAGTACCTCACACCTGATGACCAGGTTTTTACCTGAGATGGAGAGGGACCGGTGCTTCCATCTGCCTAGTTTCTGCCTCACTTTGGCGACACACTCCTCCCAAGTTTTGGTGCATGCCACAACCCCGCTGAACCAAATACCCAGCACATTTAGGTTGCCTGTCCTGATGGTGATGGGAACGAAGGATCGGTCGGCCCAGTTCCCAAAGAACGTGGCCTTTCTCTTGCACCTATTAACTATAGGCCAGTTCAAACTGGTCACAGATGCTCATGAGTCTGCTCGCTGACGGTGGATCCGAGCAGAAAGCAGTGACATCATCCATGTACAGGGAGGCTTTAACCTGCAGGCCTCCGCTGCCTGGAATAGTCACCCCTCTCAGGCTCGCATCTTTCCTGATCGACTCGGCAAAGGGCTCTATGCAGCATACAAAGCAGGGCAGCAAGGAGTTGGCAGCCCTGTCTGACTCCAGATCTGATTGGGAAGCTATCTGATTCCCAACCATTGATTGAGACTACGCTAACGATGTTGGTGTAGAGCTGTTGGATCCAATTGCAAATTCCCTCCGTAAAACCCAATTTGGAGAGAATATCTCTCACGTACAAGTGCGATATCCTGTTGAAGGCCTTTTTTTGGTCTAGGCTGATGAGGCAGGCATCCACCCCACTGTCCTGCATGTAGGCGATCATATCCCTGACTAGCGTAAAGCTCCCAGCAATCTTTCTGCCCAGTACGGCATAGGTTTGGTCAGGGTGAATTACTGATCCCAGAGCAGATCTGAGCCAGTTGACAATGACCTGAGGCAAGATTTTGTAAGCTACATTCAACAGCAAAATTGGTCGCCATAATGTCTCCCAGAATTCCGCTGTGATGACTCTCAGCTGCCCTCTGATTCGCTGCCCTTCTTCCGTTGCGTAATGGGACAGATGTGTTTAATATCTCTGGCTACAAGACTGGACATCATGCAGGCAAAGTCTGGGTTTAAGCATTTAGATAGATGCATGGGTAAAGATTAAACTGGTTAAACAAAAAATGTTTTATCTTCTGAACATTAGAGCAAAACTCTTTGAAAAAGAAGAATTGATTTCAGTATCATCTCCAAGCCATGTGCTCGTACAGAAGAGAGTAATCCGACACCTTTATGATTGCATATAAGGTTAAAAAAGCTGTAAAGTTAGTATAGTTTTTTTTATTGATCAGTTTGTGAAAGCAATCCTTAACTCTTTCCTATTGTGATTGGTTCAGGTCCTGTTCAAAACCAAAAAGGCCCTCTAAAGGGAAAACTCCAAATTAAATCCAAGACCAATATTTCACACTGAAGAAATCTGTCAACCCAACTCCAAGGTGGAATCTTGTCATTTGCTCGCAGCCAGAATAGGGAATCTCAGTTTTCAAGTGCTGTTAGGTAGATATGCACTTCTGTTGATCAGTCTGGGAAGGCTTGTTACTCAACATGTAGAATAATAGGAATGTATGTGTCCAGCTGGTCCACGCCCTTTTCTTTAGGTTACCAGCAATGGCACCATAATTCAACTGTAAAACCAAGTTGCTGAAAAGGAAGGGGAAGTACATGTGTGGTGCCACAGATCCATCTCTCAGCAGTTCTGTACAAGTATACTTTGTTGGCTTCCAACGTTGGAACATATTGAAACAATATTTAGATATACTTGAACTAACAACAAGCAAATTTTTTGGACATTGAGCTTAAGTACATTTATTCGTAAAACATTTCTGTGATTCAACATATGTGGTTCAACAATTTGAGAATAAAACATATCGGCTAGTCAAGAGAACATTGAGTTTAATGTGCCTTAACATATATAAATTTTGTTGCTTAAATGTTTTACTTCAGTAATTACTCTCCTCTCTGTGAACTTTACTGGATCTGCTACTCTTCCCCTGGGAGTCTGAGGAATTTATAGTGAAAGGAATTGCAGACAGCGTGAGTCATAGTTCATAACTCCTTCAATCTGCATTATTAGATAGGTTTGCTCCTATAGTCTCAATCTAAATAGCTAATAAAATGTTAGATTACTTTTAAAGTTTTAAATATATATTATAAAACAACTTTTTATAAGTTGAGTTGTATCATTTTGGGAAATCATTTTTTGATGTACCCTTTTGCAATCCTTCAGTAGAAACAGTCCCTTTATTCAGCCTCAAGCGCTTTTGTAATCCAACAGACAACATAGCCTATGGTTCATATCACATTCCTTAGTGTGTTGATAGATCTTGTTGAAGTGGAAAAGACAACTAGGCTGAGTAAACGTCCTTATTAGTGCTGTTTTTTTGTGTACTACAAGTGCCCTTAGAATTCTAAACAACGTCTGTGGCACATGTGCCGTCTTCTGCAGTGATTCATGCTGGGTGTTGTTAGTGAAGCTGTTAGAGTGGACATCTTCCAGAAGTACATGTGTGCAAAGCTGATTTGCTTCTGGAGGTCGTAGGAACTGCAGATGCTGGAGAATCTGAGAAAACAAGGTGTAGAGCTGGATGAACACAGCAGGCCAAGCAGCATCAGAGGAGCAGGAAGGCTGACTCGAAATGTCAGCAAAGATAACTTTGTTATCTTTGCTCCTAGAGATGCTGTTTTGGAACTTAGTACTCAATGGAAGAAGGTTTGCAGGGAGTAATTCACTTTTACCAGAATCTGAACCTCATCAAAGAACAATAGGCTAAAATTTTTAGCCCACGATCAGGTCAGTGCTGCAGCACTGAGGAGACCATATCACAAATCTTCAGAATTCATCAATAAGAAGGGGTTCTATGTGATTCATGCCCAGGTAATCTGAGATCAACATTATCACTTCCCAAAGGTGTGTGCCCACTACCCTGGCGATTGCCATGCCTCTTGCATCCTGCCGCATGCTCATGGTGTGTTTAAGAGATTGCATGCCTGATAAGGCTAGTGACTGGGAGACAAGGACTACTCACAGTGACTGTGCATGATGACATCATTACACAAGCCCCTGATGGCACAGTGACTCAGTGATTATCACTGCTGCCTCACAGCACCAGGGACCCAGGATCAATTCTACCCTCGGGCAACTGTCTGTGTGAAGTTTGCACATTCTCCCCTTGTCTGCGTGGGTTTCTTCCGGGTGCTTTAGTTTCCTCCCACAGTCCAAAGATGTTGCAGGTTCGGTGGAATGGCCATGCTAAATTGCCCACAGTATCCAGGGACGTGCAGACTAAGTGGATTAGCCATGGGAAAAGCAGGGTTACAGGGATACGGAAGGGTGGTGGGTCTGGGTGGGATGCTCTTTAGAGAGTTGGTGTGGACTCGATGGGCCAGATGACCTGCTTCCACACTGCAGGGATCCTATGACTGATGTGAGACAAAAATATAATGTTGCCCATGCCTCAAACAGGGCTAAGGCAGAGCAGACAATTGGATTGCTGAAGATGAGGTTCTGATATTTGCACTGTCAGTGGGTGGGAACTGTCCTTCACAATAAGGCAGACAGACTGTTTTGCATCATCCAGCTGTGCAATGTTTTACATAATTCGAGTAAGGAAGAAGGTGATGTCATAGATGCTGCACAACTTGGGGAATGAGAGCAGTCTTTCAAGAGGAGGACAAGTGTAGGAAGAAACTCTCTTTGTTCATGGCAGAGCTCAGCTGAGTTGGACGCTACAAGCCAATTGGGACCTGATTGACATCAGGTTCCAGTTGATGAGAGCTGGGTACAGCAAATCAAGATGGAATGTAAAATAGACAATGGTTGTGATGCCAGCATTTGGTTTGCATTTTGGGGGTGAAATGTGGCCTGTATTCATGTTGTTCATGTTTCCTTTTCTGGGCAATAAATGAGAGTGCATCTTAGGAACTGCCTGATTGTTTCCTTCTATGCAATATTCTCCAAAGTGGACATTGATAAGATGCGGGTCTGCAGTAGGATTTGCAGACAGAATAGTGGTAGCTAAGAGAGGGTATTTAGCTGGAATATAACTAAGGACGGATGAAGTGTGAAGCACGGTGGTAAATGTCAAAGGGCCAGACTGACCTTAGGAGGAGAGAGTGCCTCTGATAATACAGGGGAGCGTCTAAAGGGCGGACCCTGATTTCTTGCCCAACAGTAACCTGCAACTGGGCTGCTCACCTTGCCTATTGTTTGAGGTGCTGAAGTAAACCTGCAGCAGAGACAGAATTGGAAACTCAAGATCCTGAATGGGACCAAAGGCAGGAAGACTTCCTGACCTCTTTCCTGCCCGTCGCAACACAGGGGACGGGTCTGGGATGAGAATAAAGGCAGTGGGAAGGCCATCTGTTTATATTATGAGCCCCTCCTCGGCACGAGGCAGGGATGTGAACGAGCCAATAGAGTGCATAAACTGTATTAATGTCATAGAGATGTACAACTCAGAAACAGACCCTTTGGTCCAACTCATCTGTGCCAACCAGATATCCCAAATTAATCTAGTTCTATTTGCCAGAATTTGGCCCATATCCCTCTAAATCCTTCTAACCTTGATGGGTGAAAAAGGCGCTTAGAGAATTGAAGAAATTTACAACAAATATGGAGAACAGTGAAAGTTATGTTGTGATGGGATTAATTTCTGACGTGTATTCATATTTTATGCCACAACTACTCTACACAAAGGCATAGTGAAAAACACAATGTAGAGGATCTTCTCATGACCAGCATCTGAGGTATCACCAAAATGGGTAATCCTCATAAAAGATGTAGAAACAGAAACGTCGGTGTCCACTTGCCATGGAAAGATTCAACAAAGCCTGAATAGTATTGCATCTTCTGCAGTTGTTCACCTACACCATTGCCTCATCTTTCACATTTTATGTTTCAGCCTGTAGTTATTTTTCTTCTGCCACTTTACTGTCATGCCATTAAGGATCTCACAATGCCAGAACTGAAAGCCTGACTCTTAAACTTAAATAGGCATTGTAATTTTTCTGCCAGCTCAGAATGCTATGAGTGCTGATTTTGTTTAATGAAAACATTGTAACTTATTGTCAGTAATATGTAGCTAACCTATCAGCACACAGTCATGTTAGGTCCTTGAAAATGATGAGCAGTTGTTTAGTCGCTAGAACTAATGCTAATTAAACCAATGAAACATGGGAAAATATCAGCAAGAATGGGAGAAGACCAGCATTTATGTGGCAGCTAATCATTAGTTGTCATAGTTACCTCCAGTATATCATGCACAATTTAACATGCAGTAATGTTGCTATGGTTTCAGAGATCTTTTGTGCATTGCACAAGCACAGAATGTGATGCTCAAGCTTCAACTGGTCAGAATGATGTATTCATTGGGTTTAGCCCCAGAACTTATGGCATATTCTCGCATTGATCCTAGAAAGGTAGTTTGATGAAATCGTAACATGTGCTGTTCCAGGATAAAGTGCTTTGCCTCATCTTCAGTGGTCACTGTGCAATAGATTAAGTGCAGTGGCAGTCAGTCAGCCTTGTATCAAGGTCAGTGTAACATGACTAAGCATGGACACAGACTATGTGAAAGTCTGATATCTTATAACAGTGTTTATAGTTACTAATGTTCATAAAATTCAATACATCTGTGTGAACAAGAACCTAGTCATCGTGACACATGTCACATGGCCTAATATATAGGGAAGGAATCTAACCATATCATACTAGCAATGTTGTTTGACCCAGGAAAACACTTCCCTTCCTCGTGTCAAAACTATAAATTCTACTTTTATTGTTCAAAACAATGGTAATATTTTCATTTTCAGTCATTGGTAAATCTATTATTGGCAAATGTTTTACCATCTCAGTCGAAGCTTGGGCATCTAAGGTAGTAAACATCTTGACAATATTCCCTCTCTTTTATATTCCATTGATTTCAGACACTAAATAGGAACATGAATAGGCTCTAATTCTAATAAATCTTTCCTACATTGATTGACCCCTATCTTATAAGGCAGTATCTCAGAAAGATTTGAAGTTGGATTAGTTCCACTCAACTTTATGAAATCATATAGTCCTGAGGTGGAGAAACAGTTAGTGTTGTCCAAGGTACATACAGAGACAGACATGACATACCTGGCTAATAAAAACAAAATACTGTGGATACTGGAAATCTGAACTAAAAACAGAAGTGCTGGAGGAACCCAACAGGCTTGTTAGCCATTGTGGAGAGACAATGTTAAAGTTTCATGTCCAATGTGAGACTTCTTCAGAACAGAAGAAGAGTCATACTCAACTTGAAATGTTAATTGTATTTCTCTGTCCACAAGCACTGCCAGATCTCCAGCACTTTGCTTTTCATAACACACCTGGATCTTGATATTAGTAATTATGCCTAACTAGATAATGTTTTCACTGTTGCAATCATGCAAAAAACTTTACCTTACTGTATAAGAATAATGACTTTTCTTGTTAAGACAATCATAGTCTGTCCTCTACCACTGATCATGGACAACAGATAACAGAGAAGTTGTTAGTCCTAGGTAGAAATTGCTGGAGAAAATCAACAAGTCTGGTAGCATCTATCAGGAGAAAACAGAGTTAATGTTTCGCACCTAGTAACTCTTCATCAGAATCGGTTTTGATGAAGAGTCACAGGACTCAAAAGGTGTCTGGTAACTCTTCATCAGAACCAATTTTGATGAAAAGTCACAGGACTCAAAACATTAACCCAGCTTTCTCCCCACAGATACTGCCAGACTTGCTGAGTTTCTCCAGCAATTTCTGCCTAGTTTTAATACCTTGTCTGTTATCTGTTGTCTGTGATCAGTGGTAAAGGATAGATCATGATAGTCTTAACAAAAAAAAGGCATTTATCTTATACAGTAAGAGCAAGTTTTTTGCATGATTGCAATTGCGAAAACATTATCTAGTTAGACATCATTACTAATATCAGGATCTAGATGTATCATGAAAAAACAAAGTGTAAGACACTGTGTTTTAGATATGATTTGATTGGTTTTAATTAAACTAAGTTTTAATCAAATCACACTTTGTTCTTACAACACAGTTAAAATACAACAAAAAGAAGAATTGGCATAACTTTACTGAAATACTTAATAAGATAATGTATTATTTAACCACTAATTATCAACTGTTCCATGAGAGGCAGCATCTCATAAACACACTCTTGGCAAAGGCAATCAGCAACATAGTTATTATTCTCACATGCTGACTCCCTCCAGTCCAATAGAAAGAAACACCGAAAGAAACAGTATGCCCTTTTTGATATTTCTAAAAGGAAGCCGCTCTGCTGAAGACTTCACTGTAGCAACAAGCTTTCAGCTTCAGCAGCCAGGAAAACCCACCAACTGACTGAAAGCAAAACTAAAGTCTACTGGGACTGACTCTGCCCATTCAAGTTTCTTTTGTCTCACTTTTAAAAAATTACCCAGGGAGAACTTAAAGCTGCTTACCAACTGCCTCTCTGAAGGAGACATTTTTGCTCCACGGTGACAACATTCATCTGCAAGAGAAACAGGTCAGAACACATCTCTTAAAGACACAGCATCATCACAATATTTAATTCTTAAACATAAGCTAGAAAGGAGCATTGGTTATGGAGAGATACAACGAAAACAAGTTACCAATTGTTGGAACTCAAAAGATTTGGCCATTATTTATCCCTTTCCTTTATTCTCACTATTTTCCTCAACCTATTCTGATTAAAGCAGGGAAATGGGAAGGAGATGGGCAGGGAAACTTTCCAAGTTGTTGGATGTGAGTTTGGAAGTAAGGAGACTCGGAAAGTACATTGGGTCAGGATCCCAAAATAAATGTAGCCTTTGTTGTCTTTCCTTGGGTTGGGATTGAAAGAGAACAGGGTAGCCTGTGCGACTGATGAGTAAATAATTTAGAAATTGTTGGGATATTGAGAAGCCACTTAAGGAATTATTCAGCATTGAATCCTGGATTTCCCAAATGGAAAGACTGTTTGCAATCAGTCCGCATCTCACCAGATTCCCTGAGGTAAGCACAGGAAGAAGAACTTTTTCAGTGAACCTGACAAACTCTGAAGACTTTTCAGTTTCTTGAAGATCTCCAGACAATGTCAGGTGAGAGTCTGATGTTCAAAGCAATTCTTCTCTGAGACCACTGCCTAGGAGGTGATTCTTAACTTTTTTGAGAAGTCACTTAGACTGACAATCTTGACACCATACGGGAGTGCTTTATGCAGGTGCATAGTCCACCTTTTCTTAGGGTCAAAGTCTGAAGGTACACCGCTGCCAACTGCTCTGACTGCAGCTGGGCAAAACCAGTAGTAGCACCAGCTGTGCTCTCCTCAGCCATTTGCCCCCTGCATGGGGAAGATGGGGTAAAGACTGAAGTCCAATTGGAAGGAGGCGAATCCCTCTCAACACAGGGTCTAGAGGCAGATGATCAGTTGCTTTAACAGACATGCTGAGTAAATTGTTTCCACATTCTCCAATGTTTAGAAAAATGACAGGCAGTCTAATTGAAACATACAAGATTCTTGATAGAGTAGATGCTGAGAGCCAGTTCCGCCAGCCGACAATCTCCAGACAAGGAAACAATAAGTTAGAATTGAGATGGGAAGAAATTGCTTCACTCAAAGGTCTATGAATCTTTGGAATCCTCCACCACAAATGTTTGTAGATGCTCTATTGCTGACTAGACTTAAGGTGAGAGAGACAGAATTTTGGTCTCTCAGCAAATCAAGGCAAATGGAGATTGGGTGGCAAAGTGAAGTTGACTTCTAATTAATTTAGAAAAGAAATAAATTGAACTTTTTTTAACATTGTTTTGAGTTATTCAGAACAAAATACCAAAACAGAGAGCTGCTCCCTATTTCGGTACAACAAAACAAAATTGTAACAACAGAGATTGTTTTGTAGTGTTTAGGGGCTGAAATAGTGACTGCAATATAGCCTGTTTCCAATGTCATACAGTAAGAAGCTTTAAATATTTTGTGCAGGTAGGACTGAAATACACAAGCTGAGGCCTATTTCTAATGTTCAGTGTAAATTACTTCGAGTTTTTTTTTAAAAAGCCAGTCATAGTAGATTATGGCCCAATGTTTGCATATTAGAAAAGCAGCAAAAAAGTATCTGTAAACAAAAATCACTCCTGAAATATCAACTGATGATAATGCTAGAACAAATAAACTTGCAAATTAAGATACCCACAAAGAAATTCTACTCAGGACCAACAATTGAACAATTTATTTCAGTAAGCACAAACATATGTATCTGTTACCCAGGTCTTTTGGAACAGAACTTGTTAAATTCTTTCAGGTAAGTTTCCATATCCAAAAGGTCAGAGTTGTGTGAGGATGATGCCAAAATTCTGTGGGTATATCTATCAGGATGGGATTGCCAGGCTTGGTTATTTTCTCTGGAAACAAGAAAACAGTGAGCTGATTGAATAGAAAATTTTGATAGAATGAAGGGTTTTAAACAGTAGATACAGAAAGAGTGTTGAAATAACTCCACAGCGGCTGGTATCCCATCACCAAGTCACTCTTTATTTACACGTGGAGAGTTCTTGACACTGATCCAGCTCCTTCAGAGCCAGCTGTCAGATTAATTAGGATCTCTGACAATCCTGTTCTTATCTGTCAGCCAGGGCTCCCTGATTGGACCAGATTAACAGCCCCAATCAGGGAACTCATATTCTATGAGATTCACCTGGCTGACCTCATTATAATCACTACAAATCTTTCCTGTATTGGGGAGGAGTGGAACTAGAGGCCAGCTCTAGGGATCTTAGACATAACCTCCTCAACAAGAGGCCAGTGTGAAAATGGAACTCAGAGAGTGGTTGAACTGAATAGCATTGATTAACAGAGGAAAACATTTAAAGAAGAAGGCAATAAATGTTTACAATGACAGATTTAAATGGGAATAGATGGGAGAGGTCTAGAGTAGAGCAAAAACACTGGCATGGAATGGTTGGGTCTAATGGCCTGTTCCTATGCCGTTAACTGTGTAGAAACAACTGGAGATGTTTTTTGGCATGCAATCCAAGAATTTCTTATTAACCAGCACACTATGATGCCATTCTTCAGCATAATATTCCTCAAGTCTATAATCAATATCATTGTGTTGCATTTTATCAATAACATGCGGACTAACTCAGCAGTCCTACTCAGAAACAAAAACTGAAGTTGCTGGAAAAGCTCAGCAGGTCTGGCAGCATCTGTGAATGAGAAATTCAAACTGTCAATACATATGGATAATGATATGCTCAAGTGGTATTTATATTAGAAATACTGATGAATCATAAACTACAGGATTTTAACTTTAAAACAGTTTGTTACACAGATCAAAAATTTTATTTGAAGAACAGATAAATCAGCCAATTTACAATTCCTACTTGTTTCAAATCAGGTAGCAATTTGCTATCAACAGTAAACATATCAATAAGGTGAATTTTACAAGAGTTTCACTGCCACTTAGTGAAGTTCAGCTCTGGAATGGGTGTCATGAAGAAAATGAAAACACAGCTAACTTGAAAATATGCATCGATTGGGATCTTGTTTTTAAATGTTATGCTTGGATCAGGATTTCTTTCTCAAAATGACTGAACGGGAAGTGGTTCAATGCATTGCAGTTCTGAGCTTGGATCAGAACTGTGCTTTACCTCAGGTTTATTCTAAGCTGGATATAGCTATTAGGACGTGCATTCAACATGTGTTGTATGGTAATAAAGGTAAACTTTGAAAGCTAGGAAGCAGAATGATTTCTTGGATTCACTAATTGGAATTAATAAAATTAAAGTGTGCTAAATAACTATTTGAGCATTTCAAATGATACAAAATTATGAATATTGTTACCAATTTGATTGTACACAATTATGCAGCTGTTCGCATTCGCTTTCTGTAATTCAAATGCAGAACAATGTGGTTCAGAATACAGCACTTATTCCACATATATGATCGTTCATGGGTTATTTTAATTAATTTGCTAATATATCACTAAGAAGAACACACCAATGATGATGAAGTCAATGCTCATCTACAAAATAATCTCTTATCAGTACACAGGTGATGGGATAAATCACACTCAAGCAGACATTCTAATTTCTTTGTGTTTTATCTTGGTTCATTTCTGAAATCCATTATTTTGAAGAATCAGAATATCCTAATTAAAAACATCCTGACAATTCATAAACCCCCACAGAGCATATTGGAGTTTCAGTTGTAAAGTAAGCAAAGCAGCAAATATATGACATAAACCCAAAGAATTTCCCCATGGTCAGCCTTTGGCTTTAATCCCAGGTGATACTTTGCAGCTTTGCTGCAGCTCATGTCGGAATGGTTTAGGAATGGAATGAAGGATAAGCTTTGATTTGGCAAAAACAATCTTCTGTATAATCTCAGTAATTGCTGAGGTTTCCTCTTACAAAGTGCTGCAGAAATGCATATTTCCCTCAGATCACTCTAATGAACTCTATATTCTTTTGTTGCAAAAACGCAACTGAAGGGGAAATGAAACAGAGACTGAGGTTAGGATAACCTTGCTAACTGCAGGATTGGATGGAATACTCACTTTAGACCAGGAGACATAACAGCAGTAATCGGCCACTCGAACCATCATGTCTGCTCCATCAGTAAAGAAAACCAAGGCTGATCTGATTATCTCCACTTTCTTGCCTTTTCCCCCTAACCTTTGATTTCCTTACTGATTAAAAATTTGTCTCTTTCAGGCTTGAATATTCTTAATAATCCAACCTTGACAGCCCTCTACAGTAAATAATTCTTCAGTTTCATTACCCTTTGAGAGAAGAAATGCCTCCTCTTCTCTGTCTTAAATGTGTGACCCCTTACTCTAAGATTAAACCTTCTGGTCGTGGACTCTCCCTTAAAGGGAAACAACTTCTCAGCCCCTACCTTGTTAAGCCCCCAGTGAATCTTATATATTTGTATGAGGTCTCCTCTCATTTTTCTACATTGTAGTCAGTTCTAGCTGAAACTACTCAATCTCTACCAATGAGGAAAATCCCTCCATACTTGGAATCAAATGAGTGAACCTTCTTTGGGCTGCCTTTAATATCAGTATATCTTTTCTTAGATAGGGGGACCAAAACTGCTCGTAGTATTCTAAGTGTGGTCGAACTAGTGCCTTGTATATTTCAGCAAGCCTTCCCTCTGTTCATCTTCCATTCCCTCTGAAATAAAGGTCAACATTCCATTTGCCTTCCCTCTTAATTTCTAAGCTTGAATGCTTGAATTTTGTGATTTATGGATGAGGACCCCAATCTCACTGCTGTCCAACTTTCTGCAGTCTTTCTTCATTTAAATAACGTCCAACTCTTTTCTTCCAGACAAAGTGCATAACCTCACATTTATTCACATTATATTCCATCTGCCAAGTTTTTGCCAACTCACTTTGTCAATGTCTCTCCATAGACTCTTTGTGTCGACTTTATCACTTGCCATCCCATATATTTTTGTGTCAGATGCAAACATGGTGGAAACACGTTCACTTCCAGCTTCCAAGTCATTAATAAATGTTGTAAATAACTGATCCATGTAGCACTCCACTAGGTACAGGATGCCATCCTGAAAATGCCTCTCCTATCCTAACTTTGTACCTTCCATTAGTTAGCCAATCCTCTAACCATGCTAATATACGACCTCCAACACTATGGGATCTTATTTTATTGAACACCTTTTGGAAATACTAATAAATGTTGGTTTCCCTTTATCCACCCTGCTTGTTACCTCCTCAAATTTTTACTTTCTTTTTCAAGCATGATTTCCCCTTTTGGAAGCCATGCAGACTCTGCTTGATTATGTTATGTATTCCTAAATGTTCTGCTATTCCATCCTTCTTTAAAATTTTTAACAATTCATTTGTGGGATGTGGGCGTCGCTGGCTGGCCAGCGTGTCTTGCCCATTCCTAGTTGCCCTTGAGAAGGTGGTGATGAGCTGCCTTCTTGAACTGCCTCAGTCCACCTGTTGTGTGTTGGCCCACAATGAGCTTAGGGAGAGAATTCCAGGATTTTGACCCAGCAACCGTGTATGAACAATAATATATTTCCAAGTCAAGATGGTGACTGGTTTGGAGGGCAACTTGAATGTGGTGGTGTTCCCTTTTATCTGCTGCCCTTGTCCTTCTAGATGGAAGTGGTCGGAATTTGGAAGGTACTGTCTAAGAATATTTGGCGACTTTCTGCAGTGGATCTTGTAGATAGTACACACTACTGCTACTGAGTGTTGGTGGTGGAGGGAGTGGATGCTTGTGGATGCAGTGCCAATCAAGCAGGCTGCTTTGTCCTGGATAGTGTCAAGCTTCTTGAGTGTTGTTGGGGTTATACCTATCCAGGCAAGTGGGGAGTATTCCATCTTGCTCCTGATTTGTGCCTTGTAGATGTTGGACACACTTTGGGGAGTCAGGAGGTGAGATACTTGTCGTAGTATTCCTAGCCTCTGACCTGCTCTTGTAATTACTGTGTTTATGTCCTGGGTCCAGTTGAGATTCTGGTCAATGATAAGATGAAGGGTTGAGGCTCAAAACATTGACTTTCCTGCTCCTCAGATGGTGTCTGACCTGCTGTGTTTTTCCAGCTCCACATTTATTTACTCTAGCATCCAGCATCTGCAGTCCTTTACAGTCTCCTGCAGAGACGTCCTAGAGCTGAAATGACTGATCTCCAACAACAACCATCTTCCTATATGCCAGGTATGACTCCAACCAGAGGAGAGTTTACCCCCGATACTCATTGATTCCAGTCTTGCTAGGGCTCCGTGATGCCTCACTGGTTTGAAAGTAGCCTTGATGTCAAGGACTGCCATTCTCACTTCACCTCTGGAATTCAGCTCTTTTATCCACGTTTGAACCAAGTCTGAAATGAGGTCAGGAGCTGAGTGGCCCTGGCGGAACCCAAACTGGGCAGCAGTGAGCAGTTTATTGCTGAGCAGGTGCTGCTTGATAGCACTGTTGATGACACCTTCCATCACTTTCCCGATGATCAAGAGTAGACTGATGGATTGAATTTGATCTGCTTTATTTTTCAATACACTTTTACATTTTTCCAATGACAGCTTTTAAGCTAACTTTTTGTGGATTGTGTGCAAGGACCGCTAAATCTCTCTGTGCTGCAGTTTTCTGCAGTCTTTCTGCATTTAAATAATGTTTAGCTCCTCTATTCTTCCTGCCAGAGTGTATAATCTCACATTTTTCCACATCATTTTCCATCTTCTAGGGTTTTCCCCATTCACTCAACCTATTTATATCCGCCCGCAGACTTTGTCATCCTCTCACTTCCCTTCCCACCAATGTTTGTATCATCCATAAATCTGACTATAGCAAATTCATTTCCCTTACCTAAGTCATTAACATGCCTTGGAAATAATTGTAACTCCAGCACTGATCTCTGTGTCACTTTGTTAGTTAGCCAATCCTCTATTCATGCTAATTCCACCCACTGCACCATGAACTTTTAGATTATTATATACCTTAATATGTGGTGTTTTATCAAATGTCTTTTGGAACTTTAAAGATATTACATCAAAAGTTCCCCTTTATCTGTCTTGCTTACTACATCCTCAAAAAATTCTAATAAGTTTGTCAAGCACTATTACCCCTTCATGAAGCCATGCAGACTATGCTTCATTATATTATATATTCCTAAATACTCCATTACATGCTTTATAATAGACTCTAACATCTTCCCAACAACAGATGTCAAATTAATTGGCCTATACTTACAATTTTTTGTCTCCTTCCCTTTTGAATTAGTGTGTTACATTGGTAAATTTCTAATCCACCAGGACTTTTCCACAACTTGATGGCTCAACTCTCCTCTATGTCAACTCAGATTTAATGTTCCATTCAAGTGGATCTAGATTTGAACACCTGAAGGAACTAATGATATGTACGACTTGGTAGGCATTAGTTATGTTCCCTTTCATGGATAATAGCTTTCATTAATGAAGATCTTTCACAGACTTTTATGTTGAATATAGTGCTAAATCCAAACCTATATGCCTTTTTCTTGTTTTTCAGGCTAACATAAAACTTTGTGTTTTCTCCATCCATGGAAAACAGCTGGTTTCTTGAAGCATAGGATCCTGATATGTCTCTGACATTATAAATAAACAGTGAGCTGGTTTTGAGCTGCATCAGTCAAGACAAATTTTTCTACTTTACCCTTGAAATAAGAGTTAACATGGCATTTTCAGACCTTGTGAAATTGATAATTAAACGTGGATCCCTCCCCTCATAAATAGAGGCCTATTTTCCCCCAGCTGGTGGGGCCTGTCCTTGTAAAGAGTATAGTATTTTCTCAATATAATTACGTCCTCTTAATTATATACTTCTTCACAAAAAGAAAACTTTGAACATGCAAATGTAAGATATAACAATTTTATGAAATAGAAAGATATTACACTTAATTAAATCAGTGGGATAAGGTATTGGGAAGCCATAAAGATTAATATTTAGATGTCTACTTATTCAACAGATGACAAAATCATTCTGTACATGAGCATTCCCATTTAAAAATGTCTTTTCTAAACCATGACGCAGTAAACCATAAGGGCAACAGAATACTCAACATTAACCTTCACATGTTTATTTAATGCTAATTTTTCAGACTGTTGAAGCAGTGACAATGAATTAGATCAGTTCAGGCTGATCAGAAACAACAATGATAATACTGGCAAATGCAAATGTTTTGAATCATCCTTAAAGGCTAAGACAGGTAATTTAGCTTGTGCACAGTTGGTGTGTAATTGGTAGCCTATCCTGCATTATTCAAATTATCTCCCTTGATCACAACTTCCAATCGATTTACAAGGAACATTTGTTGGTGTTACTTCCTTTCCATTTGCAATTCACAACCAAAGAAAGATCTTTGGAAACATAGTCCAAAGCACATGGCATTGGAATTTGTTTGGAATTCCTTCTCCATTGCTGTAACAATATTGAAAAAACATCAGTACTTTCTGTATGTGCATCTCTTGGTTAGTTAGCTCAGTTGGCTGGATGCATGGTTTGTGATGTAGAGTGAGGGCAATAGCACGCACTGGCTGAGGTTGCCATGAAGGTTCTGCCTTTTCAGCCTCTCCCTTCTCTTCTGAGGTGTGGTGACACTCAGGTTAAACCACCACCAGTCATCTCTCTCTAATGCGCGAGCAGCTGTATGGTCGTCTGGGCTGGTGGTGACTTTACCTTTTATGCATTTCCAGCCTCCTGAATTGCACAGGTTTGTTCCTTATCATCTAAACTAATCCTAATCAACAGGTGCATAAATGTCTTGGAAAGAGTTACTACATTTATTTTCTGGCAAAAAAGGCTATTTAAAATTGAATTCTCATTAAACTATTTTTGTTGTCATAGAATCCCACAGTGTGGAAGCAGGCCATTCAGACCATCAAGTCCACATCGACCCTTCAAAGGGCATCCCACCCAGACCCACCCACCTACCCTATCCCTGTAACCCTGCATTTCCCATGGCTAACCCACCTAGCCTGCACATCCCTGGGCGCTGTGGGCAATTTAGCATGGCCATTCCAACGAACTTGCACATCTTTGGGCTGTGGGAGAATGTGCAAAATTCCACACATATAGTCGCTTGAAGGTGGAATTGAGCCCATGTCACAGGCACTGTGAGCGAGCAGTGCTACACACTGAGTCACCATGCCAACCCCTGGGGCCTCCTCCTGGGGAATCCTTGAACTTAACACCCCTAATAAGTATCTGAAAATTAACTACAATTTACATTTGGCAAGCTAAGTGATTGGACCTTCAACCTTTTATTGTCAAATAGATGGTTACGGGTTAGACAAAAAAAAATTTCAAATCTTTGAAAACCATGTATCATAAAAGCAAAGCTGAAGACTTTGAATGCTGATTGGGATGATACGTGTTAAATAATTAAATAAGTTCACATTTGTTACATTATTTCATTGCATTCAAGGATGCTTTTGACCAAGCAGAAACTATCAGTTGTATTGGGTACTTCAACCCCAACCTTGGGTTCAGTTGGGCCTAAGATGGCTGCCTCAGTGTCTGTAGCGTGGACTTGATGTGAGATGCTATTAAACATTGAGAATTAATCTTCTTCAATCCCTCATTTTCTTAGCAAAAGAAGAGGGTCCTCAGACGACTTCACCTGTGTCAAACTTAATTGGACATCAACTAATCTGGTAGGGGCTCCAGTTCACTCTAAAAACAGGTTAAGTTTGTGGTTAACAGAAACAAAGAAAATCTGCCTGCAATGGAATGGTTAAGCCAAGTGGGCTTATACTAAAGAATTAGAGAAAAGTGAAGGAAGAATTTCTTCCCTTAATGTGATGTGGGAGTCACCAGCATTTGCTGTTCTTGAAAGCAATTAAGAGACAACCACATTGCTGTAGCTCTGGTGACATGTCTCGGCCAGAGCAGGTAAGTATGGCAGATTTCCTTCTCTAAAGGACAGAATGAACAAATGGGTTTCAAAGTATTTCATTGCAGAGGCTAATTTTACTTCCAGACTTCTTTTTAAATTATTGAATTTAAACTCCATCAGCTGCCATAGTGGGATTTGAATCTAAGCAAGCAGTGCATTAACCTTTAGTTACAAAACTATTATAATCTTTGTCGACTCCCTTCAAGGTGGAACATTACTCTCCAGCTTAAGGATAAGCATCATCTGGATGATTTGAGGTTGCCACCTTAATCAATAGAGTTACCCAGCTCAACCATTACCAACTCCACATCATGATGAATGGTGTTTTACCCATACTTGGTGATTTCACTAACAGAGCTGGGCAAAGAAGTGGCAGATGGAATTCAGACTGGAAAAGTGTGAAGAGATTCATTTTGGAAGGTTGAATTTGAATGCAGAATACAGAGTTAATGACCGGATTCTTGGCAATGTGGAGGAACAGAGGGATCTTGGGGTCCATGTCCATAGATCCCTCAAAGTTGCCACCCAAGTTGATAGGGTTGTTATGAAGGCATATGATGTGTTAGCTTTCATTGGCAGGGGAATTGAGTTTAAGAGTCACCAGGTTATGCTGCAGCTCTATAAAACCCTGGAAAGTCTTCTTGGGGCCTGGGATGGGGGTGAGGGAGGATGTATGGGGGCAGGTGTAGCACTTCCTGCGGTTGCAGGGAAAAGTGCCGGGTGTGGTGGAGCTGGAGGGGAGTGTGGAGCGGACAAGGGAGTCACGGAGAGAGTTGTCCCTCCGGAAAGCAGATAAGGGTGGGGAGGGAAAGATGTCTTTGGTGGTGGGGTCGGATTGCAGATGGCGGAAGTGTCGGAGGATGATGCGTTGGATCCGGAGGTTGGTGGGGTGGTACGTGAGGACGAGGGGGATTCTTTTTTGGTTCTTATTGCGTGACGGGGTGTGAGGGATGAGGTGCGGGAGATGTGGGAGAGGGCGTTGAGGGCGTTCTCGACCACCGAGGAGGGGAAGTTACGGTCCTTGAAAAACGAGGACAACTGAGATGTACGGGAGTGGAATGCCTCATCCTGGGAGCAGATGCGGCGGAGGCGAAGGAATTGGGAATAGGGGATAGCATTTTTGCAGGAAGGTGGGTGGGAGGAGGAGTATTCTAGGTAGCTGTGGGAGTCGGTGGGCTTGAAATGAATATCGGTTTCTAGGTGGTTGCCCGATATAGAGACAGAGAGGTCCAGGAAGGGGAGAGAGGTGTTAGAGATGGTCCAGGTAAACTTAAGGTTGGGGTGGAAGGTGTTGGTGAAGTGGATGAACTGTTCGAGCTCCTCGTGGGAGCACGAGGCGGCGCCGATACAGTCATCAATGTAACGGAGGAAGAGGTGGGGTTTAAGGGCCGGTGTAGGTACGGAAGAGGGATTGTTCCACGTAACCTACAAAGAGGCAGGCGTAGCTTGGGCCCATGCGGGTACCCATGGCTACCCCCTTTGTCTGTAGGAAGTGGGAGGAATTGAAAGAGAAGTTGTTGAGTGTGAGGACGAGTTCGGCGAAGCGGATGAGGGTATCAGTGGAGGGGGACTGGTCGGGGCTGCGGGACAGGAAGAAGCGGAGGGCCTTAAGGCCATCTGCATGGGGAATGCAGGTGTAGAGGGACTCCAGAACTTCCAATTCCCCGGTCCCCAACACCTCATCTTTACCATGGATGAAGGTTGCAGGAACAGCAACTCATATTCCGCTTGGGAACCCTGCAGCCCAATGGTATCAATGTGGATTTCACAAGTTTCAAAATCTCCCCTCCCCCTACCGCATCCCAAAACCAGCCCAGCTCATCCCTGCCTCCCTAACCTGTTCTTCCTCTCACCTATCCCCTCCTCCCACCTCAAGCCGCACCTCCATCTCCTACCGACCAACCTCATCCCGCCCCCTTGACCTGTTCGTCCTCCCTGGACTGACCTATCCCCTTCCTAACTCCCTACCTACACTCATCTTTACTGGCTCCATCCCCGCCTCTTCGACCTGTGTGTTTCCTCTCCACCTATCCTCTCCTCTATCCCTCTTCTTTCCGCCTCCCACTCTCTCCCTATTTATTTCGGAACCCCCTTCCCCTCCCCTTTTCTGATGAAGGGTCTAGGCCCGAAACGTCAGCCTCTCTGCTCCTATGATGCTGCTTGGCCTGCTGTGTTCATCCAGCCCTGCACCTTGTTGTTTCACATACTCTTTGTGTGTTCTCAAACTCTAATTTTACTCTGCTCTGATACAAACAATGTTAAATGTTTATTAAGTATCTCCACCTTTCACCCATTTCAGATGACCCTCCGTTTCCCTAAAAGCTCCCAGCCATCTTTTGACATTTCCTTTTCAAATGTTCTAAGTGTCATTAATGTGTTGTCTGCCAACCTTTGTCCGTTAACTCCTCCTTAACCTTCCTTTCTCATCTCCTGGTTTACTTTCATACAGTGCAGTTTATATTTGGAATCTGTGCCAGACCACTTCATTTCAGGGATGATTTGGCAAGTAACATTAAGTGTCTGAAAACAGCCCTCCCACCAGCTACACATTTTAGGAAATAGTGAGATCCATTTTTGATGCAGCATTGCTCATTCGGAGTAGTGGCTTTACCTTTTTCAGATTTAACAAAAATATTATCGATGGCCTTTTAAGATCTGTTGCTTGAACAAATGATTGGTTTTCCTAAGGTTGGATATACCCTAACATTTTATTTTGTTCAAAAAAAAGCACACCCCTTTCTTTCAAAATGTAACTCGGAGATTTTCCTGAAGAAATAGATTTCTAGACAGTCCTCTTAGTTCCCAGACTGCAACACATACGAAAGGTGAGGCATATAATTGTCTGAAATCATGGTATTTTGTTGTAGAATAAACAGCAATATAGCATCCATCAAAGATTGGCAATGTGTGAGTGATGTTGTATGGCATGTATTACCTCCTTTAACATAGGTAAGCTATAAGTTGAATTGATAGCAGTTTTTGTGTTAAAAGCCATTTCTAAAATGAACCTTTTTGAAATCTAAATGATCTGGAAAATTTTACTCAAATTAACCTAAATTTGACAGGCAAAAAAAACCTGCTGACTAACAGACCTGGAATGCAGCTGTAATACTAAGCTCACATTCACTTAGAGGAAGCATTTGTACTGTTCTAAATCAGGCCATGTCTGACACAGGAACAAAATCCAGGACTGAAACCAGCAGCAGTTTTCAGTGATGTAGGGTCAGCCTATCTGAGTTAAACTTGGGACAGAGAGAATGGTGTTCAGCAAATGATAAATGTTTTTATGTGATGCAATATATATTGGCATTGAATTGATGTTTAAATTTTTGAAGTAACAAAGGATGGAAAGAACAGCAGGCACTTTCCTAGCATTTAAACGATCCATATGACAACTTTATCAGACTTTGGTTTGTACCAGTTGCAGTTACTCCAAACCTTGTGACAACTTGACATGATATAAAACTACTTTGTCAAGGTAATGCGTTGACAGACATTGAGTTGAGTCAAGCAACTCAATGGTAGAAATGGGTTCAATAGTTAGTGGCAGTGGAAAGCCAAAACTATTTCATTGCTGCTAATGACTGGAAGTCCTACAACACAAAATAAATTTATTCAGTATTTTCTTTTGGATATTAAGATTTCATTAATTATTAGTGTTGGATCAAATACTTGTTTCATGAATTACCTTTTCATAGGAAATTACAATTCAGCTGGAACACTTATTTGCAGTAAGCAATAAGACCAATCATATCGCAGAACATCACAAAGCTCACAGCAATACAGCATTTCCTGATTATTTAAACAATGCAAGCTTACAATTCTCATTTTGAAAAACGGCCACTGTCATTTTTCTAAACTTGTGATCAAAACGCACGTGCCTGGATATTGTTCATGTTGACAGGAAGTAATTTAGTCTAGATTATTCCCACAATTTGCTAGGAAACATTATTGTAGGAAATTGAATGTTTTGTGAATGGACCCAGGGTCTGTCTTGATACTTCAGAAGCAAAGGAAATGGTTAATCTAGACATTCCGTTAATTTTCAACAATTGTATTTATTTTGCAGCATCTTAACTATAATGTTTTATCTGTTGCAAATTATTTTCCAGTGTCAAGCTAAAATTATACTTTTAAAGAAGAAAAAAGACCAATAGGATTCTGCTAATGTGTTAGTTCTGTTTGAAATCCCAATGGAGAAATCAGGCTATAGTTTCAACATATGACATGCTTACACTAAGATATCTTGAGAGAACAGTGGGCTGGATTTTCTGATGGTCAGAAGTTGTCTCTGAAGCACAGGTAATAATTGTGCATGGGGTATCAGGAATCCTGGATGTAACAGACTCTGCTGGAATTGCCCAGTAAATTGAAGGATGTGCCAGACAATTGTTCTATTCCTGGATTCCTCTGAAAGTAATTCTTTAAATTGGAGAATTTGGAGGGATCCATGGAGTTGAGTAAAGTGTTACTTGGGAAAGGTTAGACACTTAGTTACGAGTAACTATTAAACTGACTGCCACAACTTACTACACATATTCTCAACTACACTTGCCCCGGACACCTTTCACTTCCCAGACCCTGAACAGACTCCTCTCTTCTCCGACTTGCAATCACCCTTCCCTTTCCTTCTGAGCCTGACCCCACCCCTTCCATCACTTGAACTGGATTCCCCTCCACTACCTGCCCTTTGGGGCCTAAATCAATGCCCTGCCCCTGCCAGTCCTGTAAACCACCCTGCTGCCCCTACTATACCCCACTATCTCCTGCCCACCCTCATCTATTTTAAACAGTCCATCCCTTATTCGGTCCTCTTGCCAGTTGCCCCAACGCCCTACATACCTGAAGACTTACTTGCCCGGCATCCTTCCTACATGGCACCCTATTCCCTAACTATCAGGCACCCTACTTAACTGGCACCCTGTCCTACTCGATTGGCAGCCTATCCACCTGGCAGCCTACCCCTACCCACCTGGCATCCTAACCTCACACTTACCCAAAATACTTACACTTTCACAAGCACTGTCAAAATGGCTGACATGATGCTGGACCTTTAACTTTCAGAAAATGGCAACTGACTACTGTGCAAAAAGGAGGTGTGGTTTACCTTATCTAAACTGTTCTGCACCAGGAGGGGCCTAATTGGAATTTCCTGTCAGAAACTTGGAGCATTTTTATGATGCAAAAAAGAAGGAACAGAGCAGCTGCCTGTGTGTGATTGTTCATTCTCAGAAAATCTGGCTCACTATGTTGACTGAGATGAGGGGAAAAGTCTTCACCCAGAGAGTAGAGACGCTGTTGAATTCTCTGCCACAGAAAGTGGTTGAGGGCCAGACATCAAATGTTTTCAAGAAAGAGCTTGATGTAGTTCTTGCAGGTAAAGGGATCAAAGGTATGTGGAGAAAGCAGGGACAGGGGACTGAGTTGGATGATCAGCCATGATTGCATTGAGTGACCAATCAGGCATTAAGGGCTTAACGGTCCGGTCCTGTTCCTATATTCTGTGATTCTATGCTTACTTACCATTTGATTCTAAATCATCACAAACACTTTTCAAAGTTCAAGCAGTGTATAATTCTTAATCCTTGTCCTTCACCATCTTTCTACAATATCTTTTTCATTTATCAGTCATTGTGTTTTTAACTGATACTTGTTTCCGACAATGTTCACTTTTGCTTTCTGATTGGGTCGTAAATGTTGTCCAATGTGGGAATCACATCTGATACTAAGCTAGCACTTTGTTGTGAGTTTTGCAAGCATGGGCTGACTGTGCATAGATGTGTACCTTGCTTGTTGTGAACAGTCAAAGGAATGTGCTGTTTGGTACAATCTGTCTTTGAGACATATGGCCTACAAACTGAGCATCACACTAGCACTGAAACTCATATACCACATTACTCACTTATGCAATAGTCAGTATGTTTCTATGCTATGTAAACCTGAGTGTGTGAACAATTATGCTGACAATTTAGGTTTATCAGTTGAGCTTGTGTTATAGTGGTACTGGAAGCTGCACAAAATAATTTACTTTGTCCTGTTATTTGAAGACATAAAATAACCTGTATACACAATGCACCTGTTTCAACACAACAAAGTAGATGAATGCCATTGCTTGGTTCATTTTTGAGGGAAATACTTTGGCCGATTCTTTAACCTGCCTTGTTTAAAATTTAAACAATCTTGACAGTTAAATATCAGTTATCATTAGCCTCTGCATTCTCTATGGTAATACCAGTGTACCAGTCAGAGTACATTGTGAAACAATCAACATTCTCCTCTCATACATTGTAAATGTTTACTTTGGCATTTCTTGTGAATTGTCCTAATGACAAGATGAAAGCCTTGGAATGTGCCTTTTTCAGCAATTCCTGAAAGATAGGAAATGATTTAATATTAAAGACCTACTTGACCAATCAAACTTTGCATTTTTTTTTCTTTTGGGTAGTAACTTAAAATGAGTGAAATCATGC
Organism: Rhincodon typus; assembly: GCF_021869965.1. Taxonomy (NCBI): domain Eukaryota; kingdom Metazoa; phylum Chordata; class Chondrichthyes; order Orectolobiformes; family Rhincodontidae; genus Rhincodon; species Rhincodon typus. The sequence continues at coordinate 19,344,246 of NC_063361.1, forward strand.
GCACTACAAGGTGAAGCAGGATTAATTACTTTTGTGAACTACTCCTGCTCCTATCACACATTTTTTCCTTTTTTCTTTTTTTAACCAGAGATACTTTTACATGCTGCTGAGAATTTCTCTCCAGTGTCAAATCACTCATGCTTTTTTTTCATCCCCCACCACCCATGTTTCTGATTCCAGGAATTGGTCAACAACAATAAAAATGACAGAAAAGTAGGGAGAAGGGGAGGAGACGAAATCAAAATGAAGTTTGAAGGGGAAATGAAGCATTCCATGCCCCAGTGGTGCCTATTGCTCCCTAAAAGCACTGACAGCATTAGTGGATATAGCATGCTCCCTCTCCAAGGACACCCAGCTACAGACGTAGCTGCAGAAATGAGGCAGGTGGTCGGGAACTGCAATCCTTTCCACAGCCTCCTGTCTGGACCTGTTCATTGCAATTTTGGACATGCCCAGAAGCAGACCTATGGGGGGAATTTGCCTGCTGCTATTACCTTTTTTTTTAACCTAAATTATTAACTTTACAGTCTACCAAACTGTTGAAATCTACCTGTTCATTAATTTTATTACACAACTCTGGAACAGAAGGGACTTGAACTCAGGCCCCTGGTCCAGAAGTAGGGACACTACCACTGTGCCACAAGAGCCCTCCTGCTCCTATTCACTGTTAAAGTGAAATAGCTGATAATAGTTTACTGGAGAATGGAAGGTCAATAAAAATAACTTGTATTTACATAATGTCTATAATAAAACATCCCCTGCTTCCTCACAGGAGTGCCTATAAAACAAAGTTTCACACACAGCCACAGAGACTTCAGATAGAGCAGATGGTCAAACACTTGGTCCAAGAAACAGATTAATTAAGTTTCTATCTCTTTTGAATGAAAGTGTTTTTTTTAAAATTCCATCTCCCTTTCTCTTTCTTTGTCCTCCCTTTCCATTTCAACTTTTCATATTTCCATCTCTCTTTCTGCATCTCTTGTGTTTTCCCTCATTCTATTCCATTCCCACCCATTCCCTATTCTCTAATTTTTTTTTCTCATTTCAAATTAAATATTAAGACAGAATCCTACAAGGGCCTGAACAAGGTGGGTTATAGTAAGAAATGTGGTAGAATTGCACAAAAAGTCCACGAGACTTATTTCAATATCAGGAAGCACTCACTATATCTGTTCCGGATATCAAAGTGAGATTCTCGCTATGCAGTAGCAAGTCACCTATTAAGGGGGATTATTGCTTGTCAATGACCTCAGCAACTGCAGATCTCGTCTCATGAATTTGGAGCTTCCTATTGTATCACCTGCCACAGGCAAACTTGACACTGAAAATTCTCAACAGGATGGTTGGAGCAGCCCCCATGTTGCTCACTATAAAACAACATTTCGAGGCATAATCCATGGACACCATCTGCATGGTCACCATCATCCACGGATCATTGCCAATCCCTTAGGATCCTCATGACACCTCTCCGATCCACTTATAAGATGCTTAGGAAGTACAGGATTGCATCAGAACATAGAACAACACAGCATTGGAATGATCCCTTCTGTCCACAATGTTGTGCCAAACATGACGCCAAATGAGACTAATCCCTTCTGCCTGCCTTTGGTCCATATCCCTCCATTCCATGCATATGTATGTGCTTATCTAAAAGCCCCTTAAATGACCCTATTGTATCTGCCTCCATTACCACCCCTGGCAGTGCGTTCCAGAGTCCTGCCATTCTGTGTTAAAAAACTTGCCCCTCACATCTCCTTTGAACTTTCCCCCTCTCACCTTAAATGCATGCCTGCTTGTATTGGATATTTTAACTCTGGGAAAAAGATTTGGCCTGTCAATTCTATCTCTCATCTCAGAATTTTACAGACTACTGTCACATCTCCCCTCAGTCTCCACTCCTCCAGAGAAAACAACCCGAATGTTTTTAGCCTCTCCTTATATCTCATATCCTCTAATTCAGGCAGTATCCTGGTAAACCTCTTCTGTACCCTCTCCAAAGCCTCCACATCCTTCCTGTAATGTAGTGACCAGAATTGAACACAATACATTAAGTGCAGCCTAACCAAACTGTTACAAAGCTGCAAACTGACATCCTGATTCTTATACTCAATGCCCGATCAATAAATTCTAGCATGTATATTATTTCTCCATTACACTATTTACTTGTGTGGCCACTTTCAGGGAGCTATGGACTTGAACTCCAAAATCCTTCTATATAGCAATGTTGTTCAGGTCCTGCCATTGTAGGGCCCATTCTCGATTTGAATCGAAAAGCTGCTGCTAGTGCAGAGTTTTATGCACAGAGACATTGGGCCAGGCTGCATCTCAGGGCTCCTTGTTTGCTCTCTCCTTGTTTGCTTTCTCTTTGTTTGCACACTCAGTACCAAGCTGCATGTTCAGTGTCCATGCCTTGCCATGCAGTGCTGTACCTGTTGGGGGTTGGAGTTTTGAACAGAACTTAAAGGCTATCATTACTGCAATATTGACCTGCTATTTTGTACTGAGTAGGGGTCATCTAGCAGTGTGGTACACTGAAATTTCAATTTAATGCCTACACTATGCGCTAGCTGCCTGCATGGCAAATACACTGCATATTTATTCAACCAAACAACCATGTCAGCAAGTAGATGGGAAGTAGTCCTCAGTCCAATCAAGGGCTTCTCTGTTGGTTGGGGGATCTTGGTACCGTCAACGATGGGTACATTTTACACACAGTCCAGGGGCTTGGCCATGATCAGTCATCCACCATGGCTGGTCACGGTCATGGACAATGTCTGACTACTGTTTGGGGAGGGAGCAATGTTTAGCCTTATAGGGTCATCAAAAGCAGTCAGGGGCATTGCATATTAACAGTCGGGGGCTGCAAAGACAGCAGGCAAGGATCTGGTCAGTCATGTCTAGGGGCTGGACAAACAAAAGGCTGGAAGAACACAACAAGCTACGGGCTGTTCGTTGAAGTCAGTCAGAGGTCTGGAGTGAATACAGCCTTGGAGGTGCCTGTGTTAAGCAGTGGGTATTGTGGAATGGGGGGATATATGGTAAAAGGGACTTATTGAAGTGGAACAGTTAAGGCTGGGGGTTGGAGGAAGCAGAGACATGTGTCAAGTGGGGGAGAAGAACGATCAGGGAGAAAAGTCTGTATAAGAGGGGTAAGTGCTACAGAATTGGATGCATTGTAGGCAACAGGAAGGGATGTTATTGGTAGAGATCACCACTGATCTCTGCAGTGGAGGAATAGAGGACCATGATGGACATCAGTAATCATAATGACAGGTCCTCGGGGGCAAGGAGGACACGGGAAGACAAAGTTCAATGTGGTAAATCCCCACATGTAGGGGATGAGTGGAAATGGGCTGTCAGAGTAATGCAAGGTAAAACAGGCCATAAAGGTTCAGGTTTAGGGATAAGGGTGTCATTCCTGATGACAAGATGGAATCTGGTGTGCATGATGCCCACCACATTCCTTGCTACCAACTGCCATCACAGTCACTAACTAAAGCTAGAAAATGGCTTGGATAATGCCCAGGCTGGCAGAGTCAGTGTCAATTTGATGTGAAATAGTGGAGGAATCCATGTCTGCTGAGCACTAAGACATTGTAGGGGCAAATACACAAAGCATGTATTTGCAAACTGCAGCTACATTTAATGCGCAATCATTTCACCATCTATTTGTAATGCATGTAGAGTGAACATGCTTTAATTCTAATGCAGGTCAAAGGAAATTTGCACCATGCCATTGTTCCTTGCAACATGCAGAAACTAGCAGCAATGATTTAAAAAGATATTACTGCTAGCAAAAAGTGAGCCCTGACTTGTGACACTTGCTCATGCACTCTGATTTTGTGGTGTCATAGACGTCAGTCTTTTGGCAGGTATACAGACAGTGGCGAGTTTTCCCTTCGTTTTCCACTTTCCCTATAAAATAAATCACTTCATACTTCAAAAGCAAGGTTATGACTTTAAATATCATTAAGCTCATAATACTTTTTCTTAATCCTTTCATGGGATGCAGATACCACTGGTATGACCAGCATTTGTTACCCATCTCTGACAGAAAAGATGAAAGACATACTGGGATTTTTGTTTTCATTTTCAAAGCTACCGTTATAAACAAAGTTGGGTGTTTATTCTAAAGTATGCTTCTTGGAAGTCATTTTGTTTAAACTGTTTCGGCTTATTCAGTGGAAATCACATACCTGGGTGATTATCTATTCTTTTGAGGTGAGTGGAGTGCATCTTTCTGGGAAACAGAAGCTACAAAGTTCATTCCCTGCCATTATGAATAAACTCTTTTGGAAAATTCATTGTGACAACAGTAACACTGCTCCAGCTGTTCTCCTGAAAAGCCTCCAAATTCTCAATGAGACTTGAATGAACTGTATCTAGAAAGGTCCCAATGACAACTGCCTCTGTTTAGTGATACCAGCTTTTATACCAGGATGCTGACTGAAAGCCATCTTCAACATTTCATGTGTTATTCTTTTGTCCTTCAAGAACAAATGGTTAGACACTAACTTTTTTCAATCTTAATCTCTGCAGACAAAGTTATTTTGTCTTTTTTTTTATTAGTGTATATATGGAGGTGTCTGTGTTTTATTTTGAAGGCAAAATATATATACCATCTTCACACTTAGCTGAATAAATCTTGCTTTATTATAAATCACTAATTTTGTTATTTATTCAAGAAATTTGGTTGATTATCATTTTATTCTAAATCTAATATAAATTAATTGTGTAATTGGGTATATCCATAATCAGAGAACATATTTAAACTTACATTGTGGCCTGAGCAGTAGTGAAACTATACAGAGAGACAGTGGAGTTCTTCAAACTTGGTCATAATACAGTGAGATATGAGGTGAAACATTCAGGCAGAGAGGTAGTGAAGGGTAATGGAGACTTTATAAGGCAGTTCTCAAGAGCGCACAAGGACTGAGAAACATAGGGATTTACATTCATGGACAATTGAAGGTAGCAGGACATATTAAAAGAGTGGTTACCAAAATAGTCATAGAGTCATACAGCATGGAAACAGACCCTTCGGTCCAAATCGCTCATGCTGACTAGGTATCCTGAACTGAGCTAGTCCTCCATACTTTTGCACCTACATCTTATGGTCCTTTGGGCTTCATTAGTGGATGTATTGGATGCAAAAGCAGGGACATTAAGCTGAGTCTTTCAATGCTTGATTGGGGCACAGGTGGAATATTGCAACCTGTTCTGATCACCGCATATTAGTGTCAGGATATGGGGATTTTGGTGCAGAAAATATTGACAAAAATGGTCCTAGGGATGAGGCTGTTTTACCACAAGCTTAGGATAGAATAGCTAGCTCTGTTCTCCTTGAAGGAAAATAGATTGAGAGAAAGGGGAGCGGTTCTGATGAAAGGTCATAAATCTAAAATGTTTACTCTGTTTTTATCTGCACAAATGCGGATCGGCTGAGTATTTAGTTTGCTGTCGTTATTTCAGATTTCCAGCATCCACAGCAGTTTTTTTTGACCTGCTTGAGTAGAGATTTGATAGTTTATAAGATTATGATATGTTTACATAAGATAGACATAGACTGTGCAAGAACTAGCAGCAATGATTTAAAGTTCAGGACATGAGGATAAGGGAGCAATTGAACATTTTTTTTGATGTAGTGAGTGATAATGAGCTGAAACTCACTTCCTGTGAGGTAATGGATGAGGAGAAGATCCATGATTTCTAAAGAAAATTGAATAGGCATATGAAGGAATTGAAATTGCAAGACAAAGCTAACTGGATTTTTCATACAGGGAACCAACATTGACTCTGTGGGTAGAATGGTCTCTCTCTCTCAATGTCATAATGACTCTATAAGTTGATAATTCTCTGATCTAATCTTTGTAACTCAGAAGATATCATCTCTTTCCATATAGAATGCTGGTCTCTTTAATATTTGTTTTCACAGTATCAGGGGAATATTATGTTCCCAGTGTAAAGGAGAATGAAAACGTACAGGCACTGTAGCTCTAGAAATGAAGCAGAGGAGTTTGGTTTCTTGTGTCATGGAAGATTGCTGAATTTTGAGAGCTGTTTGACTAAATTGGCTCTGAGCCAGCTAAGGGGATATCTAAAATCAAATGAGTGGACCAGGCATCAATATAGGCCTCCTTCAATATACTGCAGGTTTCAATGCTGCAGATACCCTGACTTTTAAGGATACAATCTAAAATGAGTCCTCAGACTGGAAGGCATTTATTACATTCTCCGTTTCCCACACAACTAGCCTGCCCAGCTTGTGCTCACCACAAATTGGTGCAGCTTTCATATTTCTATTTTGTTAGTTTGATTGATGCCATTAGTACATTACTATACCTTGGAATGTTGGTTACGAGAAGTTGTTTTCTTCTCCCCCAAATAACAATTTGAGTGGAAGGTAATTGCCATTCGATGACGTTATTGGGGTAACCAGGTTTTAATCGATGTTCTGATGTAACCACACTAGAGGGTTAACTCTAGTCGAAGCTTAAAGATTTCTGAAGTCAGCCATTTTGATTCTGTTCCTTTCATTCTTTCTGTCTGCAAAAGTCTAAATCGGTCAATCCAACATGTCGCAGATGGTTGTAATTATTTTGTGAAGTAAACTTTTCCTATTTGTCCAACAGTGTCTGCCAAAAGAATTGCTCTTTGCATTTCTTTCAGGAAATAATGTCAAAGTTAAACATGATTTGAAACAGCTTTTGCTTTTCGTTTTCTCTGTTTTCAAATGCAATACTTTCAATGATTGAAATTATGATCTCAAGTGTCGATTGTGCTGGGTGTTTCTTTATCTCTGAACAATACAGTGAATACAAGATCTTAAAGGCATATAGAAGCAGGAAGCAAGAGAAGCTCTTGTTTAAATCAAGAGCTGCCATGTTAAATGATTAGTGTGAGTTAAGTTGAGTGAATAAGAAGACAAAAAGAAATGAAGGAAATCTGCAGATGCAACTTTTGGCAATAATACATTTGTGATGATGTGGAATGTATAGCAGAATGGAAAATTTGGTCCATGATCAAAAATCGTGCCCTAAAAAGTGCTATTAATGCTCAAGGAGGAGAAAATTCATACATGATTCAGGCTCTGAATTGTGAAAGATAAAGTTTTCAATGTTAAATCTTCTGGTAAATAGATATAAATTTAAATAATCAACACTATTTAATATTGAAATGTCATCATTCATAACACAAGACCCAAAATGTATCATGACTGAAGTTGAGAAGTTTTATCTAATCTTTCTTCAGGGCATTTTTGATGCCAACAACAAGGCTTCAAGTATGGCATTTTGCCAATTATTTTTTGATCAGTTTCTCTTAAAAGCATATTCTAGCTTTAATTCCAACATAACAGACTCTGATAGTAAGACAGCCAGCATCACCAAGGGACATCTCAGCAGATTATTTAATATGTTTTCCAACAGCAATTTTGCAGCCACACTCCCATTTTACAATTACAAAATATTTAGGAGCAAAAATTTTAGAAATTGTTTATCCTTGTCTGCCAGTTGTTGATATCGATGAGGAGCAATGGCACTGAATTCCTGATTAAACAATTGCTCTTGAACCTTTTCGAAGCTGTTTAATGCAAATTAACTCCAGCTATGAACTAGACTAGCTAATTTTAGTTGTGTCAAAGTAGAAGGTAATTATTGAGATAGCAATGAAGTGAGGTTACAACTCCCAGTCCATATATTTTATTTTAGTGATTGATCCTCATGATAATAAAAGCAAGATTTGGTGAATCTTATAGTGCAGTGGTATGTCCCTACCACGCAGAAAGTCCAAGTTCACATTCCACCATACCCCAGTGATGTGTTGGAAGATGTCTGAACAGGTTGACTGAAAATATCTAAGAGATTGCTGAAAACTACCTTTCTGACCAGGGAATGTGGTGAAGCTGGTAATGTTTCTGAGGATTTATGCCAAATAAGACACCCTAGAGAATGGGACAAACAGTTGTGAAAGGTGGAGAGAATCAGGAGTGACCAAGATCATTATAATGCACGAGATTGGCATTTTGAATCAAAAGCCTAGGTACTGTTTGGACATATTTGGAAACATCTGCAATACAGCCCCAGTAAGGATTCCATGTGTTATGCTGCACAGGTTTTGTCATCCAGATTGACCTAATCCAAGTATGTAGAGGAGAGAAATGGCCACACTGAGACAGAGGCAAGGAATCTGAAGGGTTTTTTTTTGCAGAATCACCTTTCAGACAGCAAGACCCACAAAGCGCTTCTCCATACATTTGTATGAATACTCTCTACATTTGCACTGAGTACTAGCCAAACACATTTTACCCAATATTGGCCTCTGCATTAAATGAGTCAAACGCAGATTTCATTCCTTTCATCTGTTAAATCCTCATGCAAAACTATGTGAATAATCTGCAAACAGTTGAAAAAATTTGAAGTCTTTTTTTCTCAAAATGTCCTATTTGTGTAATTTGCTCCAGAGTTCTTTGTCTGAATTTGACAATATTTAATTCCTAATAGTGCTCCATAGAAATTTGACTGCACAGTGCAGATTTCTTGACTTGAAGCAATATGACAGGCAGTAAGCACATGCTAATTATTAGGTACAGCCTGCCTATTGGTGCAGGCAAAACAAAATCAACCTTCAGGCCTATAAATAGATATCAAGATCCTTTTCCTGTTCAAATAAGGAGTATAAAGCTTATTTGTAGCTCCTTCTGCAATACTGGATAACCAGGTATACATATAAGCTAACAAGAAGTCTTCAAAGTTTGCAACCAACAAACATTTAGCTGAATTTGATAGGAAGGATGAGAACTCATTTATCCTTGGGAGGTACAAATCCAAATGAGATGCAAGAAACAAAGAATTCACTGCGTACTAAGATGCTATACATTAAATGTTTAGATTAAGGCTCAAGATTAACATGGGTGCTAAAATCGGCAAAACAGAGTTAGGATTTATTCCTAAAGAGACAGAATTAAAAATTAGCAAAGCTATACTAGTCCTGCATCAAGCCTTGGTTAGATCAATCTTGAAATGCACTGTGCAGTTCTGGCTGCCTTATTGTACAAAGGATACAGAGACACTGGAGATGGTGCAGAGGAGATTTACAAAAATTAAACCATAAGTGTGTGGGTATATGTCTCAAGGAAGGATTTGACAGGTCGCTTTTTGCCTAAGAAAGGCTGAGGAGTGATATAACAGAATTTTGAAAAATTATGAAAGTTTTAAGTGGTTCCCATAAAATGTTTCCTCTTGTGGGAAAAAGACCATCAATATAATATAGTCACTCTGAATCCAATTCATAAAAAAAATCTTTACCTCAGAAATGAAGAGAACATGGAATTCTTGACCATAAAAATTGGTTAAAACAAATAGTATGGATGAATTTAATGTGAAAATAGACAAACATTTGAGACAGGACAGAATGAAACATAAAAATAGGTGCAGGAGTAGACCATTCAAACCTTTGAGCCTGCTCTGTCTTTCAAATGATCATAGCTGATCATTCCAACTCAATAGCTTGTTCCTGCTTTTCCCAGGTAGTCTTTGATTCCTTTGGACCTAAGTGCTATATCCAACTCCTTCTTGACATCATACAATATTTTGACTTTGGTTGCTTTCTTTGGTAGTGAATTCCACAGGCTCAGCACTCTCTGGTTGAAGAAATCAGTCCTCATTTCAATCTTACTCCATGTTTGCAGGTTTACCCTATATCCTTAGACTGTGACCCCTTGGTTCTGGACTGCCCTGCTACAGGGAACATTGGTCCTGCATCCACCCTGTCTAGTCATGTTAGAATTTTGTAGCTTTATAGGGCCTGTCTCAGAGTTCTAAAGAAAAATCGTATCAGACTTAAAATGTTCACTCTGTTTTTCTCTCCACATATGCTGCCAGACCTGCTTAATTTCCATTTTTGTTCTAGCTTCTACTCTGTCTGCCTAATCCTAGCCCTTTCCTCTTCCCTACCCTTCAAGCCTATGATTGATATACCATCTTAATTGTTGTCCCTTCCTGATTCCTCCTATTTCTGGTCCCTGTTAACTATTTAGTGACTCCATTTTCAATTCCTTCGCCCAGCTCCTGCTGGTCAGTTTCAAGTTGGGAATGAGTGGGGTAGGGGTGGGTACTCATGTGAAATCCAGTGGGCACCATTCTAGCTACCTACCATCCATGACCCACATCACCATTACACTGGGGAAATGGGAGGCCCTTAAGTGACAAACCAAAGATGTCGCTCAGGCACAGTGGTTGTTATGCCTGCAGCAGAGGAAGTTCCAAATAGTTGGGAAATCCAGGAGCTTTAGTTGTGTGGGCTGGTGTCAGGTAAGTAGGAGCAACCTTTGTAGGGCCCTTTGGCCTATTAGATGCTCCTTGAAAGTACATTCTTTCATTAACTCTCCCCCTTCGCTTCTCAAACCCCTGCTATTTTTAGCACTTTCTTTTCCAGATTCTGCAAAGCTAGCCCCCGTGGGAACCTGGACCCAGACTTCACTGGGCTCCTGGTGGCACTCCTGGGACCACAGAGGTGACAGTCATCTGAATGGTCAGTAGTTCTATAAGGTGTAGCTTGCTTCAGAATAGGAGTGGATGTCCCTGCCTCAATTCCATTTGTGCTGTGTTAAGGGATCATAGGAGGACCTGTCACTGCCTTTTTAGCCATGGTCCCAGGGACAATGGTGTTGTCAATGGAAATTTTGAACAAATGACTTTGATCTTGAAACTCAACAAGCTTCACATTTTAACTCACTCGATCTAAAGTTAGCATTTCTTATTTATTTCTCATATTATTTCATATGTTATTATTTATCATTCCTTTTATGATTTTAACATTCCACAGGAAGACTACATACGCATGGCCTGGCCGACCATGACATAAATAGAATAAAATGGAGCATCTTGAAACTGTTGTTAATGAAACAGTCTTATTATCACTGCAGAAAATCTTTCAACTTCTAGCAGGAGTTTTTATAAAACATGAGGTTGCTTGCTATAAATATTTTTAAAGGATGCTAATGGAGATGTATCTTCCTAAAGTAATTAAACAGACTATAATGTTTCCGGAGAAACATGAACATGTTTTAAGACATTTGAATGAATGTTCTTTGTAAACAATATTTTCTCAAGCCAAGCCTATGCACATTCATGATCCTTTGAGCAAATAAATAAACTCATTTCCTGGAAAATAAACACTTGTGGAAGGATCCCGGTGGAAAAAGAGGTAACCAATGAGCAGAGCAAGCATTAACTTTGATCTAATCAGGATTGTTTAGTTACCCTTGCAATTGCCAACTCCATTTGCCCAAATATCTAAACCAATTCCTAAGGGTACAGGTTGCCTCTGTACCAAGGCCAAGGCTTATACCAAAATCTACCTTTAGCGTCACACCCTCAACCGGTTTGTTTTTACTGCTGATGCATGGAGAATTTTTCAAAACCAAACATGGGACCTTGATTTCTGACAGAACTGACTTGAAACAGGGAGCTTTCACCCTCTTGTGGATTCCTGGTTCCTGTGGGTGGTAGAGTGGGGGGGTTTAATTTGAAAGTGCTCAAAGTAAGTGGCCCCTGGACATCCCAGATCTGATGGAAGTGTGCTGGGGACTTCTGAAGAGATATATGAGAGTATCGTCTTTAGTATTTTGTGAATATTGATTGAAATTCTTTGTCTTTTCTTTGGTCACTGTGTTTATCACTATCCTTATATGTCTCATTCTTGTGATCTTGTTTCCTCTTTTATTACAATTATTATCTCAGGGTCACCTGAAAGAAAAAAAAAGTCATTTTATTGATATAACACTCTTCATGACCTGAAGACTTCTGAAAGGATATATTGACGGTTAACATTGTACAATTACATTCAGATTTATGCTTTAAATCAATGGGACCACTCTTGCCTCTGAGTCTGACATTTGTGAGTTCACGTCCAGCCATTGGGATTTGCATGTATTTTGCAGGTCAGCACTCAATACAAGTTGGAGGAATTTTGGCTCCTTAATAAAACTCATCTTCCAGCTGAGACGATAAGCTGTGATGCAGTCTGTTCTCACAGGTGATTGTTAGGAACCCTTTGACATTATTCAAAGAACTTTAGTAATATTCTCCTGATGCTTCAGCTAACATTTACTCCTTGATTAACAACCCAAACATATTTGCTGGTTGATCTCATTGCCATTTGTGGGATCTTGCTCTGTACCATTTGGCTTCATGTTTCCATGCTGTAAAAAGCATGTTAAAAGAGGATCAAGAGAGATGAAGAGTGTTAGAGAGGAAATTGCAGAGCTTAGCTGTCAGCTGCCGAGCCCCTCATTGCCCAGTGATTTAATGCTGCAAGTTATGGAGACATAAGAGACCGGAATGTCAGGAGCACAAGGATCTCTGATGAATCTCTAAATATGAAATTAACTACACAGTCTCAGCATTATCATTTTATAAGGAAGGTGATGGTCTAGTGATATTATTGGTAGATAATTGTAGTGATTGGAATGAGGTCAGCCAGGTGGAATTCACTGAGTATGAGTTCCCTGATTGGAGCTGTTAACCTGGTCCAATCAGGGAGATCTGGCTGACAGATATAAACAGGAGTGTCAGATGTTCTGCTCAGTCTAGGAGCTGGCTCTGAACTGGATGGGTCAGTGTCATGTACTACGTACCTGTAAATAAAGGGTGAATTGGTGATGGGATACTGGCCTCCATGGAGTTATTTCAACAATCAATCCAGGGATTATCATTTAAACTAATCCAGAATTCTGGGCACCTGGCTTTGAATCCTGCCATAGCAGAGGGTGGAATCTGAGTTCAATAAAAACCTGAAATTAGAAGTCTAATAATGATTATGAAACTGTTGTTGATTGTTGGGGGAAAACAAAACCACCCATCTGGTTCACTAATGTCCTTTAGGGGAGGAACCTGCCATCCTTACCTGGTCTGACCTACACGTGATTCCAGTCCCACAGCAACATGCAGCTGACTCTTAAGTTACCTTCTGGGCAATTAGGGATAGGTAATAAATGTTGGCCTAGCCAGCGACATCCGACATCCCGTGAACAAATGTTAAAAAGTCATTACAATCACTTTCTCATCTCACAATGATTTTCATTTACTCATGCATGCAATAAGTGTTGCTGGCTAGGCCAACGTTTATTGTCCATCACTAACTATCCTTGAGAACGTAGTGGTGAGCTGGGCTTTTGAACAGTTGTTGTCCTTGGGGTGTATGTGCACCCAGAGTGCTCTCAGAAAGTGAATTTCAGGAATTTTGATCCAGTGACTGTAAAGAACTGATGATATACTCCCAACTCGGAAAGGTCTTATCAGAGGGGAATTTGCAACTGATTGCACTTGCATACTTTTTGTATATTTTAAATTTATATCAAAAATGTATATTTTTGTTTCACACAATCTGATTACCAATTATTTTGAATTTTGTTCTCAATACAAATACTGAACTATTTAAACGACACAGTAAACTAAGTGCTGTTTATATTTAATTCCTTTTAAGTATGGCCAGCCTGAAGTAACTATTTAGATACTTAACAGATGTTAGGAAAAGCAACAAAATTGCATTTAACCATTACCTCAGTAAATGTGACCTTACAGTTCAGGCAGAGCAGTTTGCTTATTTGGAGACATCATTTTATTACATACACAATGCATGGTACATGGAGTTTCATTGGCTTCCAAATGGTCTATTTAAATGACTCTGCTGTCAGATCCTATTATAAACCCAACGACCTGATTCACAGAACATATAGATTATACCTGTCTAGCAGAAGCGCAACTGCAAACAAATTATGGATAGATTTTTGCCAGAGTATGATTCTGGGTCTTGGACTCTGTAAAAAGGACAATGTAAGCTGCAAGCTCTGAGGTCATGAGGAATCAGTCCTTGGGTATCATCTATATAATTAGCATGTGTTATCACTGTACATCACACCTCACAAGCACCTCATTCAATATAAATATAAACAAAATAAAACAAAGAACTGCAGATATTGGACATCAGAAACTGCTGGAGAAACTCAGCAGGTCTGGCAGCATGTATGAAGAGAAAGCAGAGTCAACGTTTCAGTTCCAGGGACCCTTCTTCAGAACTGATAGTAGCTGGGAGCAGGTGGTATATCTGGTGAAACCTGGAATAGTGGAGCGAAATGGTGGGTGGAAAGCGAGTGAATAGGCTGAGAAGGAGCTTCCAGTTGCCTGCCATTTCAATATACCACCGTGTTCCCTGGTCAAGCATCCTGTCTCAAGCTTGCTGCACTGCAGCTCAGCACAAGCTGGAAGAACATTGCATCTCATTTTCCACTTAGGAACCCTACAGCCTTCCAGACTCAATATCGAATTCAATCATTTTCGAGCTTGAACACCAACTTCTATACTTCTATGTCCTTTACCACCCCCACTCCCCAGAATCTATTATGCCATGGGCTGCTTTTAACACAATGAACCCATTTTCACCTACTTATGGGCCCCATTATCAGATTCTTTTTCTCCATGGCAAACTATCATCCATTCCTTTGTCTGCCTCACTGTTATTCTCTCTCTGGGCTCTATCTCCACCTATCCACTCACTCTTTCCCCAACCACCTGACTTCGGCATAAATATCACCTTTTCGTCACTAGTTTCAGTCTGAAGAAGGGACTCTGGTCTTGAAACATTAACTCTGCTTTCTCTCCACAGATGCTGCCAGGCCTGCTGAATTTCTCCAACAATTTTGTTGCGAATAGAAATATCCCCAGTGGGCTGGTTGGAGGTGGTGGTTCTGAATTGAACCTGCTCTGGAAGAAGAGTGGGGTGGGATGGAGTCAGTCACAACAATTTGTGAAAGGAATCCATTAAATTAAAACTACCTTTAGTTGACAGCAGTGTTTGCTGAAGATTGACCAGGACTAATATAATGCCTGTATTCATAGTCAAATCATTTCAGCCTTGCTGTCCATCAATCAGCTTGAAGCATCTGGTTTGCATATATAAGGAACCTAGCTTATGTTTTAGGTTATTGCCTAAGAGAGACACAAAAAGAAAGGATCCCAATGAATTTAGCAGAAAGCCAAATGCCTGTGTAAACCAGGCACAGGTAGTCTCATTGCTACATTGGTATATCCTTTAAGGAATAATGTAATCATTTCTAGTTCATTGCTTTGTGCACTTTTCCCTTTTGAGCATTGTCACTGAACGAGTTTATACTTCTTTGGGGCTAAGCTGATAACAGGATACTACGTACCTAATAGAGGTCAACTGGCACAGTGGTGGCATCACTGCCTCCAAGCCAAAAGCTTCGGGTCTATGTCTCATGTAACAACTTGTTGGCCTGTTGTGATCATAACATGGTCAAACATATTGTTTGCCTGTAAATCCATCCAAGACACCTGATGACAGGCAGTAGGACAGAGAGAGTTTTCTGATCAGCTATACCTTTTCCTCAAAAGTGGACCATTTCAATGCTGTCCTCTGCCTTTTCGTTCAATGCCAATCCCAATACCCCACCACCCAGAAGGAGAAAGTCCTTGAATCTATGAATCTACTTTCCAAGTTGTTTCTGGTGAATGGATTGTGGTGGTTGTGGTGATGGTGGTTTTGCGCGGAGTGGAAGGGGTGGGTAGGGGGGTGCATGTTCTTCCACTAAAGTTATTGTGTCCAAATTGGATAAATCCCAAGGGAGTCACAAATTATTTCCATTCAATAATTCAGTGTTAGGTCTCCTTATAAAATACCAAATGCTCATAGCTTCATAAAATATGAAATGATAAAAATGATACTCTCTGAAGAATATAACTTGAGTAGAAAATGATATTTAAAATGTTGTGAGTTTTCATGAGGTGAGTGACTCCCAGATATCTTAATTGACAGAATTCACAATGCTACGTTAGGAATATAGAATTGTAACCATTAATGATGTAATGGGAGACAAATTAGAAACGAAGGAGCTTTAATAGGTAAATCAATTCAAACTAAATCTGTTTTACATAAAGAGAAATCTCATTTCAGCTCTGTGCCAGATTAGGATAGGAAAGATGATGCAGAGCCCTTAGCAATGGCAGAAGTATGAAAAGAAATGGTCTCTTCGTATTAAATAATGGTTAAGAAACTTTTTTTTTCCCCGTATTTGTCTTCTCCTGTCTAGATGACACCTTTATCTAGGTCATTTTTTTTCTTGCATTCCTCTTCCATTTGTCCCTCCCTACAGCAGTGGCAGATGTTTCCAAACACCAGGCTCTCTGGACTTCAGCCCAGTCTGAGAATGAGTTTTCAGATCCTGTTAAGCCACATGTACGATTGTGTATGAAATCCTGCAGAGTTGATTACACTGCAGTCTATCAGGAAACAAATTGACTGCTAATTCCATGATTCTATGTAGTTAATTGTTTTTGCATTGACATGTCAGTTTTGTTCTCCATCTGAACACAGGGAATGGATAATGCTGAAATTGTAACACCCCAATTCAGATTCCTACAATGGTTCACTTATTTCCAATGACTGATGTGCTAAATTTTAGTCAATATCTATTCTCTTACCTCCATTTAACAATTAATTTATTCTTTTACATTGAGTGAAATTACACTGTGATAGAACTGATGCGGCATTTAGGCTACATTTGTTGCTTCACTGTTATATCATATGGCTAAAAACCAAGTGTTAATCCTCAAATTAGAATTCAAACCGACTGTGGACTGAAGAAAAGTCAGACTCTAGGTTCTGCGGGGTGCAGAGCTGGGTGAACACAGCAGGCCAAGCAGCATCATAGGAGCAGAAAGGCTGACGTTTCGGGCCTAGACCCTTCATCAGAAATGGGGGAGGGGAAGGGGGTTCTGAAATAAATAGGGAGAGAGGGGGACGCGGATAGAAGGTGGATAGAGGAGAAGATAGGTGGAGAGGAAACAGACAGGTCGAAGAGGCGGGGATGGAGCCAGTAAAGGTGAGTGTAGGTGGAGAGTTAGGGAGGGGATAGGTCAGTCCAGGGAGGACGGACAGGTCAAGGGGCTGGGATGAGGTTAGTAGGTAGGAGATGGGGGGTGCGGCTTGAGGTGGGAGGAGGGGATAGGTGGGAGGAAGGACAGGTTAGGGAGGCGGGGACGAGTTGGGCTGGTTTTGGGATGCGGTAGGGGGAGGGGAGAAATCTCCCCTGTCTGTTTCCTCTCCACCTATCTTCTCCTCTATCCATCTTCTATCCGCCTCCCCCTCTCTCCCTATTTATTTCAGAACCCCCTTCCCCTCCCCCATTTCTGATGAAGGGTCTAGGCCCGAAACGTCAGCCTTTCTGCCCCTATGATGCTGCTTGGCCTGCTGTGTTCATCCAGCTCTGCACCTTGTTGTCTCAGACTCTAGGTATCTCTGTTCTGATTAAATGTTACATCAGACCCTGACTCTAGCTTTACGTTGGAGCTTTCTCGTACTTTAGCATGTCAAAACTACACTCAATCTCTGCTGGTTAATAATTGTGTAAATTATTCTGGCATAGATTATTCAAAGGTTTAAATGTGTAGACTCAGCAATTCTTTAGGAAAGGATTCCTTTCCTCTTTCCATCCTTTCTTCTTTAAACTATAACACCGATGAGATTTTTAGGCAAAGTGTCAGAATAATCATTGCGTTTTATCAGCTTTATCAGGTACAGTGTAGTCAGTTCCTGAAAATAATCTGAATCTGCAGCAATTGTCACTTGCTTTCGGTCTCTGAGAATCAATAATAATGTAACTGACAGAGCCTCAGAACCTTGCTTTGACCAATAACCCCATGAGAAATCACATGCAATATTACACACATACTCACTTTGTTTACTGCTTGGAGTTTTGAGTGACAAAGTCTTGCAAGTGTGCAAACTTTAAAAAGCTAAATCCTGAATCTGAAGGTATTTAAGGTAAATAGCTGCAGATGGAGTCCAATCTTTTACAGGCTCAATAGTGATTTAAAAAAATTGTTTTCACCCGTTGCAAGCAGTATATATCTGGGGAAGTGTTACCAAATTTACCTGTAGCAACTGGGAAGAGCTACGGAAGGCATTGCATGAATAGCAAATGAGGTGATGTTGCATTGTTCGCTGAGGATGATTTTTAACAATGCTACTGGAAGCATAAGAAAAAAACAAGTGAAGCCTGTACCAGTTTCAAGATCTGCTTTGCACATCTATCTTTTATTGCTCTGTTTCCGATGATGTCCTCAAGCAAAAGAGGAAAATGGCACAACAGCTGAAAAATTTCTCACGTTAACTACCGGGCTTTAATCAGAACAAGCCATTAAATAGGCCAAAGTATTTCCACTTATGAAATGCAGCTGAATGTATAAAGGTACTGAACTGAAAATTGGTATGTGATTTGCTTTCCTAATTCTGAGATTTGTCTGTGCTTTTTCAAGCAACATTGTCACATGATGGTAACAATATCAAATACAGTTCAGTCAACTCAATACTGTATTGACTAACCATGTATAAAAAAAAGAGAGGAGGGAAGTAAACTTTTGGCGATTGCCCTTCATGAGAACCAGAAAACTTTACAGATGGGCTGTTTACAGTGATCTATAAAGATTTCATGTTGATGCTGTATTAGATCTACCTAACCTGACAATGTCACACAGTCTTTGAGTGGAGCAACAATTAGTATAAGGTCCTAATGGAGACAAACATGATATATCTAGCTACTGGTAGTTGTAATTATGCCTAACAAGTTAATGTTAATTCTTATTGTTCAAAAAAACTATACCTTGTTAAGTAAGACAAGTGCCTCTTCTTGTTAAAACTTTCTGTAGTTTATCCTTTACCACTGACAATTAGACAGGCCCTTAAATTCAACATAGAAAGAAGGATTAGGTGGCTTGTGATATAGTGGTTGTCTCCCTGCTCCAGAGGTGTGTCATAACATGTCTGAACAGGGTGATTAAAGATAGAGAAGAGGATTAGTGGCAGCAAATTGCCACAACCAGCTGCCAGTGGTTGGTATCCATGCCAGTTATGACATACAGGAAGAGACAAATGAGAAAAGGGACATAAAAACAGGAAAAGAAAAATATGAGCTGTCAAATGAGTCAATGGGGAACCAAGAGATAATTAACTGATGAAAGCATGAACCGAACAGTTGCATAATGAATAAAATTCGATAAATATAATACATATATGAAAATGAAGAATATGTGAATATTTACAGTCAGTTAAGCTAATTTTGAAAAGTGATGTTTGAAAACCTGGCAACACAGAACAGGTACCTGTTAATGTTGTTTCTCTCCATATATTGCTGTGCCCAACTTTCCAACATTTTGTTTGTTTGTCAGTTCTCAGCATCTGCAGTATGTTATCCTTTGGCTAAGAATCTCATTGGAAATGCAAAATACTACCTGGAACAATATTTGTTCCCGCATTGCTAGAAACAGGAGAGTGGCTTCTGCCAAAAACAATCATTCAGGTAGAGCCTGCAGTTCCACAGGCGAGTCATACTGGTCAGGAAATTTTAACTGTTTCTCTTTGCACATATGCTGCCAGATCTGTTGAGTTTCTCCAGCACTTTCGATTTTTATTTCAGAATGATTACTGGTTCAGTTTCAGCAGACACCTATATTTTTTCACAAGCATCTTGGAAACACAGGAGGACATTCTGCAGAAGCTTATGAGGGACTATTAAATAAACTGATCTGTTAATGTATGGGAGAAACAAATGTAATGGGTTGAGAAGTTTTCCCTCATTTCATGTTCCTTGTGTTGTTCTTACTCTTTATATATGATTGGTCAGTAGATTTAATAATTTACAGGATTACATTTTTGAAATTGGATGTATTTGCAATTGGTTGGAGCTGAGGTGCTTTATGTTAAACAGTCACAGAAATAACTGCCTCATTGAGTCATAACATCATAACTGTGGTGTTTGTTAAGTTTTGAATAAAGCCCAACCTTCTTACTATGTCCCATCTACATTTATGTTTGCAACTTTATGAGTTGTGTTAAATGTTTAGATGAGTTTTGTCCTTGAAATGGCAAGCTTCAGTGTCAGTATCCCTCAGTATTACACTACGCACAATCATTGTAACTTTGCAGATGATGACAATTATTGGATGTTCTATGTAAGAGTTTTCATTACAGTATATTGAATAAATAATATGATTTGTTTCTCAAGATTACATGTTCTGAACAGGAGTGAGCCAAGGACACAAAAATAAATTTTAACTGTTTGAATTTGAAGCTGACACCAATACTCCTACACATGCATGACCAGGGGTAATTTTAAATGCCTGAAGGTTAACTAAGGTAAGAAATAACAGAGATAGTAGGAACTGCAGATGCTGGAGAATCTGAGATAACAAGGTGTAGAGCTGGAT
>NC_063361.1:19364927-19394103 GCF_021869965.1 Rhincodon typus
TCCTGCTCCTCTGATGCAGCTTGGCCTGCTGTGTTCATCCAGCTCTATACCTTGTTATCTAAGAAATAACAGACCCTAGTTATTGGGCTTAAAAAGAACAAAGAAATCTGCTCTTATAATGCTTTTCCCTTTGTGTTTCTTTCAGAAATGTTTAAAATCTACTGTTCTAAGCTGGAATATTGCACCATCTTGGTCTAGGTTTCAATCATGGAAGTTCAGAATGTTGAACAGAAAACATCAGTA
Source organism: Rhincodon typus (assembly GCF_021869965.1). Classification (NCBI taxonomy): domain Eukaryota; kingdom Metazoa; phylum Chordata; class Chondrichthyes; order Orectolobiformes; family Rhincodontidae; genus Rhincodon; species Rhincodon typus. Next base: position 19,365,171 of record NC_063361.1, read on the forward strand.
TCGAAGGATATGCAGAGAATGCAAAACCAACAGCAACGGTTTCAATTCAAGAGGATTCAAAAATTGAAATTGTATTTTCCTGGGCTTCTTGTAGAACATTTTCTTAGCCTTTGTAGATATTACTTAAAATCTGGCACATTTTTTGAAAGATTTCATCTTGCACTCATCAAAACACTTTGTAAGAATATCCATTCAAAGGGAAAACCAACATTTATACTGCACAAGAGGAGATTGTTTATTGGTTATCCAGTAGACTCTGATAGTTAGAGGCATTGCTATGGGGAGTGCACCAATTAATGACAATTGACAGTTAAATGTCAGCTTAAATTTTAAACCAAGCAGGAGGACCTTATTGTAGCACTGAGTTGTTCCTATCTCTGAACTAAGAGACCTGCGTTCAAATCCCACACAATTCAGAGGTGTATAATAACATCTCTGAACAGGTTGTTTAGGTCAAATAAGCAATTTCTAAAAAAAATTAAACCAGGCAGGTTGACACTGAATAGTCAGACCATTGGCTTGAGACTGTTATACTTATTACTGAGTTGAAACAGAGATGGTGCATGTACATGATCTTTCTGTCTACAAAGAATGATGCTGTGTATTAAAATATGGAGCTTCAAGTACACACAAGCGGTGCCTTGCTCTGAGCCAAACTGACAATCCAAAATTAGTTGTCAATTCAATTCTTCACACATTCCAGCTCATCTGGTTTGTCTAACTGCAGAATGTTGGGTGCCATGTTGTGAATTTTGCAAGCATTGACTGGTCTTGTTTGGTCATTGCCATGATTGTTGTGAATGGCAAAAGTGATATGGTGTTTGATTTGATCTGAGACATACAGTCTACATACATAGTGTCAAATTGGCACTGAAATTCATATACCACATTATTCATTTGTATGATAGACAGAACATCTTTTTGGCTCAATAGCAGCACCCTGTTAGTAGGAAACAGCATGTGTGTGCCACTGCATAAGAGCAGTATGAAACAGATAGCTTCAAACATTTGAGATACTTTACCCTCCAGGATAATCTGAGCTAAACTGAGCCCTGTTTGAGACTAATGGTGATCAGTCTAAGGCCTTTCATAAGTATAACAAGCAGTGCTGTCATTATCCTGCAGTATGCCTTTGATGCATCCTATTTCAGCATCGTCTTTACATAGTGAACAACTGGTTCAGTCTTAGTATGAGTTTGCCAATGAGGCCAATCTTATACTGCATTGAACTGTAGGAATCCCAACATCATCTGGTATGTGGCTGTGAAGATGGTTGAGAACATGATCCTTTGAACCTCAGTTAATTTCATGCTGGAGCAGGCAATATGTACTAGTTTACCAGACACTGTTGCATAAGCAAGGATGATGGACCTTCTTGAATACAATTGATTGGAGGAGCTTTTGTGGAACAGTGGTAGTGTCTGGGCCAGGAGGCCTGTGTTCAAGTTCCACCTGTTCTTGAGGTGTGTGATAACATCTCTGAACAGGTTGATTAGAATATGTCCACAACAAATTAGATTGTTATTTTAGAGGGTAGTTAAGAATTGTCTGCAGTCTCATACTGGCCAGACCAGGAAAGGGTAGATTTCCTTCCTGAAAGACATTTGTGAACCTAATGGGTTTATAGAACAATCCCGTATTTTCATGGTTACCATTACTGACAGCAGCTTTTTAGTTTAGACCTGTACTTAATTTTTTCTTTTATACCTGGAAATATGACTACATACAATTGAATAACATTTATTTCCACCACCAATAAATCACCTGTGTTTCTAATTAATCAGATTACATGCAATTCCTGGCAAGGCCACAGACCTGTATTTCATTGAATTTAAATTCCTCAGTGCCACGGTGTGATTAAAACACGTCCCTGGATTTACAAAAATGTTTAGTTCCAATCCCACTTTCTCTATTCATGAAATAAAAAATATTAATTTTGGACATTTCAGTCCACTGTTGCAATTAAGCAGCAGGAAAGTTGGTCAGTAATAAGATAGCAATAGTATTTCTGGTCTGAATTGATAAAATCTGTTTCTTTTCACTTCAGTGTCATGATGCCTAAGGATGACTGAAATAGCGATAGAAAGCAACACACCCTGCAGGAGCTGAATCCTATTATTTTTCATTTAGATTATTCTCAGAACTCTGGTGTCTGATCTGTGTCTGGGAACACAAAGCAAGATTTTGTTAAGCACTCATCAATAAGAAATGGAAATGCCAGTGCATTAGTTTAGACTGGGTAACTAGAATTCTGCAAATGTCAGAGTAACAGACCTTAAAAAAACTCTCCATTTAGAGTTTGTATCTGCAGTGTTAACTGCTACTCTTCAGACAGAACTCCATTTATTAGGTGTTTGAATAGCTTTTTGGTTCCTTACATGGATAATCAGCTGACCACAAAACATCATACGTGAAATATTTTAACCTTTATGTGCTCTGGGGTTGAAGAATTTGGAAAATCTGGCTTGGATTCCTGAATCTGATTTGTATTCCAACTTGTGGCTAGCATACTGTAATGTATTAAGGCATCTGAACATGATTAGAAAAATTGTATATACTTTGACCAATTATATATAATTGGTACAGTATATATAAAATTATGTCTATTGACTGGTTTATTATGCTTTGCACCAATACTCAATGTAGCTTAGTAAAATTAAAGAGAAACTTATATTTGAATTTTTGAGGCTTGGAAAAGTACAAACAAACAGCAAATTACAAAATAAGAAGGGACTTTAGTAGCTCAGCTGTAACACACAAAGTGATTCATGTAATTATTAGATTGAGTACAGAAACTTTATGAAGCCAATTGGAGTATTATAAGAAAAGGAAGGTGTGACATTCTTTTGCCATTTGTCCATGTCACTAGCACATAATGCGGCTTACTTGTGCTGGGTATATATCCATCCAAATGTATATATTGACCATCAGGTTAATCTGGTTTTGAAGGTATGAACAATAAATTCTCACTTGAATGGAGCAACTCTGTTGTCAATGGAGTATCTGATTCTCACTCAGAAAGATTGCATTTTTACCATTTGTTTTCAAATAATGCTTCTGGAAGCACCATGAGGAATTTTTTTCTACTAGTGCAGCCAGACCATGTTGAACTCTGCAAATCATGCCCTTGCTAATTTTCACTGTATTGGGCATCTTAATAATTTGGCTAACTCTCTATACTATTACGGGAAGTTGAAATCAATTCTGAAGCAAGTTTCCATTGCATTAACTTTTTGATCTAGCTGCTCGCAAGTAACCATTTGGTGTCTCAATGCTGGTTGATCAAGTACGTCCTACTCGAATGTGGTAATATAAACAGTGCTGCAGTGATTTTAGTTAAGCGTCTTGAGCACAGTTTTAAGGTGCAAGAGATTTAGCAGTGAAAATGAGGCAAGATTGCTTCATATTTCTCGGAGAGCTGGGCTTTAAAAATTCAGAATGCCAATCTGAATAATGGCTCAGTTATTAAATTGGTTTCGCAGTTCCCTTCAGCAAAGCTTTTCCTGAGAGGTTTTGTGATCATAGACGTGCTTCACAAGTTTTGAGGTTTTCGAACAAACAAGATCACAAAGGATGTGACATGAATGCTTTCAATTGGACATCAAACGAGGAAGTCAATCACCATTGCTGGCAGTAATTCTACACTGTGGCAGGATCTGCAGGTGAATACAACAAAGGTAGGCACAAAGAAATGGAAAAATAGAGGTGAAAAAGATTGTACAGAGGATTATAAGTTAAAAATAGTCAGAACATTCATCAATCATCTTCTAACAATAACAGTATTGAAGAAGGGAAAGACAAGGATGTCAATCATTCTGAGGTTTCCAGACCAGCTATGTACATTGAGCTTTTCGATGCTCCACGACAGCAAAAGTTCTTCTTGTGACTCAGAGTAAAAACTAATTAATTAAATCCTTCAAACAACTCCCATAAGGGTGTTAACAGGCATCTTCAAGATCCACTGTCTCACTTGCTTGCTGTGCAATGTTTTGTGCAATGCATTTATTTTACTTTACAATTTCTAGAAATCTATCCAAAATAGAAGGATGTTTGTAATGGGGCTTCTTTTATAGACTATTCCATACAATTTATATCCGTCTGACCTATTTCAATAGTTTTCCCCTTCATTAAGATAGACCATAAAGTGCAGGACTCAGTATGATACTCAAAGGGTATTTATGGAAAAGCAAGCATTTCACTTAATACTAATCTTCAATAGAATTTTTAAGCAACATTATAGTGAGCGTGCCAAAAACAAATAGATAGTTTTGCAAGAGATCTCCAATCTCAAATTTGACAGTCTTTATTATTAACATTATTTAATATTATTTATATCTGCAGTATTTTTGCAATTATCCTTGTGCTAGACTCTGAGTTCCATCATTGCCCATTATTCAAATAATTTAGCATGTTTCATCAAGTTTCAGGATGGTTCATATATTTCCACGGAACGACGGTGAAGGAAGAGCTGGCATCATCCAAACTGACATTCTTAATACATACAGATTAATCATGGAGTAGCACCAGCAATGGCTAATGAAATTACTGGAGGATCACCAATCTATCCAACTGATAGAAATGTGTGAGATTACAGATGTAGGGAGAAAGGAACAGCATAATTTACTGGTTCCAGCACTGTATAAAGTTCTAGCCACGAGGAAGGTTCAGGCCCAATTCTCTCACTTGCACATCAGATTATAGAATGCCATATAACTCAAAATGAAACATGTCTTTACATTGTAACTCAGGGAATGAACCACTATAAAGGGCACAACAATGCACTTTAAGTTTGATTTGTTTGTACTTTATTTCATCTGTATTCAGAGGATTTAGTACAGTTGAGAATAACAGAGAGAGGAATGAGATTTATGGTTGTAGAATTAGGGCAAAGACCAATGTTCATCAAAGAACATTTAGTGAGTGATGTGAAGAGGATCTTTAATAACCGGTTCTTTGGGGTCTGTGTAAGCGAATACCTCCAATACAGTTTGTGTATTTCCTAATTTTGATCTTGCATTATTCTTAGAGGTAAGTCAATGCCCTCCATTAACATCTACTCATTCAGATGGCATTTAGGTAAAGTTTGTGTGCAGCAGTATTCTCTGGCAAAGACATCCTGGTGGCCTGTATTTAAGTTGCAATGTTAAGGCAAATGAAAGATTTTTTTCAAGATGCCTACTATTAGGATGCAGGTGACTGGCTTTGTTATTCCTGTGCTATGCCACTATTCTCAATTGTACTCGAGTACCAGAACAGAGGACTGAAAAGCGTTGCCTTAGTCTCTGGGGAGCCATTCTATGTAAAGTAACCTTTAGACGGTCGATCACTGTAAAATGAAAACTGTGCAGCCTATATTTTTCAGTGTGGTGGCTTCCATGCCAAGATATGTGTGTGAGTGTGTGTGTGTGTGCCATTCCCATCTTACAACTGACTCTGTGAAATATTGAGAAGTTCAGGTTGTGAATGCCGGATCACAGTATCACACTGACTGTATATACATTGCCACTGAACATGCTGAAGACATAACACAGACGAGGAAATAAAAATATTATCTTCCTTGCAGCTTTTCACGTCAGTGTCCTGCTGTATAAAATCAATATTACACCATTAACTGCAAAGGGTGCGCACGCCTTTAAAATCAAACGGTACTCAGTTTTCTATCACATTGATTTTGTGGACCATTTGACAAAGAAAGAAAATATACATGTTGAGAAGAGAAATAAAAGAAAAATCATTTGCTTCTCAGACATTATAGCATTTGTTCATTTACAGAATAATTGGGTAAATTGCTGCTTTGGCAGTCTATTTCATATATTAACGATCCTTTGCAACATACAGCTGGATGAAGTCGTATTACAGTCATCTTCCTATACTAGTGGAATAGGGTGTCCTATTCCCTATGGATCCCTATGGAAGGTTGACAAGGGAGGGAAGGGAAATATGAGTCTAGTGGTGGCATCCATCTGGAATTGGGAAATTGGCAGCTAATGATCCTATAGAGGTGGATGCTGGTGGGATGGTAAGTAAGGACAAGGGGGACCCTATCACTGTTGCGTGAGAGAAGAGAAGGGTTGAGGGCCGGAATGTGGCAGATGGGTCAGGCCTAGCTGAGGGCCCTGTCTACCAGGCTTGTGGAGAATGCTCGGTTGAGGAAGAAGATGGACATTTCAGGGGCCTTCTTGTTGAAGCTGGCATCATCAGAACAGAGGAACTGGGAGAATGGAATAGACTCTTTATAGGAAGTAGAGTGTGAGGATGTACAGTCAAGATAACTGCGGGAGTTGGTTGGCTTATAGTGGATATCAGTGGTCAATGTCTCCCCAAAAATGAAAACAGAGACGTTGAGGAGGAGAAGGGAGGAGATAAGACAGAACAGGTAAAAAGGGGAGGGCAGGATGGAAATTTGAAGTGAAATTGATACATTTTTCCAATTCTGGATGAGAAAGATAAGCAGCACCAATGATGTCATTGATATACCGGAGAAAGAGTTGTGAGTGAGGGCCTAAGTAGGACTGGAACAAGGAATGTTCCATTTATCCCACAAAGAGACAGACATAACTCGGGCCCATACAGGTACTCATGGCCACATCTTTAACCTGAAGGAAGTGGGAGGAGTAAAGGAGTTGTTCAAAGTGAGGACGAGCTCAGCCAGGCAGAGGAGGGTTGTGGCAGGGTTCGTTCAGGCCTTTTTTCCAGAAAGAATGGAGATCCCTGAGAATATCCTGATGGGGGATGGATGTGTAAAGGGATTGCACATCCATGTTGAAGAGCAGTTGGCTGGACCCTCAAAACTGGAGATTTTGAATCTGATGTAGAGTGCCAGAACAATCATAGGTGCAAGTGGGAAGGGGCTGGACAAGGGGAGGAAAAGTTGAGTCGAGGCAGGAAGAGATGAGTTCTGTGGGGGAGAAGCAAGCAGAAACAGTGGACAGAGCTGGGCAAACCTGTTTGTGGATCTTGGGAAGGAGTTAGAAGCGGGCTATACAGGGCTGGGGCACTCCGAGCTTGGAGGTTCATAGTCTTGAAAAGAACTAAACATCTCTTTACCCTTTTAAATTTTGGACCTCACAATAACTTTCAATTTTCTCTTTTGTCAGACTCTCCACATTTATGGACCAATTTAGAATTCCTGAATGGTCTTGTTCTAAGTATGAAGTTCCCATCCAGCATCTGAAACCAAAGCCTGGATAACAGATCGATTATCTTTGGGGACTACGCAGTGCTGTCTCTTGTCAGTTTGTCATCTCTGTTAGCTTCACCTTCCTTCATCAAAGGGACTGGGCTTGAAGATAAATCGAGTTGCTGGTTGCATGGATGCAATGAAAGTATTTTCCTTAATTGATTTTGTAATGTCACTGTAAAAATTGTAGTTATAAAATTTCAGGAGATAGATTTAATAAATTGTTTATTTACTCTAAGAACAAATAACTGTTTACAGGTATTAGACTTAGGAAATCTCATTAGCTCTTATTAAGTTTACAGAGGAATTAAAGACCTTTGTGACGTAAGAATTAAGAACAGGTGAAAGCCATTCAGCTTCTTAAACCTGCTTCTCCATTCAGTTAGATTATGGCTGATCTAATTGTGGCTTCAACTCCAATGTGTCCTTGACTTAAATAATATTACAGTATGATTTAAGTGCAATTTTTAATATAAGTTAAGACAGCATTTGTAACACCATTCATAATTAATGCGCTGTAAGCACACATGGACTCCCTTGGCTTCAAGATTGAGTGGTTTTGCAAACATATTTTCTAACTATCTTGGTGTATTTAATTTGGGCAGTGTGGATTTGCCCATCCCTCAAGATTTAAAAAAAAATGACTGTGTTACTTTAAATTGAAACATATGCTTTAGATCATAGTTATATTTCCGGCACACACAATTCATTCCTCCAAACTTGAAAAATGTTGCAAATTTTCGATCAGTGAAAATAGTTTGACTTTTTTTTAATTGAAGCTTATTGTTTTGACATGTTTTATTTTGATGTCATCAATTTTTTAAAACTATGACTTTCCACCCAAGCGTAGTTTCATATGATTCTTTACCTTCACTACCCACTTCCACAATTTGTTACCTCCATGCTTTTTACACTCACTTTATGGCTCAGAATTAAAGCAATGAATTTGAATCATTTCAATAATTACCTAATTTAATGTCAAAGCTGACTGTTGGCATTGATCATAATATTCAGATTTAATAATTGAACAGCCAGGAGTTTAAGGTTGTTCTCAAATTGACACTGGGTGGGGAAAGGGAGGGCATGAAATTGTCTTATACTGTAGAATCCCAAAACTGTCTTTTAGTGAATCAGTGTACGTAGCACCAGGTTTTATTTTACAATTAATTGGAACACACTGCCAAGATTTTTAATTTCACACCACATCAAAGCTACAGTTTCCAAACAAAAATTGAATTACCATTTTGTGAGCTTCAGTGAAAAGGATTTCGGGCTGTTGAAAAACAATTGCTGATTTGTTGCAAGCCCATTTCTCACTGCTGGCATAAATCCATTTCATCTACTCAATGTCTAATCCTTGTTTTTTTTAATGGGAAGAAATTCAAATTAAAGTCTTAATATTAAACTCTTCTCATGGCCAATGAAAGACCTCTGTGCCACTGTTGATCCTAGCCATACAGGCTTTTGGAGTAAATTGATATCGGGAGAACTCTTTTCCAAAACTGGCAAGGAATTTAGTTGTTGTGCATTCAGTTTCCAGACCTGTGTGCATTTTTCAGGTTACAAGGTGAAATATTCAATGATAATCTTGAAGAAACAACAGTAGTTTGTGAACCAATATTAATAGACAATTTCTTCAAAAATACAGTATTTGCAATTTCAGAAACTAGAAACAAATGCCTGAATGGCAATGAGACAAAAAGAATAAAGCATTTTGACAGTTCAATGCATATTGTTTTAATTGTGAATCTTTTAGACTTAAATGAATTTTCCACATTTACTGATTAAAGATCTTTTATAGACAATTGCTTGATACTTGTTTATCGTTGTTGTGCATAGTGTGCAAGTAAAGGATACCAGCAAATTATATTTGTGTGATGTTATTTTTGTCTCTTTTGAACCTGATCTGGTGATCCAAGAAAAGAAAGCACTTTGGTCAATTTTCATCATTTGTGCATTTATTCCAAAAATATGAACCTAATCAGTAAATACAGTTTTAAATTAAATACTAACTGTCGACAGAGGCTGATGTAATTGTTTTAAGTGTAAGACAAACTAGTTACAGTACTTGTTGCCAGGTTCAGAGAACTTTATCCATAGCTTTGTTATATAAAACCGTTTTCTGAAAACTTAATTTTATTGTATCAATAAAATACAATCATGGGTGCTCCTATTTCTAATTCTTGACTTAATTCCATAATGATCTTTATCACATCCATTGTACAAATGTTTTGGTGACTCCACTGTAGATACATCTACTCCCAGACTGGTTCCATTCTGTTGCATTACAATGTATTATTACAAAGAATTTAATGGTCTTCCTCGCCCTTCATTGGTATTCTTATGTTATGCAAAATTAGAATGAACTACATCAATAATAATAGATGTCCAGAAGTGATTATAATGCAGTAATTTTAATTGAAGGGTTTAGTAAAGAGACCGATTCACATTGAAATAAATAGTAATCACAAGGCGTGGTAATTGAAAAATTGTAGGTACGCAAGTCGAAAAAAAATCAGACAGTGCGGATGTGCCACTTCCCAAATACACTCCTTACAAAGATAACAAGGTGTAGAGCTGGATGAACACAGCAGGCCAAGCAGCATCATAGGAGCAGGAAAGCTGACGTTTCAGGCCTAGACCCTTCATCAGAAAATGCCCAAGTAAACATTAGCCCCAGGAAGTCAGCAGTGGTGACATTTTTTAATAGTTCTTTAATGGCAGTCACCATCTGGACCCGCTTGTCAGTTCAATTTTGAAACATAGAAATCTAATGCATGTGTCTCTTTTATTTGTTGGGCAGTATTTAATGGAGATGATAGCGTCTTGTCTGTCTACTGAGGAGGCAGTAAAAGCCCTTTGTCACCTCTTTTCTGGAAAGTTGCATCTCTTGCCACTCAAACCCTGAACAGGCAGGAAGACCCCGGGTGGAAGTCCCACCCCCATCATGCTAGCAGCCAATCTTGAATGGCAGTGACCTAAGTACGAGGAGGGACTCAAGTCATGGGTGACCTATGTTGGGGAGGATGTTGTGGGTTGCGAGGGAGGAAGGACAATACCAAGTCAGTACCAGGGGATTGTATCTTCTCATTCCTTATGTCAGGGGCCTTGATCACATCCCAGGTGCCTTTGAGCAAGTGACCCACACTCCACTATTGACTGCCTGCAAGCAACCCCTCAGGGGTTTATCAGTCCAGCTCCCCACATGGAAGTGTTTCATTGGAAGCAGTTCAAAAGAAAGTTCATGAGGATGATGCCCAGTATGAAAGGATTGTCTTCTGAGCAAAGACTAAACAGGTTGGGACTCTACTCACTGGACTTTATAAGAATGAGAGGTGATCTCATTGAAACCTGGAAGATTCTTACAGGGCTTGACAGAGTAAACGCTAAGAGGATGTTTCTCCTTATGGGTGAGTCTAGGACCAGAGGGCATAGTCTTAGTTTAAAGGGACACCAATTTAAGACTGAAATAAGAAGGATTTTATCACAGTGTTGAGAGTACCTGGTACTCCTTACTGCAGAGAGGTGCAGGTAGAGTCTTTGTGTCTATTTAATGCTGAGATAAATAGATTTTTGATCAGTAGGGGAATCAAAGGTTATGGGGAATGGTGGATCAACCATGATCTTATTGAATGCAATGCAGACTCGAGGGGCCAAATGGCCTACTCTAAGTCCTATTTGTTATAGGATTATCATGTTTGAGACGTCTTCACTGAAGTATGACACTTCTTGCAAACACATGCAACCATGGGACGGTGCAAGAATCACGTTGCCAGTAGCTATGAGGATGAGTGTGACCAGAAGGATTTATTTCTGTTGGGTTTCTTCCTGACTGGATAAAAATTATATTTGCAAAACCTTCCAGTTTGTTGTCCATTTTATAGCAGAGATCACTCTCTGTAGTCAAAGAGGTCCAGGCAGAGCAAGCAGGCCAGGATTCCCCTGGTGAGTGGGACCATTGACTGCATGTACATCACTTTGCCGACGTTGCTTGCCAACTGTGATGCACCACAAACAGAAATAGGACTCCACTCAATCATCATCCAACTGGAATGCAACCATTCACAAAGCGTCATGCAGGCAATTGTCTCAAGGCTGGAATCGAACCAAGGTCCCTGTTGCTACAAGGCACCAGTGGTAAAAATGGAGACCCTATGCTATCCTTTTCACTCAAGCTCATTTGCATATTGTAAAATGTAAAGTCTCGCATGAGCCAGCATAATCCGGCAGTGTTTTGAAATGCAGTTTCTTTTAAAAGTTTTCTCCACATATTTAAGAGGAGCAACTTGTTGGAATTTAATTGAGACAGTTGAAAATGCGATTATCGCAAAAAATTAAACATTTTCTAATTACAATGTGAACCTACTAAATCACAGCAGTCCGATTTTAAATTAAATTAAAAATTCACTTTAATGAAAATAAAAAAGACTATTTTCTGTACATATCAGGCTAGAATAGCCCCTTTCTTAGCAAATTAAAATAAAGATTCCAAGTAAAAATTAATATGTATCTTTTAATGTCCTTATAAGCAAGCAAAAACTGTTGTACAAGAGTGGAAGGGTCTGAAAGGCTCAATGTATTAAACACTGCCCACTATAATAGACTTGGTCAGAGAGCTTTAGACTTTGAATGAGTAACACTTTTATCTGGGTCTTCCTCATAGCTACTGTATCAATGTCTATCACATCAGTGCAAGTGGTACATCGTTGCTGTCATGCAATAACCTACATTTCTTTAAAACAGATTATAATCTGGTTAGCCAAGGATTGTAACTGAAGATGATTGCCCAGAAAAGACTGCTTACCACCAGATCCCAATCCATACTGTGGGAGGTGATGGCCTAGTGGTATCATTGCTGGACTGTTAATCCAGAGACCCATGTAAAAAAAAAACCATCTGGTTCACTAATGCCCTTTAGGGAAAGAAACTGCCATCCTTACCTGGCCTGGAAAGCATGTGACTCCAGACCCACAGCAATGTAATTGATTCTCAACTGCCCTCTGAGCAATTAGGGATGGGCAATAAATGCTTTCCTAGCCAGGAATGCTCACATCCTGTGAATGAATTAAAATAAAACCATTACAAACAAGTCCAGGACTACTTGAAGATGTCTATGGAGCCATTGAAGAGTTCCCAGATCCGTATGCCTCTCTCTTGTCCTTGTGAGAACGAAAGATGAAAACTGATGATCTATGTCAATTACTGGGCATTCGACACAAAGTTTCATGACTATACCCTCTAAATGGAATTAAAGGAGCATTACAAGTTCACAAAGATGCAAAGTATTTCTGCAGTTTCAATTTGGCTCATGGTTATAACCAGTTACTCATTATTGAGCAAGATGCTGCTGCTCCAGTGGCACAATTGGTCAGCACATGATACTTATTTGACAGTATAGAGGCGTGTGCAATGCTGAGGTAATGAGTGCGAGCCTCACCTGTAGCAGTTTTAATTTGTTGTGGCTCAAGAGGGTAATGAGGAAAGGCAATTTTGAGGGTAGCATGGTGGCTCAGTGGTTAGCATTGTTACCTCACAGCACCAGGGACCCAGGTTTGATTCCACCCTTGGGTGACTGTGTGGAGTTTGTACATTCTCCCCATGTCTGTGTGGGTTTCCCCTGGGTGCTCTGGTTTCTTCCCCCACCCAAAGACGTGGGGGTTAGGTGGATTGGTCATGCTAAATTGCCCATAGTGTCCAGGGATCTTTAGGTTAGGTGGGTTGGACGTGGGAAATTAGGGGAATGGATCTAGGTAGGATGCTCTTCAGAGGGTCAGTGTGGACTTGTTGGGCCGAATGGCCTATTGCCACACTGTAGAGCTTCTATGAAGATATTGAAAAGATGGCATTCCAAATGGGCACCAAGGAACATTACAAATAACTGAGAATTCAGTGTATTCTCTTTTTTACCCCGGACATCTTCATATTTTTGATGGATAAAGCTTTTGACGACATTGATTTTCCTCCCCTCATTGGGCATCTGGATAATATTTTCATCTTTCATTCGACAATCGAGGGGACCCTATTTTAGCCTGCTTGTCCCAGTTTAGCTTGAGAATCAAACCAGAGAAGTGCCAACTAAAGTCTGGTACCTTGGGCACTTTGTTCCCAACAATGAGGAAAGCTAAGTACTAGAAGAATGGACCCATTCAAGATGGAGAGGGAACTGAGTGGGTTCCTTGGTCTAGTCACAGAAGGTTTGTGTAAGGCTATGCCAGTTGGTGTCCCTGCTCCACATCTTGGTGAGGAAGTCAGATACTGCTGAAGTTGTGGTTGGGAAAGTATGTGTGAGGTGTGATATTTCACAGATCATCACTGGGAGCTGGATCCTAGGATGTGACACTCAGGCTATGCTGGTCATCATTTGTCCTTAGCTACCCAGATTTTTCTCTCTCTTTTCATACCTGGTACCATTTCCTGGGCCTAGCAGCAGTGCTGTCACAGGTTCGAAGGCAGAAAGGAATGATGATTGCTTATTGCAGAGTCTCAAGCCAAACAAGACAAAGATGCAAAATCACTCCAGATGAAACTTAAACTGCTAGCTTTGAGGTTAGCATTTTGCCCAGAAGTTCAGAGACATTTGCGTTGGTGTAGAGTCTCAAGTATTTACAAACAACAGTGCACTTTTCAAATGTCCAGTGAACTGGGTGACAGAACCAATTCTGAACTCTTTCAGGTTCAGTTCCAGATCTGGTACAGGTCTGGCAGAAGTAACGCAAATGCTGATATCCTTAGTAAGAAGGCTGGCCATGGGAGACAACTCACGTCTGCCCATTTGGAGGGGCTGTGGATGACATTATGCCCAAGTCAAGTGCCGCAAGTCAAAGGCAGCATTCCAAACTTGTTTCCCCATTGCAGTCAGGCTAGGATTCATTGCAATGTTGTCAATGCATTTGGAAGTGAGATCAAAACCAGTTCCAGACATGTAGAGCCAGTTGAATTTTCACTTTTGCCTTCCACCTTGAAAGTAGATCACAGACAACTCCAGCTAACCGACACAGACATCAAAAGACTGCCCAACTACTGGAAGGCCCAACATCCAGCAACTCGGTGTCAGCTCAAAGAAGTCCAAGCAGGCAACAGAAACTGAGGAGGTGCTGAAAGTTGATTTGGGAGAAAGAGGATGGAGTCCTCTACAAAATAATTCATGACAAGGAAATAGAGGAGAAGCAACTCATCCTTCCCTACAGCCTCAAGTGTTGGTAGCAGTTTATAAGCAAGCAGGACACCGAGCAATAGAAATGATGGCTGCCCTGACCAGAGGACAGTTTTTAGTTGGACCAGGGTTGCAGCGGCTAAAATTGATGCCTTTTTATGGCTTTTGACCTGCAGTGGTAATCGGACTGAGCATATTCTCACATTCGCAGATGTCTTTGCAAAGTTCCCACAAGTCATTCTCAACCATAGCCAGAGTGCTAGTGCGTGATTGGCTTGTCAGTTTTGGTGTTTCATGTCAGATTCCCAGTTATTAAGGGCTCAACTTGGAGAACAAAATCCTACAGGAGTTTTGCAAAGGCTATGGTATTGCCAAGATCCACACCATCCTCTATCATCTGAAAGATAATGGACAGAGTAAATGATTCAACCACAGTCTCCACGATAGTCTGCATACCTTGCTCCTCAGGATAAGGAAAAGTGGTTCAAGTACCTTCTGGCGCTGCTTTGTGCTTATAGTGGCACCCAGAAGTCATCAACAGAGAATCTCTTCTTGGATGAGACCACATCCTTCCTGGAAACTGAGGTTTGTCAGATGATTATCATACTTTTGGTCTTACTATTGAATTAATGAGCACAGTATAAGACCAATTAGCACTGAATCTTATGAAGACATATCGAATAGATACCTCTTCCCATCTGTTAACCCACAGCCCTGCAACATTTTCTTTTTCAAGTACATTCTTAATTTCATGATTTGTTCACACTTTGAAAAACAAAACAAAAGTATTGTTGAGGCATCATTATGAAATCAAACGTCTCTTTTATTGTCAGAAAGCTTGATATTTCTGCATTAACTGGATATGAATTATCCCATCACGTGATAATTTTACAAAAATGAATTCAGCACCTTCCTCTCTTTATTCTATCAATTTAATTAAGTTAATAAAACATGGCTTTTACATCCCATACAATATGATTAACATAGGCATCCGCTTTTGTAGATTAAAATAATTAGCTATATTTTAGATAGTTAGATGATGATAATAACTGGTTTGCATAGTTATATAACGTTTTTCTGAAGGGAGAGGAATTCCCAATTTCACTTAATGCTTGTCACGTAGGACAGATTAAAGAGGTAGTAAGTGATCAGTTCCAATTGCATTGCCGAAATCTCAGTCCAATGTTTAGCCCTTTATCTGCCTTTCTGTTATTTTGCTGTAGTAAAACAGGAATTCCTGTGTTCTGACAGCACCTTTGTTCTGTGTCCCATGTTCGATATGTCCCTGAGCCATATGAAGAGAACATTGTACATTTCACAATTGAACTAATTGGTGAATCTACACATTATCATTATACATATTACAATTCTGACAAACAAGATTTTTAAACCTGAAATGGTAACTCTGTTTCTCTACATCTACAGGAATGCTGTACAACCTTGAGTGTCTCCAACATATCAGTTAATAATGTCCACAGAGTTGGAAAGAGAGGTGATGAGAAGGGGTGGTAATGTGGCAAATCAGCCTTGGGGAAAAACTCACTCCCATCTTGCCACCTCAGCATTACATTCTGGACAGGAAGGTCTATTAGCATTCCATTTAAGGGCCTTGACTTACCACAACAACCAATCACCTACCTCTCCAGCAGGCAATAAATGTAGTATGTCTCCAAATCAGGAGTTATGGCAACTTGACAACTGTTTGAGCAATTAGAGGCATAGATAGGGGAAGCGGGCAAGGGACAGCCTCCAAAAAGCCCCTTTCCCCAAGAACCCCACTCAGCAATAAGATAGATTCATAGAGTCATACAACATGGAAACAGAATCTTCGTTCCAACTCATTCATGCCTATCAAGTCTCCCAAACTAAACTGGACCAACTTGCCTGCATTTGGCCCATATCCCTCTAAATCTTTCCTATTTGTGTACTTATCCAAACATCTTTTAAATGTCAGAATTATGCCTGCTTCTACCATTTCCTCTGGCATTCATTTCACATACAAACCACCCTCTGTGTGAAAAGGTTGCCCCTCAGGCCCCTTTTAAATCTTTTTTCCTCTCACCTTAAAATTATGCCCCCTAGTTTTGAACTCACCCACCCTTGGGAATAAAAGAAACCCGTTATTCACTTTATCTAGGCCCCTCATGATTTTATATATCTTTATAAGGTCACCCCTGAACATCTTACACTGCAGTGAAAAGAGTCCCAGCCCATCCAGTTTCCCCTTATAACTCAAACATTCCAGTTCAAGCAGTATCTTGGTAAATCTTTCCAAACCCTCTCCAATTTAATAATATCTTTTCTATAGCAGGTCAACCAGAACAGTACACAGTACTCCAAAAGTGGCCTCACCAACATCCTGTATAACCTCAACATGACATCCCAATTCCTAAACTCAATGGTCTGAGCAATGAAGGCAAGCATGTTAACACCTTCTTAACTACACTGTTTCCCTGTCATGCAACTTGCAAAGATCTGTGTACCTAAATCCTTAGATGTCTCTGTTCAACAACACTACCCAGGGAACCTATCATTAACTGTATAAGTCCTGTCCTTGTTCATTTCACGAAAGTGCAACACCTCACATTTATCCAAAGTAAACTCCATCTGCCACTCCTCAGCCCATTGACCCAATTGATGAAGGTCCTTTTGTAATCTTAGATAACTTTCTTCACTGTCAACTATACCACTAATTTTTCATATCATCTGCAAACTTATTAATCATGCCTCCTGAACTCTCATCCAAAAAGTTTATATATATATTATATAGATAGATTAAAAAGATTGCATCACCACTGGAGGCTCTCAACCAATGGCTTTTAGGACCTAATAATTACTGGCCTCTGATTGGCCTGGGTTGTCAGTGGTGAGGTCTGTGAAAGGCCAAGAAACCTACCTACCTGTTCTTAATGAGGTGATTGGTAGCTGATTGGATGGGTTTTTTTCAGTAGTGGTGGTGTATTAGTCATCATTAACATGCTTGCACCCGTCTTTTAAATAAAAATAGGAAAATTGCACCCTTCATGTTTACATAATGGCTGATTTTTTGATAAAATCATATATTATCCTGTTTTGTAAATAATTTGTCTTGGACACATGGTAATTTGCTTTGTTTGCTTAAAGAAAGCCTAAGAGTTTTACTCCAATTCTCGTCTGTTCTGTGTTACTTACCAATGCTGTTTTATTGTGACCTTTTTAAAACAACAAGTGATATTTCTATAACGAAATCTAACTTAGACCGCCTGAACCACTTGCAGTGGCACAGACCTTCATCCACCAGATAGCTATAGATAACTGAAATCTAACTTGAGCACTGCAGTTAGAGGATTTGAGAACAGTAATTGAGCCAACAATTATAGACTTGGTATATTTCCTCCAGCTGTAGCTTATTCCCTGCTGACATAACCTTATCTCCACTGCATTACTTGAAGGTTCTGCAATCTCTTACCAGAGATATAGAATTGTGTGCAAGAATTTTGGGATTGATAATATGGATTCCATTTTTAATGGTCTATTCGAACAGGGTAAAAGAGCTAGATTTAGTGATGTGAATGGAGAGGGCTGGCTCATAAATGCAGATTTCCTGGAATAAATGTGAACCAGCAATATTATGGTTTGAACATTGATGGTGAATGTAGTTTTCTGTATACACAATGTGCTTGTTTGGGCAAATGAAGCAACCATTACCCTAGAGTTTGGTCTGTGGATTAATCAAACACATGGGGTATTCCATTTACCGTGATCGGTTGGAACTATATGATGCAAGAGACAGACTTGAAAAAGGGCAATTCTGTCAAAATTTGTGTCACTTTTTAAAGTCTGTTTTTTGGATCCTTGTCCTGATGCGTGCAAGATAAAACACTTCAAATTGTTAATATTTCCTCAATGATGTTTACATTTTGTAGTAGAGACTTAATAGACGTGTCTCATTTCGTGGTGACTCAATGGGTAGCAACGAATTCTCTTTTGTCTGCTAGATGTGAAGCTTCATGTTTACTAGCAGTGAGCAGACACCTCAGTCCTAATAATCTGGGGAGATGGTTATCCATCTAATTACTTGTGGCTAGTGTCTTGCACATTTTGAATCCCGATAACAGAGGAAAGCACTTGTGTATGTGTCACACCAACCAACTTTTTTTTGGTCGTTGGCTTTAGAGAGCTTGAATCCCAAAGTGATCTAAAAGCTCCTCCTAAGAAAAAAGTTGAGGATATCTAGCCAAATACAATAGATGGAAAATACAGACCACAAACTTTTTAAACATCAGCCACTCAGTCTTACTTAACGACAGGCTGGCTTGAAACGAGCAGTTTGCTGTTCTGGAAATAAATATAAAATTACAACTGTAGAAACCACTGCCCAATGTGGTTCATATAAGGGCAATGTCATGCAGATACAGGCATTTAGTTATGTCTGAAGGTTAGTCTGCTTTACCTCAGTGTTGTTGCTATTGGCGACGTACCAGAGTCAGCCCAGTGCTAAAATGTGGGAAGGCGGGTACAAGAGCAGTCCTTAGTTTTCACCTCTGTAGTGTTGTTCTTGGAATAAAATCCATCAACGCACTGTTTGAAAATACTTCTCACAATCTCATATTTAATAGCCTAAATTTCATGTTACCAAAGTTTCTAAATACAGAATATCTCCATTTCAACCATCCTGTTGACAATAAGGATGAATGCAGCAGGAAAAGCCCCAACAGTTCAGATTATTTAATATTTATTCTTCAAGTCTCTCCTTAACTGCAGTTGAATTAATTTTCTGCAACAAAACTTAAAAAGGGTTTAAAATTCAAGTCTCTATGGGATCTGCTGCTCACAGTCACAACTGAATGAATCATTTAAAGTGTTCAAAATTAGTTTCTACCATAGTTATTTTTATAACCTTCTTAAACATTGATAGCCTTGAAATTTAGTAGCATATGCAGTGCCCATTTAGACCAATGATCAGGTGATGCAGGACTAGTTTGGAATGTGTTGTACTTAATTGTCAAAGGAACCTGCTTGAATCTGGTGTTGGGTCCACCTTTCTGGAAAAGTCAAAGGCACTTTGAAATATAGTTTCTTAATTGACTGTGTGCTCTGGTCAGCTCTTTATCAAGTGTACTGCAGGCAAATTGACTGTCCTTCAAAGGACAACAGGATGTTGCCAGGCAAAAACTAAGTAAAATGTTCATCAGTGACTTCAGCAATTTTACTCCCCCTTGTTCCACAATAAGAATACAGACTATTGCCAGCCTATGTTAAGCCTTCCAGACTGTCCTGCCCTCATTTTTAGCCATTTTTTCCCTCTCCCACTGTCCAACAAATTGCATTAGGAGCCATGTGTGACACTGTTGGTTCAAATAAAGCCAAAAGACCAATTTGGCCCAGTTCTGATACCAATCACTGCGGTCATCTTCAAGCATGCACTGCGTCCAATCAAACCCCACTTTAATTGGGAGATCTGGTGTATCTACATACCGAAAAGTGGAATTGTGGCCACAATCAGATTCAGCAATTACCTTATCAAAGTGAAGAACAGGTTAGAGAGGCTGAATGGCCTAATCTTGTTGACAGCTCCTATCTGGTTCCAAATGCTGTATTGAAAATGATATTGAAATATAACCTGGTTTGTTTCAACTGTTTGATGCCATGGACTGCATCACCTTGTAAATTCAGTAACACAGACAGAGTTTCACTTAATTGAGTGGGACCAATAACTGTCAATGCTCTGAGTGAAACGAGTTTGCTAGTGCAAGTTGTTAAGCAGTAAATGCAAATAATGAGTAGATGTTTCCCATTTGCAGTTAAAATGCTTTATTGAATGAGATTCATGGCACCTGGTCCATCACAGCTCAGAATGAGTTTCCTCACACGATTTTCTGTTCTTCATGTTGTTAATTCTGTAACTGGCCTCTTGGACACCTTTCACAGGGAATGGCACAACCAAAGAGGTGGAAGCACTCGCCACTGCTGGCACCTTCTGGCATTTGTGCTGGAGGCACCATATTTAATATCTGGCTGCATACCATTTCAAATGCAATGAGCCAGGAAGTAACCCTCACATCATGGTGTTCGGCCATTAAAAAAAAATTAAGTCGCCATAGTTTCAGAGGACCACCCTCATTAAAGAGATAGGACTAATGGTGAGTTTCACCTGAGATTCACCAAGCCACAGATGAGAGGAGAGGTTAAGAAGGATGCACTTTCATGGTAACCTCAGCTGGGACAGGAATTGAACCCATACTGTTGGTGTCACTCTTCATTGCAAACTAACCATCCAGCTAATACTTATTACCAAACACATGGCCCAGAGGAAGGAAAAGCTTATTCCCAGTTTTGCAGACAGGGTCCTGGAGATGTTGATAGACTGGATGGTGGAGAACACAACTGTCCTTTGGCCAGCTGATCACCACAGGAGGTCATACCACCGGTCACAGCCAGCCTGGACACATGTTGTAACTCATGTCAGTGCTGTGTCCTGGACAACAAAGGCTGCCCAGCAGTGTGAATGGAAAGTCAGTGCCTTATATGCTCCAACACCTTCTCTCTCAAGCTCACAGAGTGGCCACTCACTCCAACTCTGCCAATACATGCATCTCTCGCCAAGACTCACGGGCTACAACTCTCTGTATTGTACAACAGTTCTCAGTCATCTCAACCTCCCAGATCATGAACCTGTCCTGCCTACTGCATTTTATATCTCACTCACAGGGGACAGCTCTTCACCTCTCCCGCCCATTCATCACCACGAGCTGGTCTTGCTCCCACTTCCAGTGTACTCAATCCTTCCCTTTCTCTTATTGCAGTTAAAAATGGCCCAAATCCACCCCTGTTAATGTCTCAACAGCACCCCAGCTGACCTACGTGTAATCCCTTGACCATTTGTACTTGAGCTACAGGACTGACAATTGCCCAAAATCAAAGCTGCAAGGACATGGATCCCTGGACTCTTGGAGCACCAAGTGCCTGACAGACTGTGGTCATACCTTTGTACTTTTATGCATCAAGCCCCTTGAATGACTATGGTGGTAACTTCTGATTAACCATAGTTGCAATTTTACTCCAGTAAGGGCTGTCACTCTTTGACACAAACGATGGCAGTGTGGCTCAGTGATTAGCACTGCTGCGTCACAGCACCAAGGATGTTGGTTCGATTCCAGCCTCAGCCTCTGCACGGAGTTTGTATGTTCTCCCCATGGCCGCATGGGTTTACTCCAGAAGTTCCAGTTTCCTCCCACAATCCAAAGATGTGCAGGTCAGCTGAATTAGCTATGGTAAATTGTCCTGTAGTGACCAGGGATACGCAGGCTGTGAGGGTTAGCTATGGTAAATGTGGAGTAATGGGGATAGGGTGGGTGTTTGTGTCTGGGTGGGATGCTTTTTGGAAGGTTGGTGCAGTCTCAGTGGGCTGAAAGGCCTCTTTCTGCACTGTATGGATTCTATGATGTTGTGTCTTTGAAACATGGCTATTTACTTGTGGCACATACAATCTGTGTTGTTGCATAAGCTGTTGGCTATTGCCTCAGGTCTAACTTTGACAGCACAGCGACATGCTCATCTTCTATGTGACTGAGGAAGAGGCTGTTCTATGTTGCTCATCACAAGCTGCCTTGTTCTTTTAATGCACTAAAAGGCAATGCAAGTCAACAGCAGGCTGTGAGTCAGTGTTGTAATCAGTGAGGGTGTGCTAAGAAAGCAATATCAAGTAGACAGTCTGGCAACGTCCACGTAAGTGCAAAGTGTGTGAGCATTAAAAAAGCAAGCTGTGAAGCCTAAAGGTGCATCCTGTGTAGATGTATGAAATGCATGCATGCCCCTGTGCACAAAACAACCTGGCAGAGGCACAGAAGTGATAGGTGTCCCTGAGAGGACTGAAGTGGTGTTTGAGTTGATCTGAGAGCAGGAGTAATGGTACGATGAGGTTGGAGGTTTACTGATGCTGATATGCATGAAAGAAGGGTCAAGGAGGCTGGTGGCTGTGGGACATGCAGAAATATTGTTATAAAGCAGCAATTGCACAATGGTTGTACAAGCATTTAGTGAAGCTGCAGCTGATTAACATGTTGGGTATTTGTGCTAACCAAGTTCTTAGTAAAGGAGAAGGGAATCGGAAATGGTGTTTAAATAAAGTAAATTTGGATTGTAATAAAATGCAAAAGGATTGACATAAGGCAATTGCACATTCAATGACAAGTTTCTGAAATTACCATTTACAGCACGATATCAAGTAACAGAACTTTTCATTCTCACTTTATTTTCTCACCTTTCTCATCATTGCTCGCACCACTGGAGGGAGGACAGACTTCCGCCAATAAAACAAAAACTCCTTTCTTAAATAAAAATGTTAACTTATATTTTTAATTCTGTAAATTGCTTCTTTGCACATTTTCAACTGACTATTGCTTTGACAATATACATGTAAAGCAAACCTTTACAAGTCAATAAGCAGTTCGGTCTATCAAATTGCATAAAACTTCAGCCTGAGTCATTACTTCAGTCAGCGAGTCATACAGCACAGAAATGGACCCTTCAGTCAACTTGTCCATAGATACAAAGAGAGGCTAAATAGACTGGGTCGTTTTCCACTGGAGCGTCAGAAGCTGACGGATGACCTTGTACAGGTTTATAAAATCATGAGCGGCATAGTTAAGGTAAATTGCCAAGCTCTTTTTCTAAGAGTAGGAGAATCCAAAACTAGAGGGCAAAGGTTTAAGGTGAGAGGGGAAAGATATAAAAGGGACCTGAGGGGCAACTCTTTCATACAGAAGGTGGTGCATGTATGGCATGAGCTGCCAGAAGAAGTGGAGGAAGCGGGTACAATTACAACATTTAAAAGACAATTGGACAGCTACATGAATAGGAAGGGTTAGAGGGATGTGGGCCAAATGCCGGCAAATAGAACTCGTTCAGTTTAGGATTCCTGGTCAGCACTACAGAATGGAGTTTAATTACTTGCCACATGCTGGATATTGAAAGCAAAAGTTATTTTTCTTTTAGCTTAGGCAAAATATAAAACATTTACTAAACAAACTCTCAAGTCATTGGACTGTTTCGTATGCAAAAGAGCCAGAGTTGTCTCGTAATAATGAGTTTCAACTCATTGGGATATAGAAAAGAACCATTTTAGAGGAGGGCTATGAACAAAGTTAGCAACATTGCTTTGTAGACACCATTCCACAATACGGGATGAAAGGCATATAATGTGACTAAAGGTGTATAATTTATATAAGTATATATTAATATAAATTTTGGAATTTCGATTTCCAAATAGAGTAGGGTATCGGTTACTTCTGTGATTGGATTTCTTCTTTCAATACCTTCTGGCAAAATGAAAGGTATTAGGCATAAAGCAAGTGACTGAAGACCTGGAGATAACAAGGTGTAGAGCTGGATGAACACAGCAGGCCAGGCAGCATCAGAGGAGCAGGAAAGCTGACGTTTCGGGTCTGGACCCTTCTTCAGAATTGGGGGAGGGGAAGGAGATTCTGAAATAAATAGAGAGAGAGGGGCAGGTGGATGGAAGATGGATAAAGGAGCAGATAGGTGGAGAGGAGATGGACAGGTCAAGGAGGCGGGGATGGAGCCAGTAAAGGTGAGTGTAGGTAGGGAGTTAGGGTGGGGATTGGTCAGTCCAGGGAAGACGGACAGGTCAAGGAGGTGGGGATGAGGCTAGTAGGTAGGAGGTGGGGGTGGAGATTGAGTTGGGAGGAGTAGATAGGTGGGAGAAAAGACGGACAGGTTAGGGAAGCAGGTACAAGCTGGGCTGGTTTTGGGATGCGGTCAGGGGCGGGGAGATTTTGAAGCTTGTGAAGTCCATATTGATACCTTTGGACTGAAGACCCCTGTTGTGTAAATGGAAAAATGTTTACATTGTTGGGTTTATGACATGTAGTGTAAACATTTAAGGTTGTTAGCTGTGTTTCAGTTCAGAAAAACCTAAGGTGGAACCAGCTTTTTAAAAAAAACAATCAGTTCAAAACACTCCAGGAAAAGAAGCAAGTTTAGTTTCTCTCCTATGAGGAGTGCAGGGCAGTTCTGGGAATAAATCACCTCATTACAAGGATTTAGTTTGTGAATCTTCCAAATCAGGAAAGTTTGGCTAGAAACTGACAGGTTATTCAAACAAAGAAAAGTTAAGCCCTGAGATTTATGAACAGACCATGTTGGCAGATTTGGAAAGGATTCATCAAATTGTCTCCCCAGTCCATGACAAAGAAACTGCAAGGATCAGATAAGTAAATCCTTAAAAGGTTGAAACAGGTGGCTAATTTGTTGGATTTGACACTCTGTCATGAATACAGTTAGAGAAAAGGTTGAACCTTTGATTTGTTGTGTGATTTAAGACCACTTAACTGTCTTCAATACTTGGATGGCTTATTTTTTTCTAATGTTGTACAATACCTTTCTGTTTTGTTTTTAAAGAAAACCAGCAGCCTCATGTGAATGTATCAGTGATTAACCATCACACTAACAATATAAACAAACAAAAAAAATCTATCAAATGAGATTTCATTCTGGGATCTGACTTGGTCATTAGTGCCATCAGCTGGGATCATAGCAATAAAATACCATATGTTTTGAATTTGGACTTTAAAAAGATGGTAAATGGAGTTTGGTTAGTTCTGAGAAGATTTTTTTAAACAGGTCAGAATATCATTTATGCAGTGCCTCAGTTCCAAAAAGATACAACTTTATCAAATACCTGGGAGAATCTTGGTGCGTTAATGAGTAAAATGTTTATGGCAAGCAGAATGAACAAATTAAGACAATTAGTTTAGTTTCGACTTCAGAACAGAGATTCAAACTTTTAGTTCTGAAGACTCTGAGTTCAATGCCGAAGGTTATCTCCCAGTTGGTGAAGCAAGTATTTTCCAGTTCAGATCAGGGGAAGCAGTTAGCTCCATAGAAATGGTTTCGAATCTGTGAAACTTTCAACTCAGGAGAGTTTGGATAGGAATCTTCAAGTTGTTAGAACTGAGAAACGTTTAGGTTATCAGAATTGTGAGAGGTTCATAACCAGTGGATTCAGAAGGGATAAACTTGGTAAAATCAGAAAAAGATTGGAGTGATATTTCTCTAGAATTGATTCACTGTAGTGAATGGTATTTGGAAATCATTTGAAACTTTGTTTTGATGTTTGCCTGAACATATTTTGAACTGTTTTCTATAATCATGTGTTGATTTGTCTGTGTATCTCCTCCTTTGTAATAAACTTTTATTATATTGTTTAAGAATATCATCAGCCTTGTGTAAATATGTTTCAGTGACACACCTGTTAAATTGACAAATTGAAAAATATACGACATATCAAGTCAAGTCAGGTTTCATTCTGAGATCTGACTCATAAAAACTGCAAAAGAAAGATATCAATTTTGGTTAGATTAAGCTATTATTTGTTTGCTGGTGCTCACTTTTATGGTAGTTATTTAGTAATTTCTTGAAAGGCCAGAATTGCTAATTTTTAATATCAAAGGATTGTGAATCTTTGCAAATCCTTGTAACAGAGAGCTGTAGCAGCAGAGTACTTGTGTATATTTAAGGCTGAGATTGACAGATTGTTGATCTGTAGGGGAATCATGGGTTATGGGGGAAAGGCAGGAAAGCGGACATGAGGAATGTCAGATCAGCCATGATCCGATTGAATGGTGCAGCAGCCTTGAGGGACCAAATGGCCTAATCCTGTTCCTATTTTTTATGGTTTTTCAAAAGTCAGCAGGCTGGCCGTGCTGCAAGACCCACCTGGGATCTTATTTACTCTAATTTACATAATAGATCAATTCGTAAAAGGATGTATTTTTCAAAACATACAATTTCAGTTAAATGAGTACCACTAAAGTATTCCTGAGTCAATCTCCCAACACCCCAAGCATGTCTGTTCTGCACCCATTGGAAATTAGACCCTTCATTCTGGTCTAAACTTGAAGGGCTGTTGTTCTTCATTTTCATAGATCATAGAATCCCCAACAGTGTGGAAACAGGCCCTTCAGCCCAACAAGTCCACACCAGCCCTTGGAGCATCACACCCTGAGCCATCCCCCTTTAACCCACCTAAGCTTCACATCCCTGAACGCTACAGGCAATTTAGCATGGCCAATCCATTTAGCCTGCACATCTTTGGACTGTGGGAGGAAACCGGAGCACCCGGAGGAAACCCACACAGACACAGGGAGAATGTGCAAACTCCACACAGACAGTCGCCCGAGGGTGGAATCAAACCCGGGTCCCTGGCGCTGTGAGGCATCAGTGCTAACCACTGAGCCACCATGCCACCCTTTATGATGCAATTCCTTCTTGAGCAAAATCAAATCACCTTAAAATTGAAGAGAAATAGTTGCTGTCAGAATTTCAGTGCAAAGGATTTAAACAGAGCAAGGGCTACAGTTTTCGGGATGAAGTGAGATCGGGACCTCTGGTGATATGGAGATATGTTATAAGTACTGCATTGGTTTACCTCTGTTTATATTTAGAGATAATTGTTGGGTTCATATTTGTGCACTTTTTTTTGCTAATTGTGCTTTGCTATTTTTGTGCTTCTTAAATGTAACTTTGTTTTGGAGGGCAGGTTTTGGGCTTTCATAAGAACTTGGAAACACATTATTTTTTACCATTTCTCTTCCTTCTTTGGTTTGGCAGCACATAAGAATGAACTGTTGGCCAGCAAGCAAGTAGTTTACTATATGCATTTGCCCATTAACAACTTTGCTTTACAAAAATTGGAAAGCTTCACAAAACTATTTTATAAAAATAGTTAATGGGGGTTAATGATGTGTACTATGTTATGCAGAGTACTTAAAAGCAAACAGACATTGCATCAAAATGTGCCTTAAAAGACAAATATCAGCCCAAAGTACAACAGACATTCAAATCAAATCTAGTCACTATAATGGTCTGATGCATTCATATAAGTTGCACTCAGTCTGGAATATATGGTGTAATTTCAGACTGGTTCAGAATGGACTTTGGATGATGGGAGATTGCACAGCTGTCAGTTTGATTCAAACAAGGTCCCAAACTTTGCAACAGGATCTCAAAGTGCAATCTGTTTGCCGACTTACACTGGGGATTCAAAATTGGAAATATACTGCCCTTTCAAGAAATTCTTTGTTACAACAACGAAGGTTCGCTAGAATAGCTATGGCATATTGTGTTTTTTCCTGATCAATAATTTCCTGGAACATGAAAGGACAACTACATAGGATATGATTAGATACGTTGTAACTACAGACCCAAGCACACCTACCTGGAAACATTTAAACTGAACTGCTTTCATAGGTTGAGGTTCACCGGTTTTTCTTTATCCTATCATGGGATGGACTGGCAAGCCAGCATTTATTGACCATTCCTAATTGCCATTGACCTGAATGGATTGCGAGGTCATTTCGAAGGGCCATTAAGAGTCATTTGCTTTAGGTCTGAAGTCATATGTAAACCAGAGCTTGTAAGGATGAAAGATTTCCTTCTCTAAAGGACAGTCACAAACCATTTTTTTTACTGCGACCAACAATAGTTATATGGCAGAATTACTGACAGCATCCTGATGTTTAAGATATGTTATTTCACATCACCTATCATGGTGGGGTTTGAACAATTATGCCACCCTCTCGCCTAATTAAGGCAATAACGGAGATGTCACATGCTGACTGCCTAACCACAAACATGACATGATAGTTGCAGTTTAAGTTTGCCTTCTTGTTAAACTTCAATGTAGCCAGCTCCTCCCTAGCAACTGCAGGAAGCATCTAAAATTCATCAAACTGTGTGGGACTTCATCACTTCAGTAAATGTTTAATATTGAATGAAGGGCAGTATAATACTTTCAATCATGGTATTGGACTTGATTGATAAAATCCAGGTAGCTACCCAGAGCTTAAACACAAAATCATTGCTTATAAAGCTCAACAATTTTCCATCGACCAATGCTCGGGGGGTTATGACAGGAATTCGGCGATCATGCAAATTAATGTAATGCTATGATTAATTCATTTGGGGAAGATGGTAGACTTGAAAGATACCACAAAGGAAATCAAAGTTAGGCTAATCAGATCTGGTTAATGATACTCTTGAGCAAGCAATGGAATCACAGTGGTGGTGTCCCTAACCCTGAACCAGGAGGCCTGGATTCAAGTCTCACCTGCTCCAGAGGTGTGTCATAACACCTCTAAACAGGTAGATTAGGAAAACATAAATAAATAAAGGAAGTAAAGCTAAACGGAATCACAATGCTAACCACATATTTAATGAGATTATCATTAAACAAACTATTGACACTACTCCTGAAAGCTGGATAGACCATGAGTGTAGCCCAGTTTAGGTCATCAAGATCAATATCACTTAAGACCCAATCCAGTTTTGACCAAAAGGAAGCTGCTATGGAGAATTTGCAGGAAGTGACGTTCATGCAAACCTAATTAGTGCAAGATCAGAATGTTGACAATGGAAGCAGAGCCCAGCTAATTGGAAGGCTATGAGTGTTAAAACAAAACTCAATAAGCTTTCAATGCTGTATCAGAGATAGTAGGAACTGCAGATGCTGAAGAATCTGAGATAACAAGGTGTAGAGCTGGATGAACACAGCAGGCCAAGCAGCATCAGAGGAGCAGGAAGGCTGACGTTTCGGACCT
>NC_063361.1:19394503-19451147 GCF_021869965.1 Rhincodon typus
GGACCCGAAACGTTAACTCTGTTTTCTCCTTCACAGGTGCTGCCAGACCTGCTGAGCTTTTCCAGCAACTTTGTTTTTGTTCCTGATTTACAGCATCCGCAGTTCTTTTGGTTTTTATTTAGAGGAATGAGACTCTCTGGTTTACCACATTGTGAATGCCTGCATACAACAGGAGACAAACTGTGCTCAGCAATGGAATAGAGAACTTAAAATAAACTTCAGGGGAGGTGATGGCTGAGTGGTACTATCACTAGACCTTTCATCCAGAGACCCAACTAATGTTCTGGAGAAATAAAACAAAGAACAGTGAATGCCGGATATCTGAAACAAAAACAGAAACTCAGCAACTCTGGCAATACCTGTGGACAGAAAGCAGAGTTATCATTTCAAGTCCAGTGACCCTTCTTCAATTTCTGTTTTTGAAATATTCTCGGGACCTGGGTTCAAATCTTCCCATGACAGATTATGAAATACGAATACAATAAAAATCTGAAAGTAAGAGTCTAGTGATGACCATGAAGCCATTGCTGGGGGGGGGGGGGACTTCATCTGATTCACTAATGTCCTTTAGGGAAGGAAGTTGTTCCTTACCTGGTCTGGCCTGCATGTGACTCCAGACCCACAAAAAATAAGGGGACGCAATAGCCGAGTGGTATTATCAGAAGGCTAGGTAATGTTCTCGGGACCTGAATTTTAAACCCACCATGGTAGATGGTGGAATTAAAATTCGATAGAAATCTGAAAAATAAGAATCTAAAAGCTCACCATGAATCCGTTGTCAATTGTTGGAAAATCCCTTCTGGTTCACTAATGCCCTTTAGGGAAGGAAACTGCTGGCCTCATCTGGTCTGGCCTACATGTGACTCTAGACCGACAGCAATGTGGTTGACCCCTAACTGCCCGAGGGGCAATAAATGCTGGCCTAACCAGCGATGCTCACATCTCATGAATGAATTTTAAAAAATGTCAGACTTAAATGGATCGATGTATCATTTAACGGACTTTTGTTTTCAGGCCCCTTTAAACTATTCCGTTAAACTGGTGCGCAGTTCTGAAGAGGATTCATACCAGACTGTAAACAATAACTCTCTCCACAAATGCTGCCACATGCACCGAAAGTCTCCAGCATTCTCATCCGTGTTTAAGTTAATGTAATCTTCAAAATTGTACAATATCAATCGTTTCCCATCCCTACTCCATCAATGTACAAAGTCAGAGGGATCAGACCTGGGTAGGGGAAGCCTGCCTACATTAACTTCAAGGAAGATGATTTTCGACTGTATGCCACGTCACTTGCGCAAGAAGGAATCCTGCTCTGGAACTTTTCCATCCGGCAATCACACTGAGGAGGAATAAACAATTTGCAGTGCATCGTTTTTTTTCAAGGGATGAGGGAAAAGATTCAATTGCATTGCGGGTGGAAGTAATTCCCAGCACATCCTTGAAATGCTGGCCTTTACAGTGTACCTTATCAGAGCCATTATTCTAAATTCCGACTGTTCAAATTCCTCCTGTTCAAACAAGACATCCAACTCAGTTATGCTGAAATGAAAAGATAATGGGAACTACAGAAGTGTTGAGGGAACTGCAGATGCTGAGGCGGGGGAGTGGGGGAGGGGTGGACACCAGGGCTTATCTGCAGTTCACGGAAGAAATTCCCCTGAGCATCTGTCATTTGTTTCCACGACTGATTGGCAGCCTCTTCTGGGTTTGCAGGCAATGCAAGTTTCTCTGTAATTTGCTGGTAATAAATGCGTGGCAGTAGGCGGGGTCAGCCGCCCTCTCAGATTTGGCAGAGTTAAAACTTGTTTGCGAGCACAGCTTTCTGATCACACTGTTTTAGAAGGCTGCTAAATGAACTCGCATTTGGAGTTTTTGTTAGCCCTGTTGGCACAATTCGAAGGAAGTGAGAATAGAAATGTCCGTCTGGTTGGGGAAAGTTGCTCGTATCTCTGAAATGTATATCTCTAAGAGAGTGAGGGTTTTCTTCTAAATATCTTTGATGGGTCAAAAAATTGGAATTGAAAACGAATTTGAAACGAAAAGTAGTGTTTTGTGATCGGCCATTAAGCACCCACCTCCCCACAAAATAAACACCAACCCCCCACCCTGACCCAGCCCAATTCCCAGACTCTTCCTCTGAAGATCAAAATAGAAGTTCTGAGACTTTTTGTGTTTAGAATTATTGCCACGGACAGGACCTATTCCCTACTTTGGAAATAACATGTATGGTATGTTTAATCAGAATCAGATTTTTTTATGTGCCGTTTTCGGAAGAAGAATCATTAACAGCTGGGTGTGCAGAAAGCATGAGTACAACCAGCTAAAATCAAGCATTTTCTGCATGTAACGCTGCTCCGTGCAACAAGTAATTAAACTCCTTCACTGTGGCAACAAACATCATCCCTCTGTTCAGTGTCAGAAACAGTCTAGACAAGCGAGCTGATAGGAAACCAGGAAGGAGGGGCTCAAGTATACCCATCTTCACATCTGTGGCACTCTGAACTGACATTAACCTTACATTTGTACTTACATTTTCTAGCCAACCATTTCCTCAGGCACACAGCACATACCATTGCTCAACTGAAAGGCTAAACAAATAATTTTCGTTCCAGACCTTAGCCCACAGTGAATCGATAAGCAAAGTTCAGTACAACTCAACGTCTGAGAAAGACATGTTCACTCCCTATGACGGCTGGGCTGACTGCCAGAAATTGCCTTTGAAAAAGCAAAATTCATATAAGAAATGATGTATTAAGTGAACGATTTGCAGTGGTTGTGCATTTCCATGACAATCTGGTTGTCGAACAAACCTGTACTAATCCTCACTCAGTCCTGTAGTTTATTATCTTTTTATCATCGCTGTTCTAAGCAGTGAGGGTAGCCATCCATTTTTTCTTTAATCCTCATTGGAGACTGACTACAATTATAGTTAGGGGAGCCTGCAAGGGGAAGCTGTTGTGACCAGTCTGCAAGGCCCAGAAAGGTCAAGATTTGGGTGGTGCTGTGGCTCAGTGGTTAGCATTGCTGCCTTACAGCACCAGGGACCTGGGTTCAATTCCACCCTCTGGCAACTGTCTGTGTGGAGTTTGTACACTCTCTGCTGTGTCTATGTAGGTTTCCTCCCACAGTGCAAAGATGTGCATGGTAAGTGGATTGGCCATGCTAAATTGCTTGTAGTGTCCAGGGATGTTTGGGTTAGACATGGGGAAATGCAGGGGTGGAGGAATGAATTGGGGTGGGATGCTCTCCAGAGGTGCGGTGTGGATAATTTGGGCTGAATGGCCTGTTTCCACACTGTAGGGATTCTGTGATCTATGATTGATGTTAAATTGCTGAAGTGCACTATCAGCAATCCCCTTCTCCTTGCTCCCCACCAGTGACCAACCATCCTACTTCCAGAAGGAACTTTGTATTTCTGCTTCTCAGCACTGCACCACCTTCATTCAGCACCATGCAGAAAGGGGTCACCCCAGGTCTTTATGTTGAAATGTAATTGTAAAGAATAAAAAAAGTTGGGACACCTGCACAGTCCCAGACCTGAGAACCAGAAGTCACTGAAGTGCCCAGAGGTGGTTAAGAAAAGCAGGAATGATCCCAATGATTCTGAAGGAGTCGTTAGATCTCCCTAGTCACAGTCTTGCTTCATCTTTCAAGTATCATCCTTTTTCAAAATGCCCCATTTCCTTCACAGCCATCACTGACTTTACTTTAGGGATTGTTCCTTTAGGACCCTGTTTGGGTTCTGCACACAATTTTTGCTATTGTTTACTGACTCCGAAATCACGCCTCTGTTGGTTTCCAATGTGGGGGAACTCAAACGTGGCCTCCAGGATTAAAATGACCCAGTGATCCAAGCCTCACCCAAAGTTTTCATCGATGTTATTCACTTGCCTCCAAATGTGCTCTGAGTTACAGTCAAACAAAGTTGTTTTTCTCAGTTATTTGTAGGCCAGAGGAGCAAAACTAATTGAGCCTTTGCTGTCCATCAAATTGCTTCCCAACCACTTACCACGGGCTAGAGATGATGGCAAGGTGTTTGCGGACTTCATGCAACAGTACATTTTATGTTGGTCCATTAGTAGTCTAAAACTGTTTAGTCACTCAAAGTAATAGCTGAAATCCATGCAATTTCCTAAAGAACTCTTTATTTACAACACTATTCACATTCATAGAATCCCTACAGTGCAAAAAGAGGCCATTCAGCCCATCAAGTCTGTGCCAACCTTCTAAATAGCATCCCACCCAGACTCAAATCCCCTTAACCCTGATTTGCCATGGCTAATCCATCTAGCCTGCACATATTTGAACTGTGGGAGGAAACCAGAGCACCTGGTGGAAACCCACCCAGACACAGGGAGAACATGCAAACTCCACAGAGACAGTCATCCAACACTGGAATTGAACCTGAGTCCCTGGCACTAGGAGGCAGCAGTGCTAGCCACTGAGCCACCATGCCACTCTCAGCATTAGGTTAGGACTATTGCTTCCAATTCTGTCATTTTAATCTATGACTCCAAGTCACCATTATACACGTTTCTTAAGTTAATCTCTTTACCCCTGCAGGCTGAGTAGTTTTTTTTTGTTGATTTCAGTCTGGTTTGCATGACTCGCAGATGAGCATTAGATCAGAGCTTTTAGTTTTGAGATTGGTTATCAGTTGGAGGTTTACTCGCTTGCTCATTAGCTTTGTTAATTGAATTTTGTGCACAGACATTTAAGGTAAATCTTATAAGGGTCTGTGCTATGTGCACTAGAGCAAGATACATGACAGAATTGGGTGGGAAGTCCAGTGAGGCTTATCTCAATGTTGAGAGCAACTTGTTCTAACTCTGATGCCTGTACAGAGTTGTGAATTAGGTTTCTCACTAGGCAATGGCAAATTGCCAATTAACAGGTTTATAGCTTGTTAAACACCTTAATAACTCAGCTCACTAATATTCAGCTTCCAATCTTACCAAGTGCACCAAACAAGCTAGATGTCAAGAATTCTCAACATGGAAGTCGGAACAGGACTTCAGCTCGCTGCTGGCTGTGTGCAGCCTCCATGTTGGTCGGCACCAAACAAGATCTCAGGGCATGATCCACAGGCACCAGCCACATGCAACCCACAGCCACGGACTTTGACAACCAACATTTGCCAATTCCTCAAATCCATCATAGCATCTCTCTGATTCATTAGGAGGAAGTACAGGTTTGCATTGCAGGACATGACAGCAACTAACTGTGAAAGGCTACAGCAGGGACACCTTGTTTACAGGGACAGGCACCCAGCTCATTGATTGGACCAGGCTGCATGTCAGGGCTATTTGCTCGCTTTCTGAGTGCTCACTCACTTTGCACTTACCTACAAGCTCACAACATCTATGCCTTGCAATGCCTTGCTTTGCCTTGTGTTTTAGAGCATTGATGCTTCAGCCAGAAGCATCAGGACTGCTCACTATTCCAGATACACAGACAGAGGGTCCCTTACTTACAAACATCTGACTTATGAATGCTTGTATTTACGAACAAGGTTCTATATCACGATTAATTTTAAGGATCTGACATAAGAACATTCGCTCGTACTTACAAATGGATACTTTATGTTGTATTGTATTGTGTTCTGACTAGTGCACATATTAACTTAAGGACGTAGTCAGGAGCAGAACCCATTTGTAACCCAGGGACTTGTTGATAGGGATCTATCTGGTGGGTGGGGATGTTTTGTTGTGCAGTGGAATGAGACATCAGACACCTACACACCTACAGTGTGCTAGCTGTTTGTGCGAGGGAGTGTCAGCTATGCTGGCTATGTGCCTTGAGCAATGTGGCTGCTGTGCGATTACATTGCTGGTGAGGGACAATTGTGGATTGTCAATGCTTGCCTGGGATCACTGTGGTCAATTAAAGATAGTGCTGCTGTAAGGGATGCCAAGTATTCAGCAAATGGCACGTTGTTCCAGGATCAGCATGTTGTAAAATGGGACTAGAATTGAACGTGAGAGATAGTATAAGGATGGAGCAGTCAGACAACAAGGACAAGTTTGGTAAGATACGGGGCGACATCTGGCAATGCTTCACATGATAATCCCTCTAAAAAACCTCAATACACCTTGCACTTAACCAAAAAAAGCACATGAATCCATACAGTGTGGAAACAGGCCCTTCGGCCCAACAAGTCTACACTGACCCTTGCAGCATCCCACCCAGACCCACCCCCTTAAGCTACACATCCCTGAACACTTCAGGCAATTTAGCCAATCCACCAAACCTGCATATCTTTGGACTGTGTGAGGAAACCAGAGTACCCGGAAGAAACCCAGGCAGAATATGCAAACTCCACAGACAGTCACCTGAGGGTGGAATCAAACCCAGGTCCCTGGGGCTGTGAGGTAGCAGTGCTAACCACTAAGCCACCATGCCACTCTGGTGAAGTGTGATTTAGCTAGAGATTCCAACATTTTGGAAAATATGCTCAAAATCCATTCTGATGAAACTACATTATTGTATCATAACATAAATAATATCAGAATAAGGAAAAAGAAGAAACTATAGAAATTTAAACACTTCTAATTTATTTGCACACTGTACATGCTGGTTTTATAAATTGTTTTTTAACTTAATCTTAAAAGTAATTAGTCATCTGTGTTCACACAGTGTAGGAGAATGATCAACGGATGCCACCATGTTTTGATGCAACTTTTCCAGGTATCAGAAAATAAACAAGTTCCTTTTTTGAGACGTTTTCCCTTCCTGTATTGATAGCTTAGCGAAGATGAACAAAATGGTCTTTAATGAGAAGCTTACGCATTAACATTCAAGTCAGGATGGGATCTGAATCCTATTTTTCTTGTGCAGAATGTTGGTACGATGTTTTCCAGGTACATTTTAAGCTGTAAATTCTTATAGCCAATAAATTCTATTAAATTCCACTGACATCTCAAAGAGAATGTTTGAGTGTACATGAATATTAAATGTCCTAAACGTTTGTTAATATGCATGATAAAAAAACACTATTTGTGTTCTATATCCCTGCACTGTTTGGACTCCATCAGGAGCACTATTAGTCCCAATGAAGGTGGAAGCAGAGAGGAACAGCAATGAATTTTCTGAAGAAGGGTCCCCACCCGAAACGTCAACTCTCCTGGTCCTCTGATGCTGCCTGGCCTGCTGTGTTCCTCCAGATCCACACTGTGTTGTCTCTGACTCCAGCATCAGCAGTTCTTACTATCTCTGAGTGAATTTTCTCACCACCATCTGGTATGCTAGTTCCTTGGCTCTAACCTGCCCCCAGGCTGTATTCCTGGATCTGAGATTTGAGAGGGTGTGTTGGGGGGTGGCTAGCAGGGATACCTGCTCTGAAGCAGCAGGTTGTTGATTTGATTAATTAAGGGCCTATTGAAGCCAATTGTTGGACGCTGCCATCTGGCCACTAATTGGCCAATTCAGGGAAAATTGCACAAGTAACTGTTCCCCATATGGTGAGAGCTTCTGAACACCATTTGAAACTGATGCTGGGGTCCTGAATCCTGTAGGGAAAGTATAACACGGCATTTTGTACTATTGGCATTATTTAGTCCCTTGGTGATTTTTAAACAGATTGAAATGGCGGAATTGTGTATGCATCCACTATTTAAAATTATCTGGTATGAAAAGTTCAAATGTGAATTTAGACAGGCAATGGGAGCCACAAAATCTAAGATGGGAGTTGTTTAAGGAATTTGTCTCATAGAATAACAGGATATTGAATACTTCTATACGTACTTTTCCAGATTATTGACATCTTCATCTCTTTATCCAGTGCAATAAAGGCAGTACAATACACTGCACAGAAATTCAAGGTGAGAGATTTATTAAACAAATATTGACATGGTAGAGAGATTTCTTCAGTGTCATAAATGTACCAGAATAATGTCTGTTTATAAATAATCTATTCATAATTTTGTTAGTGTGCAGGAAATCCTTGCATGTGTATATCACTGTCCAGTAAGCACCTTTGTCTTTTTTGATTGTGAGATATATAGGAAAAGCGTAGAAAGTGTCAAGATAGCCATGTAGATACCTGTGCAATTTTCCTGTCTGTTCTAGATAGGCAACTCCTAATGCGTACTTTTTCCTAGATTATGTTATTGGTTGGCTACACTTCAAAAACCCTTCACAGTGTCTGTGATGCAACGAGGATTGTGAAAGGCATTATATAAATTCATATCATTTTCTTTCAACTGGCATTATTCTGTGTTTTGCCTGTGTTTTTTTAATTCATTTATGGGGTGTGCGTGTCATTGGTTGGCCCAGCATTTAATGCCCTTTCCAGCTGCCTTGAGAAGGTAGTTATGAACTTTTTGAACCGCTGCAGTCCATTTGGTGTAGTTACATCTGTAATACAGTTCATGAAGGTTTTTGACCCACTGACATTGAAGGAACAGCAATTCACTTCCAAGTCAGGATGGTGAGTGGCTTGTAGGAGATCTTGGAGGTGGTGGAGTTGCCATGTGTTCTGGCCTTTCCTTTGCAGATAGTTTGAAGTATGCTGTCTAAGGAACCTTGATATCTTGCATATAGTAACAGCAGTGTGTACTGAGCATCAGTAGTGGAGGACTGATGTGATGCCAATCAAGTGGGCTGCTTTGTCTTGAATGGTGCCAAGCATCTTGCATGTTGTTGGAACTGCACTCATCCAAGTAACTGGGAAGTATTCCAGCACAATCCTGACTTGTGCTTTGTAGGTGGTGGACGGGCTATGGGGAGACAGGCGATGAGTTATTCCTGGTACCTGACATCCTCTTGAGCCGCAATATTTGTACAACTGGTTCAGTTCACTTTCTGGTCAATAGCAACCCCCAGGA
Source organism: Rhincodon typus (assembly GCF_021869965.1). Classification (NCBI taxonomy): domain Eukaryota; kingdom Metazoa; phylum Chordata; class Chondrichthyes; order Orectolobiformes; family Rhincodontidae; genus Rhincodon; species Rhincodon typus. Next base: position 19,403,332 of record NC_063361.1, read on the forward strand.
TGTTGATGGTGAGGGACTCAGTTTCTGGTGATAGTTAGATTGTCCCTTGTTGGAGATGGTCATTGGCTGGTATTTTTGTGGTGTCAGTGCTACTTACCATTTCTCTGTCCAAGACTGGATATTGTCCGGTCTTGCTGCATTTGATCGTGGATAGCTTTGGTATCTGAGGAGTTGTGAATGGCACTGAACATTGTACAACCGTCAGTGAACATTCCTAATTCTGAACTTGTGATGCAGTGAATGTAGTTGATGAAGTAACTGAAGATGGTTGGGTCTAGGACACTACCCTGAGGAACTCCTGCAGAGCTGAATTCACTGAACACCAATCACCATAACCATCTTCCTTTGTGCCGGGTATGGCGCCAACCAGCAGAGATCTTTCTTCGGGATCCCATTGACTCAATTTTTGATGTCAAATGTAGTCACCCTCGACTCACCACTGGAATTCTGCTCTTTTGTTCATCATTGGACCAAGGTGGTAATGAGGTCAGGAGCTGAGTGACCCTGGCAGAACTCAAACAGGATGTCATTGAGTAAGTTATTGCTGAGAAAGTGTCACATAAAAGTATTGTCCATGAGACCATCCATCACTTTACTGATGAAGTGGGATTTTGCTAGATTGGATCTGCCCTGTTTTTGTGTACAGGACATATCTTCTTAATTTTCCACATTGTTGGGTAGATGCCAGTGTTGTAGCTTACTGGAATGGTTTGGCTAGGGGAGTGGAAAGATCTGGAGCACAAGTCTTCAGAACTATTGCTGGAATGTTGACAGGGCCCATAGTCTTTGCAGTATCCAGTGTCTCCAACCATTTCTTGACATCACATGGAGCAAATCAAATCAGCTGAAGACTGTGAGGTTGGAGACCTCTGGAGGAAGCTAAGGTGGATCATTCAACTGGCAGTTCTGATTGAAAATTGCTGTGAATGTTTCAGCCTTATCTTTTGCACTAATGTGTTGGGCTCCCTCATTATTGAGGATGGGATGTTTGTATAGCCTCCTCCTCCACTGAGTTGTTTAATTGTCCACCACCATTCACAACCAGATGTGGCAACACTACAGGAGTAAGACTTTTACTTTAATTATTTGACCTAGAAAAAAGTTGTGTTTTCACATGTAAGAAGTTTCACTTGAGGGCTACAGTATTTCAAGGATACTACTAAACCAATTTTTCCAGTTTTAGATGCATTGTAACATTTAATATGGAAACACTGCCTTGCCTTTTCTTTCATTAATAAAGAAACCTTCTGTTGAATTATGTATCAAGAACAGCTCGTTACCTGTATAATCTTAATTGTACCATAGTTGGCTTTGAGGTTCATACAGCAATAAAAATAACAGCATGCTTAATATTCTTTTAAGTCTGTTTCTCTGATGAAATCTATTAAAATATAATGTTTTATTATGACTTTATTGATGTTTTCAGCCTAAGTAACTACAGGGTGCTGTATACTGGAACATTTGTTCTGAATAAAAAGAAAATTAATCCTGGCAGGCCCACATTTATGGTCATGTCGAGAAATAGGGCCTAAGCCAAACATTCTAACAATCCCAATGTTGGTGAATTGGACTTTCAATGATGAAATATAAAGGTGCTCCAAAGTAGAGTCATATTGCACTCACAATCCAAACTCTGTTTCTCTCTCCACAGATATTGACAGACTTGTTGAGTTTCTCCAGCACTTTCTGTTTTTATTTCAGATCTTCAGTATCTTCGGCTTTTATTTTAATAATGAGAATTGATTTCAAATTCTTAATGCAACCAATAGTTGCAATACATCACTTCTGTAATGTTCTTACTGTCATCATTTGTCAGAATGTAATAATGTCAACTAAGTTGGGAAAATCTCCTTCATTGGTCCAGCAAATCTTTTAGTTGTGTTTTCAGGAAACTGTAAAGAGTGAAATGTTCAAAGTTAGTTTCTCATCTAATCTAGAAGTTATTTTTCTTGCACCCAATCTGCTCCATCTGCAGTGCACACTTTAATGGAAATGAAAATTGATAAACATGTAAAATAGGCTCTTCATGCACTTCTGAATATTTTATACTAAAGCACAAAGACAAAGTCTGTCCCATGTATAGTCTAACTGATGAGAGAAACATATACTGTAACCCAACTTAGTATAATCCTATAGTAGTCAATTACAATTCAGCTTGTGCCAGTATTGTAATTGTGTAGCACACGCTTTGTCGCTGTGATTATGATCAAGTGAATGATCAAACAGGAATGTATAGTGAACTTGCTGTGCTCAATCTGTATGCATTCACTAAGGGCTTTTGTGATGCAGTGGTAGTGTGCCTACCTTTGAGCTAGGAGGCCTGGGTTCAAGCCCCATCTGTGGCAGAGATGTGTAATAACATCTCTGTACAGGTCGATTAAAAAATATCAGTATGCATTCACTATGTCCAATTAGTTATCAATAGCTACTTGTTACTGCTCATCTATATTATTCCTACTCCTAGGGTATGACTGTTGCTGTGCCCAACAGTTGTAAGGAATCCTCGGTGAGACTTGAATGTGGCAAGGATGCAAACATCCTTAAATAAGAGATAAGGCTTCTACTCAAATATCTGAAATATCACAGGCTTTAGTGGAATATGACAAGACCTGCTGGGTCCTGGATTGGATTGGGAATGCAGATGTGGTCTACACTGAGGATGAGGAATTTGAACAGAGGATTTTGATCCATTTTTCTTCTTGAGTTCTTGGTCTGATGACAGGTTCTACCTAACCAACCATAACTTCCGACATAGGTACAGTATAGAGGGAAGTCCTGAGTTCACCCCATGCCATTGGAAACAATCTAATCCACAACTGCCTTCCAGTCAACAGATTGCTCCAATGTCAGAATAGATTCCAAAGACATTTACTTAAACAATGTGTATAGATTAATTCCACAATGACCATGTATCTTCACTCTACCAGCGTAACCACAAACTGTGTTTAAAACTCTCATGATTCACAATATTTGTCAATAAATTACTTCAAACAGTTTCACATTTTGGGAAAATTGTTAAATAATCTATATCTATCTGATCATAGTCCTGTTAAATTTGATTTCTGATGGGAAATTTTCAATTTAACTTAGCGCTACAATTTAATTTGTCATTAAAATTACCCCCTTTATTTAATTTCTCTAACCTTTCCCTCGACCCCCTTCCTTACAGGTAGGGTCCATTTTTGCTGCTCTTCCCATCACCTGCACCAATTGATTTATTTTGCTTCTGTTATGTGATGACTAAAGAGAAATGGCCCAACTTTTGATATGATCCAACCAGCGTATTTTAAACCTAACTACACTATCTGTAGGACTCTGAATGACAAGGGCTGTGGTGAGAAATTTGGGAAAATCTCATGAGAAGTCCAGAGAAGCTTTTCTTGCTATGAGACACAAGTCGTATTTTCCCACAGAGCGCTGGGTGAGATTCTCACTAAGTGAGGAATGGCGAGATACCTACTTATGGAGATTCTTCCTCATTACCACCTTCATTAACACAATCAATCTACCTCATTAATGTGCATGATCCTATTCTACCGAATGCCGAATAGAAACTAGACACTGTGAGTTCCCGAAAATGAAAGTCAACACAGGCACCTGGTAACTGTAGCTTGCTGTTTGTTCCTCCAGATGTCCATCTCAGATACTCTGCACCAACACAACTTGGGGCACACTCCAGGGCAACAGTTGCATATGCACCATGTCCATGGACCTCAGCAACCAACACTGTCTGCACCATCATGGCACCATCTTGGCTCTTTCTGCCCTATGGTAGGCCATTTTATCCTGTGCAAAGAGAAAAGGAGAAAGAGAGAGATGAAAGTGGGTGGTTTGGCTTTTAGTGCCAATACAGGTGGGTGAAAGGTCGTGAGGTATCCTGAGTAAGTGAGTGGGGGAACAGGGTGGGTGAGTGCGAGTTAAGGAAGATGTTGCAGTACAGCATGTGCCTTGGTGGAAGCTGGGTACTGTAGCAGATAGAACAAGTGCGAGGTAGCACACAGAAGATAGTAGCACTTACCCTGGAAGAGCACAGAATGTCATTGACATTCTTCCTACGTTGCTGGACATTCATCCAGATAGCTGAGATCTGACTGAACAAAAACAGAAATTGCTGGAAAAGCTCAGCAAGTCTGGCAGCATCTGTGAAGAGAAATTAGAGTGTGTTCTGCGGAAGGGTCATCGGACCCGAAACGTTAACTCTGATTTCTCTTCACAGATGCTGCCAGACCTGCTGAGCTTTTCCGGCAACTTCTGTTTTTGTTTCTGATTTACAGCATCTGCAGCTCTTTTAATTTTTATTGAGATCTGAGTGACCCTGGTGGAAACTTAGGACCAGGCTGGCAGAATTGACTGTCATGGCTTCCACTGCCAATCCTCAAGGTAATGGATACCTAACCTCTGCACCAATACATCTATCAGATCCCAGTTTGCAAGACATGTACCAATATCCCCTTCTCTGCCAGGCTGGGAGCAAATGCCACGAACTATATAGGTTGGCTCTGGACTAGTAGTGCTTGTCTGGATATGCAACAGCCTTTAAAAATGATGCCAGTGATAGGGGTAGTGGTCCATTCTGGGATATCTCAGCACAAGGAAGTCCTTCTGGCTACGGTGAGTTGCAGAATCAGCCTAGCATCAGATGAGAGGGTATCCATTGGCGTGAAATAGGTAGTTAAAGATTTTGAGACAATAGCATATGATAGGTCTTTCAGAGAGAAACTCTCCGTGAAACTCAACAAAAATGACTTTTAGCCAAAATATTAGATTCAGCTTCTTGAATCTCACTATGCTGGTTGTGCAATACAACATTCTATCAACTTTTTTAATTGCTTCATCAATGGAAGAGGCAACATTATTACAATTTTCAAATCCTTTCAAAAAATCTCCATTAGCTATTGCATATACAATTTATCATACAATTTCTGTGGATTATGTAATGACTTGAATGTGACAGTGTTAAATACCACTTAATAACGGCATACATAATTAATTGAAATTATTTTGTCATTTATTAATTGTAATCATTATTATAATTAACTATAGCTCAATTTTCTTGTTATTTTCAAATTTTCTGTCATTTGTTAGGATACAGATCATTCATACAGAAAGAAAACAGCAAGGTTACAAGCTCTGTCCCTTAGGGAATTATACTTAACGCTGCCCAACAAAGTCTTACGCTATTAAGTTCACAAATATTCTATCTCATGCCATTGAATGACCAATCCCATTGTACTGTCCTGAATTCTATCCAAGATTCAGAGGGAGAAACCTCAAAAATTTACTTCTACTATCTTTTACAGAAGTAACACTGGAGTTTGTATTATCAACTTATTAAGCCACATTTTTATCATGGGGTTGAATATGCTTTTCTCTTTTATCGCTAATAGTTTTAATTGCCACTGTTCCACCTAATTAATTGCTGTGGGCCATCACTAACTTTATAATTCTCTTGCATTCATGACTTACTGCATTTTGAAGCTCGGTTCATTTTTTGAGTGATTATTTTCCCCAGATATTTCAATACCCAAAAATATTCTTAATGAGTGGCTTTTCCAGCATCCTCTCGCCCCTTAAAGAAAATTCCCATGAAAATATAAAATCCAGTCTCCTTAAAATATCTTAGTGGTCTTGAGTAACTTTTTTTATTTAGTAAACCTTTCTGGTATTAGTGAAAAATATTTGTGCATATGTGGATTATTTCTGTTTGCTAGACTATGCAATTTTGTACCTTGCATTATCACTTCATCTGTGCTGTGCTGACAACCTGATTCTTGCTTCATTGTCTACTGATGTTTTAGACTGTTTTCTTGAGACATTTTTTTGTCTGTAGTGATTTGGCATTGTCTTCCTCTCTCAAGAACAAGAGGCAAGTCCCAGGTGTATCTCAAACAGAATATTATCAAACCCCCACTGATAGCATAATTCTGAGCCATATGCTAACCATCTAATCAACTTAACTAACTGACTTCCTTATGTTGCTATGTATGGAACGGCTAATTTTCTTAAAAAATTCATTCATGGGATTTGGGTGTTACTGGCAGGACCAGCATTTGTTGCCCATCCTAATTTCTCAGATAGCAGTTAATAGTCAATCACATGTAGGCCAGACCAGGTAAGGACATCAATGTCCCTAAAGGACATTAGTGAACCAGATAGGTTTTCCCCCTGACAATCAGCAATGGTTTCATGGTCATCATTTAACACCTCTTTCCAGATTATCATTGAATTCAATTTCCATCATCACCCATGGTGGGATTCAAACCCAGCTCCCCAAAACATTACCTGGTTATCTGGATAAAAAGTCCAGCAATAGTACCATTAGGCCATTACCTACCTATGATAGAATTTATACATAAAAAGCAATGAGGCTAGTCAGGTGATAATTATGTAATTGCTACGAATTTCACAGCCATTTGTTTTTAATATCTTCAAAATGGGATGAATCATCAGTGAATATTTATCATCCAGATAGGCTGTAGGGCCTGTTCTATACTGTAGACCAGTCTTTTCTCACTTAGACTTTTGATCATCTTCCTTATCTGCAGGACTTTAATTTCCTAGTCCTAATTTTGTCACCAGTTTAGATGAGCTGATTTTAACAGTCAAAAGGTGAGGATAGAGGTCAGAGACATCAGTTTTCTAGAATCTGAACTCAAACCAATGCCAAAGTAAAAGCACTTTTAGCACTGAAACTGCCAACCTTTGTCAACTTTTGATAAAACTGTTATTGACCTTTATTTTTGCTGCAAGGGGTCCATTTGGAACAGGCTGGGGTGTGGACCTGAGGTACATCCATACAATGGTCTGTCTGAGGCCTCTCAAGTCTTCTAGAGCAGTTTGTCTCACAAAATTGGTAAGAACCAATCTCAGATCTGGTGGGGGGAACAGGAAATCATGTACTCCAGAATACTAAGGAAACATTCCTCAGCAGAACTTTGGTGTTGAGCAAGGATTGGAAGGGCAGCAAACCCGCCAGTTGTGGAGGTCCAATGATTCCTTGTAGGATGTTGGAGGAGATCTCTCGTTCCAGAAAAATATAGCACAAAGGTAAATTTTCAAAGCTTCAAGCTTTTTCTAGCTAGTCATTGCCTTCTGTGTGGGATAACACACAATCTTTCACAAATCATGTTGGCCCTGTGTGTGTCTATATCAAGTAATCCAAGGATGCCAGTTTAGTCGCCAGTGAACTGTAATAACTTGAGAGAGTAGAGTCAAGGAATCATTTATAGCTGTATCTAATAATTAATGCTGTTAGCATTTTCACTGGATGGATTATAATTTTAAAGGACGGGAAATGGGAATGAGCAAAATATGTGCCATGATTTAACTAGTTGCTAAATTTGTTAAAGAGTTTGTTTATGGAACGGGGAGGAATAGAAACATCTTTTCAAATGAAGCCAGCATTAGACATGGCAGAAGACCAAATGTTTTGTGACCTTGGACATCATGAGGATTCAATCAGTATGTACAGGATAGAAATGTGGCTGCCTAGTTATCAGCTCCTCGACTTATTTGGGGCAGGTCAGTGATCACACAACAAAAACCAAAACGCTTGATTCAAGAATTGAGCACCTCCAGGCATTTACTGATATAGTTTCAAGTTTCCAGTATCTCCAGTATTTTGGGTTTGCCACATTAGGAAGGATGACGGTATCACAGCCAATCTACTTGAAGTGCATTTCAAAGCACCAAGACAAACAGAAGCCAGTCTTCAATATTCCAAGCAGTTCATTATAATCACAATGAAGTGAAAATCCGCCTCCTCATGCTCCCTGAGGTCCAAAAAGTAAAGGAAAGCACTGTTCAAATTTGATGCTGTTCTCTGGATTAGCTAGAAACACTCCTGAACCATACTGTTTGCACAGGAAAAACTTTATGAAGGAGAGAAAATTATATTGGATCTTGCATACATTCTATCAGCATGGGTGTGAATTCTCACATGATGCATTGTCCTTACGACAATGGAAAAAACTTGTACCTACAGGAGAGGTATTTACAGGAAGCGTCTTGTCCATATGGAGTATGATTGGTGTGAAACCCATATAAAGCATGTGAAGGGTGTTGGAGTACATAGAAATTAATGGGCAGCTTTCAGATGACATATTTTGATTACAGACTGGAGCGACAAGGGGTGGAATGGGAGGGAACCAAGAAAGGAAGAATCAATAGTTGGCTTACTCGGTATAGTATCACCAGATGTGTCATTTATCTATTGTTCATAGCTTCTACAGTGGAAGCTTCTTGAGAAAGTGACCAACCAAAGCACTGCTACAGGGCAATCAAACACAAATATTTTCTCACTTTGACCTCAAAGACTTTCTCAAGTCGTTAAATTGAAGAAAGATAGACCCAACTCTGGCCACCTATGACAATGAAACCTGGCAGAAAACTCTACAGTTTTAGATACAGAGACATCATTGCCAGCCTAGGAAACTGCACATTAATGATGAAAAATGTTTAATCTCATTAGGGCATGAAGGCCATACTTTAGAAACTCATCTTTTTCTTCCTTGTTCACACCAGGCAGCACCATATTCATCTTGTTACAGAAACATTGATACAACTTAGTCTTCAAATATATTCCAGTTAAGAGAGAGCTGTAACTCAGAATTTTTAGTATGACACAAACAGGTACATCCTTTAAATCCCTTCCTGCATTTTGTTTTCTTTATTCATTCAGAGGATGTAGGCTTTGCTTACTCAGCCAGCATTTATTGCCCATCCCTATTTGTCCTTGAGAAGGTGATTGGGAGCTGCTGTCTTGAACCACTGCAGTCCATTTGATTAGGTCACAATAAAGTTGAGGAGAAAGTTCCAGGATTTTGACCCAGCAATATTTTCAAGTTAGGATGAGCATTAATTTAACCAAGTGTGGCATCAAAAAGCCCAATGAACTGAAGGTCACGGGTAAAATTCAGCACTGGTTGGAGTCAAACTTAGCTCAAAGGAGGATAGTTGGGAATATTCCAAACCAATCATTTTATCCCCAGATATTTATACAAATATTCCTCAGGGTGAATCATTTTCAATTGCTTAGTTAATGATCATCCCTCCGTCATGAGGTCAAATGTTGTGGAGTTGGTGGTGCTGGTGAACATTCACAGATAATTGCAATTGCTCAGATCATGAAACAGTCTATATCCACATGTAGCAATGTCAAGATAATGTTCAGGCTAGGACTGATGGGTGCAAATACAAGGCCTAGGCAATGTCCATTCTACGTTGTGTGGCTGTCCATCAGTGCAGCTGCATTGATGTTCTGTGCATGTCAGTCATTATCAACATGCCATTCACAGCATTGATTTTGGGTTCTAAAAATCACTACTGAGCATGGGCCTCAGAGGTCCACACAACCGGTAAGAAAATTAGAGGAAATGCTGAGTCCATGCAATGAAAAGGAAAAGCCTAGTTGCTTCCTATTCATGCTCAATAGCATCACAACCTCCGAATACTCACCATCAACATCCTTATAGATGTTCAAGATGGTGGCGGTGTGGCGGGGCTGATCCCGGGGTTCGTCTGCTCTCATCTGCTTCATTTCCCTCTTTTTTTTTTAACCTTTTCTTCTTTGTGCTTTGGCTCTTTTTCTTTCTTTCTTTCCTCTTAAGGCTGGAGAGTGTCCAGAGAAGGAGGAGAGCCTCCAGCAGCAGCAATGCCAGGTTCAGCTGGATATGGCTCCAACCCAGAATGGCGTCTCCCAGTGAGCAAGGACCAGATCCCAGGCTGATTCCCCTAGCTCGGACTCGCTGGCTGAGCTGAAGCTCCACGTCCGTGGATAGGCCCGGTCACCTGACGGAGCGGAAGCATCAGTGAAAAGAATGGTGGAAGGCCCCAAAGCCTGATGACCGGCGACAGCATTCGGACGAGCGATAGATGGGGAACAGGAGGGATGGAACCGGCCCATGGCTACAGCTTGGATACAGCAGTCGCAATTGTAGCAGCAGCAGAGGCTGGTACCAAGACCCCAGAGCCCGTTACAGAGGTTTTGGCCGATGCCAACCAGCGACTGGAGGAGCAGTGGAGGAGGAACAAGACGAAGAGAAAAAGATTAATTCTATTGCAGTAAATTCTTGCATCATATTCAGTGTTTTAAAATGCCACTGAAGTGTGGTGACACTTCGTATATAACATGTGAGAATTTTCACTGTATTTTTTATATAGAAGTGATAATATATTGCTGCTCCAAGAACAAGTATGAGGCTAGAAATTAAATATAGAATGCCTCACCTTCTGATTGAGCGGTGTGGTGGCTCAGTGGTTAGCACTGCTCCTTTATACCACCTGGGACCTGGGTTTGATTCTTGACTCAGGTGACTGTGTGGAGTTTGCACATTCTCCCTGTGTCTGTGTGGGTTTCTGCCGGGTGTTCTCGTTTCCTCCCACAGACCAAAGATGTACAAGTTAGGTAGATAGGCCATGCTAAATTGCCCATAGTGTTCAAGGATGTGTAGATTAGGTGGGTTATAGGGGAAAGAGATATGGGATGTGTCTGGATGGGATGCTCTTCACAGAGTCGGTGTGGACTTGTTGGGCCAAAAAGCCTGCTCCCACACTGTAAGCTTTCTATGATTCTCCAATACCTTTCCACCATTTAAATGGCATAATTGTGGCACATAGGTGTGATAGAAGTCTTGGTATACATTGGAAATTTTTTGATTTTTTTCTGGATGAGGGCACATTCAGTAATAATCAAAAAACTCAACACCATTCAGGATAGAGCAGTGAATATAATTATCACCAGCTACACCGGTAAACTTGTAATTAGATATCATAAGTACACTGGCACAGTGAGATTCTATACCTGACTGGTACTCTGCAGTACTGAGGGGCATGATAGGAATTTATGATTATAGCTCATTAAAATTTGAGTTTCTGATCTTAGCTTGAGAAAGGCTACATAATCCCTTAAAGTGATGGAGGGAAATCAAGTTGAGCCTAGGATATCACAGTCTGTCCATGTGTATCTCTTAATGTATAGTTACAGACAAGAACCTGCAAAAGTCAGAGAGCAAGTGTGCTGTTGATTTTTGTGTTGAGCTGTATGGAAAAGAAAACAAAACGAATGGTTTAAACAACTGTTAGTCAAAAATGCAGTGGGGTTAAAAGGGGGAAGACCTTCGAAGAGTTAATAACATCAAAGGCGTGGCAGAGTGGAAACTGGTAAAACACAATGTGTTTAATTATGGCAATCTCTAGGCCATTAACCATGCCTACCTTGCTGCAGAATGGAAACTCTGGCAGTAATTGTGAAACTGGTGTGTCTTCCTGTGGTTTAACCACCAAGTCTTCAGAGAAGTTTGCCTCATTCCTGAGGCTTTTCCCCAGTCAAAGCTCAAATTATACTGAAGCAGCCTGGCTACTTGGCTGGGCATTAGACCCTCAATGAAACCTGAAGCTACCATAAAACCACAGGAACTCCATTGTACCTCCTTAGATGCTTCTTGATGTTAAACAAGAACATTTCCTGGGCCAGACCCAACACCTCTTTAATGGAAAATAGGCAATACCTGTATACACCACGGTGGGAGCTCTCTGCATGTCTAAAGGATGCCACATTAACACATCTATTATAAACAGCACAACTTCAAATAATTAAATATCAAATCCTTTGATGTAAATAGTTAGCGAAAACAACAGAAATGTGCCCTGTGGACTAAATCATAAACTTAATCACTGTCAGATGTAGTTCTGCTGGTATTTTAAATCATAATTATTCATAAAGGAAATAAAGAAAATTACATTAATTGTTATTACCATATACTCCAGCACAGATCTTGTTTAAAAATGCTTCTTTTCAGCTTCTATTTTGCTTACCTATTGCAATTAGATTTCACTAATGGGGTCAGAGTGCTGTGAATTTCGAGATGAAGAGGCATTTTGAGGAAGCTGCGGAAACCTTTGGAAGAAATCCAGTTTGCAGAGTATGTTCAATTTGCAGACACAGAAATACTGAGAAGTAGCCTGGTTAAAAAAAAAACAAGCAATCACTAATTGTTCATTTGAAATGACACAAAGGTACTTCATTCACCATCCAAATCAACTCACTTGTATAATTCAAATTACTTTCCTCCACTCAGCATTGGCAGTAAACAGGAAATTAAAGGAAGTGTTCAAAATGGAAGCAAATAGGTTAAACTAAGTCCTTAAGTTGCTCATGTGCTAATCACTCAATTAAATTTTAAGAACACCTCATTTTCCGCATGGGATCCTGCAGCCCTCCGGACGCAAAATTGAGTTCAATAATTTTAGGGCCTGACCTTCCCCATGTCCTAGCCCCCTACCCCACACACCAGGTCTTGTTACCACAGAGCCTGCCATTGCACACTATCTATTGTTAGCCACTAACAGTCCCCATTAACAACTATTCACCATCCTAGCCAGATTGTTATCAACAGAAGAAGGGTCCAGACCCGAAGCGTCAGCTTTCCTACTCCTCTGATGCTGCCTGGCCTGCTGTGTTCCTCCAGCTCTACACCTTTTTATCTCAGACTCCAGCATCGGCAGTTCTTACTATCTCTGAATTTGTTATCAACTCCTTTGTCTATCCAAGTGCTCTCTCTCTCTTCGGGCTCTGTCCTATCATTTACTCCTTACCCCAAAACCCTCCCAATTTTTTGCGTATAAACTGAAGTTATCCCAGCTATCATTAGTTCTAAGGAAGGGTCATCGAACTCGAAACATTAATTCTGATCTTTTCTTCATAGATGCTGCTAGACCTGCTGCGCTTTTCCAGCAATTTCTGTTTTTGTTCCTGATTTACAGTATCCACATTTCTTTCAGTTTTTACTTATTTTAAAGGTGTGTATTTTAATGACAGACCATGAAATACAGACAATTAACAATCTTAGGAAGTGTGAGAAAATTAATTAATGCAACATTAAGACTGGCTTGGTGTCTCCAACAGTGCTGGAAGCTCATTAGCAACCTTCTGCATGTTATCAGACAACATGATTGTATGCAACAATGACAGCCAAAAACAAGTATTAATGAGATAGCAAATTAATTTCCACATTCATGGGCATTTGGCACTTCTTTGAATCTCTACAGTGCAGAAAGAAGCCATTTGAGTCTGTACTGACCCCCCAAACTGCATCTCACCCAGACCTATCCCCTTGTGTTTACCAGGCCTAAATCTACCTAGCCTGCACATCCATGGATTATCCAGCTAGCCTGCAAATCTTTGGACTTTAGAACAGTCAGCAGAAACCTACACAGACACAGGGAGAATGTGCAAACTGCACACAGATAGTCACACAAGGCTGGAATTGAACCGAGGAGCTTGGTACTGTGACGCAGCTATACTAACCATTATACCACCATGCCCCTTTTCTAAGAAATTTGGTATTCATGAGCTTTAAATGGTTTGTAAAGCATATTCTAGTTTTATATATATTTTAAACAGCTATGATGAATTATTATGCAATGGTTTTCTTTAATTCATTTGTGGGATGCAGGCATTATTGGCTGATAAGCATTTATTTCCCAACCATAGTTACCTTGAGAAATGTGTTACATGGCTGTTTTGCTAATGGCAAATGATTTGCATCTGTCACTGGTTGAGAGAGGGATTTTTACAAAAGTTCTTGGCTCAACTGGTGTAAAATTTCTATGTAAATCCTGTATAAACCCAATGTCAGAATCCATGCAAGTTTGAGTACAGTCTTTAAAGCACAGTTTTTTTCAAGTAGCTCAGCAGGAGACCAGGATACAAGCAGATAAAGAAATAAACAAAAAAAAGATTCACTCAGTTGACTCAGAACCAATTTCACTTTGTCCTAAACTTTGGAACAATGTTTGCAACAGAAATAACTGGAATAAACAAGCAAACAAGAGGACCACACGGAACTCAAAAAGAGTTGAAAGCAGAATTTTACATATACAGAGTTTCAAACTTTCCTCGAGGGAGTAGGCTAAGAAATCCCAGACTTCTGGGTGTCAATTAAACTAAACTTAACATGAAGCTAATTGTGCCACATGAAGGGAAGTGGAACTGGTGCTGGGTGGAAGAGGAGGAGAAAGTAAAATAACAGAGGGCTTTACGTTTTTGTCACTATGAACAAACTGAGGCCTAACCATAAGTTCTTGTACAAAACTCTTACCCCATGTTCTTCTACCTAATTCCCTTTAATTGAACCTAATTCGCTTGATCATTTCATGCACTAACTCCAATATGAGGGAAGTCAGATAATGTATAGTGACGATGTTGTATCAGGTTATTCACAAACAAAAAGGAACTGGAGAACTGTGGAGGACTGACAATGTGCCACAAACCAACTGAGATTGAGGAGAAAGTAGCCAATATTTTCAGAATCTAGTCTTAGTGCTTATGAATATTCAGTAGAAAAGAAGTATCTTTGAAGAGTACCCAACTCATCAGTGCACTCTGAGGTTAATCTCCAAGATTTTTATCAATGAATCAATGTTAGGTTACACCCATGAGCCTACAGTTCTCCTTTGCAGTGATACCAGGGAAGCTTTATTGTTTTTAAATGCGTACACGAAGTTTATTCATTGGAACCTGCAGTAAAACAGAATTTTGAAGCAGCCTGTCATTGTACTAGCCCATGGAAATTTCCAAATGTAACTCTGTGGAAGGCTACAAGGGAGACAATAACAATGGATGCAATGCACACTGTTGGAATTTGGGGATTTTAGGATATGATAGCTGCCATTAGATGAACCATTTGAGTGATTTGTAGGGAGCAGATCCATGACCAAGTAACATTGACAACCAGAGTGCATCAGCCTGATATAGTATCACAGGAGAATACCACCCTCTGCCCCTCTTGTCATCCAACTCAAAACACCGTGTCACTGGAATATGGGAAATGGCATGAAACTACCCAAAAATAAGCTTTGGAGATGCAGCCAGCAACATTTCCCTATCAGGAGCAAGTTGCCAAGAGAAAAGGGCCACCTTGCTCTCATGAGCATTTTGTAGCAAAGGATGATCCAATTACCTCTTACAACACTGACCGTCGCAATGGACAAGAACTTGAAAAAGTGAAAGAAAAGTTTATGTGGATACTTAGAGGATGCAGGTTTTATGGAAAATTTTATATTCCTTGTATCTAGATTTCCTTGAAATTAACTATAATAAGCTGGTGCTGGTGCTGTAATTTCTTATATATAGAGTTTAGAATTTTAGGTAGGGCAGTCTTATTTTGTTGCAGACCTATCCATTTAGATGGTGATTATTGATTTGGTCATGTGGAGGCAAAAAAAATTAATCTTATCATACTGTGAGATATATCATGGATTCTGCAGATGGTCTTTTATTTGAATAAATGGGAGAAGAGAATGAGACTGCCCATCAAAAGATATGCATTAAGACACAAAAAGGAAGTCTTCCCTATTGAAATAGATCTTGATTTCCCTTGCAGTATTCATTGTAGGATTCTTCAAGGAGAAACCACTGTAATGTTCTTTTCCCTAAAGTTCTACCTCCATAAAAGCTAGGTCTTACTCGCTAACAAAGTCATAGAGAAGCATTATCAGTGTGGGGAAGCCCCATAACATATAGCAGTCAATAATTGCAAGTGTGGTCTATATTGTACTGCATAGCCACTTCTAAGTAGGCTACTTAGTGAGGGTGTCCCTTTAGGACCCCAATAATTCTTACATTAGTCAAACTTAGAGAAGCATGATTGGCAATTGTTTTCTTTATTATTTCGTGAGATGTGAGCATCGCTGACAAGGTCAGCATTTATTGACCTTGAACTGAATGGCCATTTCAGAGGGCAGTTGAGAGTTAAAAACATTGCTGTTGTCTCAACATAGGCCAGACCAGGTAATGACAACAGATTACACATATCTGAAATATATGGTGGGATTTAGCCTCCTCAAAAGCTGCCTTGTCCATCTTTGCTCCAACTCATGCTGCCCCACCTCTTAACACAGCAATGGCAAGTGCCTCAAGAAAACGGCACGCAATGAGTGGATTTAAAGAGTGTGTGGAGAATGTTGCCTGTGGTTAAATCATGACAGGGTCAGTGAGAAGCATGTCTATGTAGGAGCAGAAAAATAAATGACTGCTGCAAAAATATTTCTCAGCTGCAGAAATCATCAGTGGTTCTTCCCAGATTCTTCAGGCTCAGAAACTCTACCCCGTCACATTGTCTTTGATTGCTCTGGTGAGAGCTTTACTTTACGATTGTCATTCCACATTAATCTTAGTCCACTAGGAGTGTTCAAATAGGTGCCATTCCCCTTATTATCATATATTTAAATGAGGGTGCTTCAGCTCAGGCATGTGGAATTGTGGGAAGAATCATAATCTCAACGGAGCCCAAGGGAAGCAATTTACTGATGGAAGGTTGACAAAAAAAAGGTTCCAGTCCAATTTTCCAACCACAAGAATTTACTTGTCCTGATTATGCACCAAAAGTACGCCAGAGTCAGCAACAAAATTCACCTCCAACTATTCCGTAACAAATAGGTTCACAGATCGTTTTTCCACATGCAAATAGTCAATGTGGTGATGATATCATTCCGCATCTCCCTGATAAATTTCAAAATGTAGTGGTAGACGGAAAAGCTAATGCGACCACTGGATGATTATGGGCACAGATATTGACTGCTCAGTGGCATCTGCAACATGGAAACCATGAAGCAATACAATGGCATGGGCCACAGTAGATTGCTTTTGGTGGGCTCCACACACTGCCCCATGCAGCACAGGTAACTAGCCATGCTGTCCATGTCCTGACAGTATGAGAAGAGATATGATTGTCAAATCAATACCATGACCTTTGAGGCTATGGGCCAAGTGCTGAAAGTGGGATTAGTGTAGATAAGTTGGCTCAGACTCAATGGGCTGAAGGGCCTCTGCTGTGTGATATGACCTTATGACTGTATGACTCAATCGGTTGTTCCACTGATTTGACACTTTCCACTGTCATGACTTGTGCAAATACGTTGAATGCCTAGCCTAGACACCCTCAGCTGAAAACACATTCAGCAGCACAAGGGTCCCCCCTTGGCGTTATTTAAAGTCCCAGGTATCCAGCTTACATTTGAAGTGTGTTTGACACACTTCTTTTGCAGCACATTTACCAGAAGAGTTCTGGCTAGCTTTTCAGGTTCCATGACAAACTGCAGCATGTATTCAGATGTGCCAAATTACTTCATAAAATGACTCTGTAGGAGGTATGGGAGGAAAAATTGTAGTGCCTTCCAGTTGGCCACGTGACCATGAAATTGAGAAGAGACGACAGAGAGGGGGAATAAAAGGGAGAAGGAGAAGGACTCTACACTAAAGGATTTCCTAAATGCACCTACCCCTGGAACAATGCCTGAGATCATTTATGCATAACAAACGGGTGGTGACAGAACTGTGCCATGATATAATACTTTGTACCAGGGTAAGGATGCACTGCTATTGGCCATGAAGGTTATTAGTACCATTGAACATTGATGCATATGGATCTTGTAAGGGTTGGGCAACATATCCAATGCTTCCTTATATACCATCCATTAAGTCATTTGAGAAATGAGAGATGCGATCAATGTCAGAAAAGGTTAATACAATGCTTTCTCCATTGGAAGGGAGAAGAATAATGAGAGGGTTCTTGGATTTGCCAGTGTTGTGAGATTTCCAAAAGTGCTGAGCATCATCAACTGCAGCATTTGGCTCAGTGGCCTCCCATACTGATGGGGCTAAATGTAGGACTCAATTTAGCGCTCCATTAATTATGGGTCGGTATTGCAACAGTGTGCAGTGTATCATGTCCACTTTTCTGACAACAGCCACAATCCCTTCATTCTGAGGCAGTCTTTGTCTTTGTGCCTACATGAAGAACTAGAACATGGTTGTTCAGACACCAAAGTTGTCCATTGTATATGCTGTCACTATTTCTGATTCTTCCCTGTTCTATAAAGCTGTCTGGCAGGCCTGCCAAGGCACTGAGTATCTCAGTGTGCATATTCATCAGCGTTCTCCTATACATCACCCCCTAGAAGTCTTCATCCAGGTGGTTTGCAACAGAAAGATTCTGTGACCTTGCTGCCTGGATAGCTGGAACAGGTGCCATTCTTTCACCCTCATCTGGTGGCAGCATACTCGTAGCTAGTAATTCAGGATTTGCAGATGCCAGGCTCTCTATGCTTGAACAGTGCCAACATCTCAGCTTGTGCCTGTATATCAGATCAAGATTCTTCTTCTGTGGTCTGGTGCTAATGTCCCACTTCCTCCTCAGTGTGCGGCGGCTGGTGGAGCCAAAGTGGAAGTTCTTGCAATTCATCTACTGCTCCTTTTTGTTGTGGGAACGCTTAGGCATTTGGTAGCAGGAAATCAAAGGTTGTAGATTGAGGTGGTGATGAGACAAGCAGGGTGCTCATGATCATGTCATTTACAACTCTTACATCATGCAGGATGAGAGTGGAGTGGGTGCTGAGAAGCAGCACAGGGCGGAAGCTATCATTATTCTGAATTTGCCTGCAATGCTGGATGCTACACGCTTATATTTTGCCTGGCCCCATGATAGGTAGCATCATCTTCCCATCAGATTCAGGGGTGAATTCCCGCTTATCCCTTTTCAACTATTCTCTCTTCTATTCACTGCAACTTTCCCTGAAAGAGAGAGAGCAGAATGACATTGATTGTGTTCCATTGTGTTTGGTGTTTTGCCACCAAGCCTAAACAGCTAGAGGTAATGGAGGCACTGAGAGGAGTGTGTAAACCTGGCATCATTGGAACTTCTATGAGTGTGAGGTGGAGGTCCTGAATGTCAGGTATAGGTTCCAAATGCTAGGGATAGCTGATGGATGTGTGCTGTATTGAGTGGGAGATGGTGGTAGAGAGGGGACAAGATCAATTTACTGATCTATTTGAGGTCATTAGAATTCTTGTGACACTGCTGTCAGGTCCTCAGGGCCAGACTCTGGTCATTGGTTCTCCTTGGGCACTTGCTCCCATTTTCTTTGGAGGGCCTGCTGTCATCCCTGGAAAAAAAAATACTCCTCTTTCCATTGGCCTATAATGCCACATCAATGAAAGACAAAGAGACAGCAATACAATGTTGACATGTAGAGCTTTGGTTTACTTTCTACACAATGACAGATATCAGCCAAAGTTTTCTAGGGAGTTTAAACTTGAGCTAGATTTAGCAATGACTCCAGTGTCCTGTTTTAGTTTAATCAGCCGAAGGATACTTGGATGATAAAAAGCAGACTGAGACAATAAGGTCCAGGAATTACAATTAAACTCGTAGGCATCAGAAGAGCTGGGGTCATGTGATATTTTTCATGGATCAATCGATGTTAATTTATCAGTTAATTTCTATTACTCTGGCCAAGGATCTATCATCGTTTGTCTTAGGAGCTAGATGGGGCTATTAATGCTGCCACAAGAATAGCGAGATTCAATGACTCTGTTTGTTATTGGTCCCACTTTTGTTCTGAGGAAGGATCACTGGACCCAAAATGCTAACACTGACCTTTTCTTTACAGATGCTGCCAGACCCACTGAACTTTTCCAGCAACTTCTGTTTTTGTTCCTGATTTACAGCATCCACAGTTCTTTCGGTTTCCATTGTCAACTGCAATGCCACACATTAGAAGGTGTGAGACTATAGTAGGATGGTCTCTGAACTCTGTATTTGCAACTACTGTTGGAGGGTTCTGGAACCAGTCAATTTACATCATGTGATTGGCAGTGGACATTTACAATGAGCAAAACACGTCCATTTCAAAATTAAACCAGAAAGTTTTTTTTTTAAGCTATTTATGATCTTTTTCATGTCTCATCAACATTGCAACTTGAATTAATTTTTTTTTATTTAGTGAGGGGAAAAAAGTGTCCAATGTATTTTGTATGAATAAAAGTTTGCAAAAGACACTAAGAACGGTGAAGGTTTACTTCATCTAATCCTAGTATGGGTCCTGAGATCTACCCACAATGGCATGCTAGGTGACTAGCATGCTAGGTATAAGGGTAAAGGGTTGTGGTTTGGCATGAGTTGGCACTAAATTGTCAAGTAAGGGACAAGTAGGGTTTGACACAAGGGCATGTGGGGCCTTGGGAGTGGGTAGGAACATGATTTGGCATAGATACTGCCTTCTGAGTGTTTAAAGTGATGAGGAAGGTGAGGGATAGAGGTTGAGGGCTGTACTAATGATTCACATTTTATTCTATGTTTTTAAACTTTTGTCACAGTGGCGGATCTGTGAGGCAGGACTTCTGGTGACCCTGTATCTGCACCCAGCAACCTACTCAGGTCGTTCCAGGTCATGTGGCTCTGACTTCTCATCCACCCCTAGCTGTTTGAACTGAAAATCCAGCTTCTGGGAAGCCATTCCTAAAGACAGAATTGGGAATTTTGCCTAGTCTGCCCACCTGATCTGAGCATGAAAACCTGGGCCTTTGAGTGTCAAATTAAAAACGTGACAGTCCGTACAAACAGAATGCCATAAGTGGTAAGAAACACAAACACTGAAGCTCCTGTCTTAAATTTTTCAGAAACAAACTCAATGAAACATCAAAATATCTGCATTTGTACTTGGTCTGTTGCATTGCCATTTTTCCCTCTTTGTTTAGTCAAACTTACCTCTAATTTAACATGCAACATTTTTCACTTGTAAAATAATGGGCATGTGGGCTTAGGATCCTCCTGCTTAAATTGGACTGGGAATTCTCAGCACCACCCTACTCATTATGAAGCCTTAATTCATATTAAGGCATAAATATGTTATTCATGTCTTTTAACCATGCTTAGTGTGTCCTTACCTAAATAGTCAATCATTTTATTTTATTCTCTCACAGGATATGGGTGCTGCTTGCTAGGTCAAGCTAGCAGGTATTGTCCAATCTAATTGATGTACACCTTGGATGGGAAATTGCTGGTGAAGTGATCCGGTCAATTTGTACCCCTTGTCCTTTTCAGTGATAGATGTGGTTGGTTTAGAAGAGGCTGTTGAAGGAGCTTTTGGTGATTTGCTGCACTGCAAGTTGTACTTTGGGACACATTGCTGCCACTGTGTGTCAGTGGTGAAGGGAGTACATGAAGATGAAGGTGGATGGTTTGCCAATCAAGTGGGCTACTTTGTCCTAAATGGTGTTAGCTCCTTGAGTGTTGTTGAAGCTACACTCATTCAAGCAAGTAGAGAGTACTCTATCATACTTCTGACTTGTTTCTTTTAGATAGTGGACAGCTTTTGGGAGGTCAGGAAGTGAGTTCTTCACCATAGAATTCTTAGGTTCTGACCCGCTCCTGTAGACTTGATCCTGTTGCAGTACTGACTGTAACTGTATATAAACAAATCACTAATTGCTGAAACTGAGAGCCCATTCTCAAAAATGATGGCTGACCCAGAAGTGTGAAAATATCAGTCTCATTGCTACTACACTGATTTTTTTCTCTACCTTTTCAATTCGTCAATGACTTACCATATCTCCGCTGCAATTTGCACAAAGAAAATTATCTTTAAGTGCAATGGGGTAGGTATTTTCTGATTGACTCAGTAATGCCAATCCTATTATCACTGTTTTTAAAAAAATCCTTTCAATGATAACATTATGCAAAAGCGGCATATATAGGCAAAGAATGAAAACCTAATTAATTCCCTCCAAACCTTTCCTCTTCATCAACTTACCTCAGTGTCTTTTAAACGTTGTAACTGTGCCTGCATCTACCGCTCCCTCAGGAAGTTCATTCCACACACGAACCATCCTCTGTAGAAAGGGTTTGCCCCTCATGTCGTTTATAAATTTCTCTCCTCTCACCTTAAAAATATGCCCCTCAGTCTTGAAATCCTCCATCCTAGGTAAAAGACACATATCATTAATCTTGTTTATAACCCTCATGATTTTATAAACCGCTCTAAGATCACCTCTCAACCTCCTATGCTCCAGTGAAAGAAGTCCCAGCCTATCCAACCTTTCTTTATAACATAAACCTTCCATACCCGGTGACATCCTGATACATCTCTTCTAAACGCTCTCATTCCCTGACAGTTATATGCTGCATGTTTGACACCTGCCCAAATCTGGTGGTTGTCCAGGTAATACTGTGTGGGGACGTATTACTTTAATCTCAAAGGAACTTCAAATTGTACTGAACACTGTGCAATTATCAGTGCGTATCCCCACTTCTGACTTTATGTTGGAGAGAAGCTATTGATTAAGTGAGTGAAAATGATTGGGCCTTGGATATTACCCTTTGGAATTCCTACAGTCATGTCGTGGAGCTAAGATGATTGGCCTCCAACAACAACAAACACCTTCCTTTATGGTAATATGACATCCTCCATTTTACTAGAACTCCTTGGTGTCTCACTGATCCCTGATACCAAGGACAGTTATAAGTCTCATTTTACATCAGATATTCAGTTATTTCATCAATGTTTGGATCAAGGCTGTGATGAGGTCTAAAGCTGGTTGGTCCTTATGAAACTCAAGATCACAATTAGTGAGCAGGTCATTGCTGAACAAGTACTGCTTGATGGCATTACTGACTCCAACTTCAAATATTTTGCCAATGAATATAAGCATTTAAGTACCAGTAAGTATTTAAGACCAGTATTTAGCCAGATTGGATTTGACTTGGTTTTGGTAGACAAGACATATCTGGGAAATGACCATTTTGTTGGGTACATGCCATTGTTGTAGATGTCAATTTGGCAAGAGGTGTGGCTAGTTCTGGAGCACTGCAGCTGCAATGTTTTTGGTGCTCATATCCCTTCCAGTGTGCCATGCCTTCAGTCATTTCCTGACATACCAAGGAGTGAACTGAATTGCTTGGAGACTGGCATCGATGATGCTGGGGCCTCAGAGGAGAACAAATTGACTTTAAGCTTCTGGCTCAGTGAAGTTACAAATGCTTTAGCCTTGTCTTTCGCGGTCATGGAAATTTCAATGTGCTTATGACTTGCCTAATATTTGAAGATAGTGTTTATGATTTTCCTTTTCTTACAGGAGTTAGGTCTCTTAAAGCTATGTAAATGACTCAATCTCAGCACCACAGATCAGATGTTATGTTTATATCATGTGACTAATGGCTACTACAAAGTGTAATCAATTTACCATCAAGATTGGGGTCATATAACTGTAACAAACCAGCCCATACAATATGTCCAAGTGCATTTCTTCAAATTTTGTCCATGACCTCCAATCATGTCTCTCCATTGTAGAAACTGATTACAATTCTAGTGTAATAAAGAATTCTACTGATTTCAAATGTCCCATTTTTACAACATGCTCTGTCCAGGAACCTGCACTGACATACAGGTGAAATTTACTGATAAGTGAAGTTCATAGACACAATGTTCATTAATTTCCTGTTGAAAGTCAAATGCTAGGACACTATAAGCAGAACAATAAAATTCCATTTGCCAGCAATGGGACTCGGTCAGCTAATCATCTGTGACTGGTAATATTTATGGAACAAGCAATTCCAAAAGTCCCTGGATGGTAATGCTCAATTCTGTCTAGTGATAGGGTTTTCAATAGGTCCCTCAGGATGGTTCAAAGTCCACTGAATAGAAGTTCAAAGAAGACTGACAGGGACTGAAAGTCAGTAGAACTATCAGGTAGAGAGGGAGGGTAGTCTTCATTCGAATCCCTGTCTTTAAGTTGTATTGCAGGGAAAACAGTTCTCTGTAGTTGGAGTACTCATTCAAGTCCTAGATTAGTTGATTATCTCTGTGTAGCTGGGACTCCGGGAAGCTTAAGAAGCAAGTTCCATACAGAAAATAATTGCCGAACTGTATTGCCATACTGGACTACACTGAATCTATGGGCTCAGTAGAAGTTAAGAGCAGTTGGTTATCTCCGTGTTATTCGAACTCAGGCCAAGTTCTAGAATAAGTAAGTATTTAGATGTTGCAGTCAGGGCTTAGGAAAAGACCTGTAAATTGTATGGTTCACAAGAAGCCAGGTACCACTATTAGGTCAGTGTAGATAAGAGTCGGGGCTGATATCTCTTGTGGCAAAGTGGTAGTGCCTTTGGGTCTGAAGACCGGGGTTCAAGTCCCATGTGCCCTGGAGATGTGATTTAACATGTCCAAACAGGCTGATTCAAAATAACAAAAAACATGAGGGTTGATGGAGATTTTGTGGTGCATTGGTAGTAACACTGAGACTGAGCTGAAGAGGAACTTCTTCACCCAAAAGGTTGTGAATCTGTGGAATTTCTTGCCCAGTGAAGCAGTTGAGGCTACATCATTGAATGTTTTTAAGGCAAAGATAAATAGATTTTTGAACAGTAAAGGAATTAAAGGTTATGGTGAACAGGTAGGTAAGTGGAGTGGAGTCCACAAAAAGATCAGCCATGATCTTATCGAATAACACAACAAGTTCTATGGGCCAGATGGCTTACTCCTGCTCCTATTTCTTATGTTCTTATGTAACCCACAGGGCCTGGGTTCAAGTCCCACCTGCCCCAGAAATTGATTCGAAAATATCAAAAATGAAGGTTGAGAATCTCATAAAAGATATAGTTGCCATTGCACTACTGGACTATACAACTACGTTCTTTTTAGAGAAAGATGGCTAGTGGTGATTTAACATGAGGGTCATCACATCTCAGGTGAGGGGAGAGATTGAGAAGAAGAGTCCTTCATGGTAACCTCAGCCAATGTGGGAATTGAACCCACACCTTTGGCATCACTCTGCATCGCAAACTGACCATGCAGAGAACTGAACTAACCAACTCCCTTGAAGTATAATCTTGTTATTTGTTAAAAACCATGTAAACCTTGGTGTTTTATTCTCTTAGCTAGTCTGTTCGATCTCATCTTTTGTCTGCTTTAAAAATAAAAATAAATACCAAATTTAAAAATAATTTGGTAGTCTTGTCTGGGATCATAACATGTGCTACATCTTTACAATTAGAAGTTAGGAAGGAGAGTTGGTTTATTCGTTTCCAAATCAGTTTTCTTTATAGTAATAAAGATAAGTAAAATTAGGTTCTGAAGAAGAGTCACTCTACATGAAACATTAACTTTATTTTTCTCTGCAGAGATACTGCCAAACCTGTTGAGTTTCTGCAGCACTATGTGTTTTTGTTTCACATGTCCATTATCCACAGTTCTTTGTTTTATTTAAATCTGGGAGCGGCGTTTACAGCTATTCTTTTTGTTAAGTGACGGCCCTCACTAGTGTTGCTGGAGCAATGGAGCCAATATTATTTGCTTTGATAGACCCAGGAACATGGAGAAAATAGTGGGATTTATATTCTCCTAAAGGCAGGAAAAACAAATATTCTAATAATACATAACTTGAGTATTGCAGTTGGGGAGTCATGTTGAGGTTGTTCAGGATATTAGGGAGGCCTCTTCTGTAGTATTGTGTCCAGTTCTGGTTGCCCTGTTATAGGAAGGTTATTATTAAGCAGGAGAGGGTTCAGAAGAGATTTACAAGGATGTTGCCGGGTATGAAAGGTTTGAGTGATAAAGAAAAGCTGAATAGGCTGGTAGTTTTCTCACTGGAGCTTAGGAGGTTGAGAGGTGACCTTACAAAGGTTATAAAATCATGAAGTGTATAGATATGGTTAATGGTAGGTGTCTTTTCCCTAGGATGGGGTATTTCAAGTTTAGGGGGCATTTTTTAAGTTGAGAAGACAGTGACTTAAAAAAGACATGAGGGGCAAATTCTTTACACAGTGGAAGTGATGGATGTGAGTGCAGTTACAACATTTAAAAGACACTTAAATAGAAAAGGTTTGGAGGGATTTGGAAGCAGGCAAGTGGGACTAGTTTAGTTTGGGATTATGTTCGGCACGGACTGGTTGGACTGAAGGGTCTGTTTCCATGCCATATGACTCTATGACTCTAGTAAAAGTTTGCAAATTTGGAAGATGCTGTTGAAGGAATTTTGTTGAGTTTGTGCAGCACATCTTTTACATGGTACTCACTGCTATCACTATGCATCAGTGATGAAGTGAATTGAAGGTGATGGGTGGGTGCTGACTAAGCACTTGGGGTATAACTAACATTCCAGAATGAATTTTTTCCTCTATTATGTTCTTATTAGTCTACTCACCCTTCCGATCATTAACAGTGAAGTAAACCTTAAATGTTTTGCTTTATACCAATGGTGTCCTCATGTGGCTATGAACCTGGAAACGCAGGCAAGAAGGACCAGGAGCTCAATTTCAATTGCACTTATCTTTATTCACTACTAATTTATCTATTTCAGTTTTATAGGCCTGTAGGTTTGTAAATGGCTGTTTATTGCTCCAGTCGGAAAATTCTGAATCATAATACTGATACTCATTCTTACAAAAAAATGTAACACTGGAGGTGACGTAGAAATCATCCATGATCGTACTGAATGGCAGGAGAGTAATCTCAAGGAACTATATGCCTTACACTTGTTCCTTTTCTTCAAATGTTACATGCAAATGAGTGTAAGTAGTAATTAAAACGTTATGGATTCCATTTTCAGTTTTTGTGGAGTTGTGATGGATTGCTGGTGGCACTGAACTTCCAATTGCCTCCAAGTTGCACCCTTGACTCAGTTGACCTTAAACATTGAAACCCCTACATTGTAGACATCTTCCCAGAATCCCTGTTGGAGGCTGGTGGAGTGGCAGTAGAGATTAAAAACATTCAAACTACCGGTGAAAGTTAAATACCTCCTTTCATCTGCCCTTCCACTAATTATTCTGACAGCTATTGGCCATGTGAAATCCAACAAGCCCCTGGGTCTCTGACAACATTGCAGAATTGGGACTAGGGAGCAATCAGGGTTGGCTTAAAAACAAAGCTTGAATTTTGCCGGTAATCAACTAAAACAATTTTGGTAAGTTTCATGGAGGCTTTCTCTCTGCAAACCTGAGTGAGATTTCTCATGCTATTTGGCCTCATTAGTTATGCACCATGACTCTGTGGTGTCCCACGCCTCCCCTCTTCCCTCTAGCCACAGTTGGAAGTATTTGTCACTGCCCCAACCTCCTACGATTGCTGGTGCTGGCACTGTTTTTTAAGAATCGCAAAGTGAGTGAGCTCTAAGAGAGCAAGTGAGGAGCCCTAATCTACCTTACTTGAATCCATGAGCTGACTGCCTGTTCCTGTGTGCAGTGTGTCCTGAACAGCAGTATCACATTAAAGGTGCCAGTGTACTCTTAAGTGCAGCATCGAAGTGCCCAATTGTATTGTAAATGGATGGGAGGTGAGCAATGAGGGTGTGGTGAGGGTTGGTAAGTATCCAATGTCAATGCCCATGGATGGAAGATGTGGACGCCTATTGCCCATGGAAATTGCCCTGAGATATTGGTTACTGCTATGTAAGACAGAGGGTTAGAGGAGCAAGTAGCAAGCTGGATTGTCACTCTAAAGCCCTCCTGGGAATTTTCAGAATCTAGTTTCTATCTGGTGGGTGGGAGAATTGGAAACTGCATATCAACAAGGTGAGATTAGATAATAATGAGATGTTAATACATGGCATTGTGTGCATATAGACCCCTCACCGCTTGCTGGTGTGAGTAAGATTTATATCTTGCCATTCAGCACTTGACTGTAGAATGGGACGTTTTGTTCAAATGTTGAGAATTTCATTACTGCTGAGCTCAACCTTATTTTCTCAAGCTTTTCACCCACATTGTCCAGGAGCTGGGAAAATTCTCGTCAATATTCTTCTATGGAACTAATCCTATTAATCTCAAACACGAATATCATTACTCTCTCCACACATACTACCGGTCCTGTTGAGCTTTCCAGACATTTTTTAAATTTCAGTTATCCAGCATCCACAGTATTTTCCTTTTATTTGATCCTTTGGCTTGATGTGTTGATAGAGTGGGGATATGCCAAACCATTAGATTACAGAATGTAATAAAATAGAATTCTATTACCCCTGGACCCTATAAAGTCTCATGTCATCAGGTCAAACATAGGCGAGGAAACCCAATGACAAGGACATAAATTGCACCTTAAATTGGGGTCTTCATCAAGAGTGGCTTGATATCACTACTACTGACCGAATAGGCCAAGTCCAGGAAGCAATATCTGCCAGACTGGAACAGTGGCAGATGGTGAGAGAACCATCAAAAGGGAAACCTACTTGACATAGTCATCAATAACCTACCTATTGTGGATACACTTATTTATGGCAGTTTAGTAGGAATGACAATCACACAATCCTTGAGAGAGCAAAATGTTGTCTTCATGCTAACTATTCCTTTCATCATATCAAGTGGCACTACCACATGCTAAATAGGATAGATTCAGATAGATTCTGCCAGCTCGAAGTTAGACATTCATGGGACGCTATTGACCATCAGCAGCAACAGAATTCTATTCTACATGTAGGCCAGACTAGGTAAGGATGGTCATTTCCTTTCCTAAAGGACATTAACAAATGAAATTAGTTTCTACAATGATCAATGATAGTTTGATAGCATCATTGTTTACATTAGCTTTCAATTCCAGGATTTTAAAACTTTTTTTTAAAATAAAAGTTAGCTCCTATTAGTTTTCATGGTGAGATTTTAGCCCAAATTCCCAGAGGATTAACCTGGATCCTTGAATTCTGAATGTAGTGACATTATTACTATTCCACAATCTCCCCCAGCAGGGCTTCAGTGCGTCCAATTCCATGATATGCAAATTCAGCCAATGGATCAACTCCAGATATACTCCTTCCTCAAGAATCTGGTTTAGCTCTGGAATATAATCTGTGCTGAGATCTTTTATCCATGCCAACTGACAGTGCATGAATTTTAAAGTGCGTGCCAAATCTTCAGTTGGCACTGTCTAGATTGGTTGAGGCTCCTTGGTAAAAACATGAAATAGAAAAAAAAACTCTTTTAAACACTACCATAACAGAGAATGGTCTAGTATCTTGTTGTATCTTTTACCTCAGTCTTACCTAAGTTTGTATTTTTTACCTCAACTGGATAAAGAACCTCCAAAATTTATCAACGTGAGTTTAACTTGTATTGATTCACATTTGGAGCAACAGTGTGACATGAGAGTGAGAGACTAATTAGGAGATAATGGGCACAATTATTAGGCTCAGTGTTAGAATGGGAAATGATAAAGATGGATCAAAGGTAAGGGCATTGAACTGAAGAAAGACAACATCCAAGAAAGATAAGGAGGCATCTTGAGTGAAACTGGTAGATAGATCAGCAGCTTGAAAACTCTTAATATGGGAAGCGCAGAGCACAGTGTATACATTTCCTTTATCACAACAGGGATGCATCAAGTTCCTGTGAAAAACAAGAAGAACTTGACATAGGTTGAAGTACAATCCACAATTCTATATCAAAATAGTAAGCATTGAGAAATGATAGGCCCTATTTTACAGTCCTCAGCCAATATATTTGTAGGGGGAGGGTTTGGGAGTTTGTGCTGTATAAGATAATATGTTTGAAAGAGATAATGTTGAAGTTGGAGTATTTCCACCCAAACTGATCATGTCACATATAGCACTGAATCTTACCAGAAATCAGCTAAGAATAATTTTCATAAAATTTCACGGAGGGCTTCTCAGAGCGAGGCCAAGCACAGTTTCTCATATTGTCATCTCAAACTCATTTCATTAACAAGGTATCCTATGCTGTCCCTTTTATCCGAAGATAGCTTAATTCTCCCACTCAATGTAGACGGAGGTGCTCATAGCTGCCATACTTCCTGGCATTCCTGTTATGAGTACCATCTTCAAGGGGTCGCCACACACTTAGTGTTGGTTCAGTACTGCCCTCGACATTTGTGGCATTTGCCCCAGACGTGGTGTGTCTTGGGCTTTGTCATTCAGGCACAGGAACTGCTTCATGCACTCCTGTGATGTGTATGTTCAAATCTTTAAGCAGCTATCTGCAAGAGCAGCAGGAATGATAGCAAGCTGGTAAAAAAAAACCTGCAAACTATTACACTGACATTCTAGTCTACATTTTAGGTGAGACATCAATCAAATAACATTGATAGTATAAAAGAACAACTTTGAAAAATGCAAAAAGCTAAATTTGCACCTTTATGAATTAGATCATAAACTGTTAATTTAAAGCATAGCAACGTTGAATTGCCTATGGAGAGGGTGATATGTGAGAATCTTTACCTCAGTCAACATTCTTATTTGCCAACATTCATTAGTTGGATGTTGTGTCAGAACCAATTCCACCTTGCAATAATATGTGTCCTGTAAGTTGACAATAAAGTCCTATTGATAGCTGCCAGCGTGTTGTCTGTGAAAATAAACCTTCTGTGTAATTCTGGCTGAAGCTACGATAATGGCAGCAAGAGTAATGGGTTTGGTGGGCAAGTTAAAACTCCTCTAAACATTTTCCTTTCCCTTCATGTCTTCTACATTTGTGTACATTTTCATAAAGAAAAATCCCTGCTCAATTTAACGTTACCTGTTAAACAAGGTCTCTGTATCAGGTGGTAACAAGGCGGAAAACCATACTAACCAGGGTTTGAACAAGATCTTCTAACTGCACCGCAAAAGGAAATGGCAAGTTTCCAGGCAATGAGCCTGCATATGGATTGCATGTGTGTTCAGCTTCAGGATCTTTATTAAAGGAAAAAAGCTCTTGCCAAATGGTTTGGAGCTACAGATTGCACACTGTCTTCTGGTATTTAACACTATATTGTGCCTGTACTTTTTGCAGGGCTCAATACGGAGATCACTGCACACTGATTGAATTTTGTTGGGTGGTTAACTATCTTTTGTTGTAAGGAAGTTCCAGTGCTCTAGAAATAAATATTATGTTACAGCCAAAGCAGAAAACAATGAGGGTGTAGATAATCCTGCATTCTACACTACACTCACTTATCGCAGAAGCAATCAGTGCTTGTAACACAAATCAAAAGAGATTCAAAGAAATCAGGCTCTGGACCCATGGTGTTATATGTGCCAGCTGACAGCCTCAATTTAAAGAAGCCTTGTGTGTATGTAGGGATACATTTATCCTCAATCCAAAGCTGGTATATGCAAGACTGGATTCTGTTCCAATTCACCCAGTTTGATAATTACATTGTTTTTCTGCAGCTTGCCGAAGCCCAGAATTCTCTGTGCACCCCCAGGAAACTCATGTCGGAATATTCTGACTTATTTTCTTTTTGAGTGGCATGGAGTCATTTCTCAGCTGCGATGCTGCAGTTCAGCATTCTGACTGATGTGACAAATCCTCTTGCCTGATCTTGTATAGCTGCTGCTAGCTCATTTACAATAACAGGAGCTAGTGGAAGTCACCTGTCTTCTTACATATGCAAAGCAAACACAAGTGAAAAATGCAAGGCATTTCTCAGGAAAGTCTTCTTACTAAAATGGCATAAGTCTGCCTCCCACTAACCAATAGAGGGCTATGAATGTTTGATAGCTTAATTCTTGGAAGTGGCATTTTTCTAGGCTCAGAGTAAGGGGTTGGCCAGTTAGGAAAGAGATGAGGAGGAAATTCTTCTCTCAGAGGGTTGTGAATTTATGGAATTCTTTATTGCAGAGGGCTGGATTGCTTAGCATATTAAAGGCTGTGATAGAATGAATTTTATTCTTTACATGGATTAAGGATTATGGGGCAAAGGCACGAAAGTGGAGTTGAAGATTATAAAATAAATCTCATTGAATGCTGGAGTAGACTGAATTGGACTGAATGGCCTACTTCTGATCCAATATTTCCCTGCCTTATTAAATTTTCTGTCTTAGCAAGTAAATCTTGGCATCAATGAATTTTAGACCACTTCTTTTTTATTTAAGGGATTTGTTTATTGGCTTAGCTCACGAACTGAGTGGCATTTCAGAGAGCAATTAACAGTCAATGAAATTGCTGTGCATCTGACGTTAGATGTAAGCCAGACCAAGAAACAGCAGCAGACTTCCTACCCTAACAGGCATGAGAAACAAGATGACTTTATGACAATCAATGATGGTCTTAGTGGTGGTGACATGAAACTATCTTTCAATTGTAAATATTTCAGATAAATTCTGCCTTCTGCCATGGGGATATTTGAACCCATGTCTTAGAACATTACCCTGGACATCAGGGGTACTGGTCCAGTCATATTACCACAATGCTACCATCTCTCCATAGGTATGAGAAATTCCAAGAGATTTGTAACCAACACTTTTAGGGAATTTAATCACACTCCCCCCAAACCAAAACCAAAAACAGAGAGGGATGAAGGCAAGATTATATTTGGAAAAAGTCTAAAACCTGAAAGCAACTGGCTCCATATGGACCTACATGTGTTTTAACCTGGGTGTGTGTGGGTAATCTCTTTGGGGCAAGCGGCTGAGAGATTTTAATATTCACAACATGATTCAAGAGTTTCACAAAGATGAATGTCACTTGCCCAGATATCATCAGTTTTAGGAAAGCAACTATTAAATCAAAGCCATGATTGAGCAAAGGTCGAGCAGATCAATAACAATCGGGAGTTTCAAGATTAACCAGGGTTCAATTCCCACTGGGATGCTGCTAGATGACAGCACTTGTGAGAAACATTCTTATACAGTCTGGAGGTTAATTCAGACAAGTTCACAATAGGTGGTGCCATGGCTGTCTTAGACTGCTTTCGTCATCTGAACTTCAATCATTATCAGTAGCAGCAATAAGGTGCTGCTTTAGTGGGAGCTACAGATGGACACCATGAAGGATATTGAGAGAGGAGCTGGTATACACATAACTGGAGACACGGGACTTCTGCTTACTCAAACTCAGAGAAGAACAATGCTTTTGGCAGCTGAGATTTCTCTATTGTGTATTTACTAGCTTGTATACTTTACACATCTCTTTTACTACAGAGTAATGCAGAGATGACACAAGATGTAAGTGTCCAACAATTTTATTTAGGGTGTTTTAAAACATTGCAGCCATCACTAGATTTCAACACACATTTTCACAGCTGTGGCTTCCCAAATCTTTCAGGAAGATTCTATACAGTTTAGCCTTCAGAGCCTACACCTAGAAATATTGTGAGCATGGATCAGTCAAGAGACCAATATAATGAAACACACACCAATTAAACATTAGAACACTAAACTCACAGCAGCTAAAAGCAGAATCATGCATCTTCCTAGATCAGCTCCTAACTGCTTAGGTATGACAGGTGGGGCTGACTGAAAATGGACTTGTAGGTTCAAAATTACTTAAGGTTGTCCTTCAAAACCATCTGTAGTCTCCTCAAATAAACATTAGCCCCCTTCAGCAACCGTTCTATAGGCACTGATGGAGCACTGCATTAGAGTGGTAGGCTGGTCAAAGACACACAGAGACAGGCATTGATGGAATTCACAAAAGTGATTCATTGAATATTGCTTGCAATATTGGATGTTTTATTGGATAAAGTTGGTACAGATTGGTTAATTATGGTAGCTTTTATTTAAATTGTGTTGGCCTCCGTAGTGAGAAGTTTCGAGTACAGGACCAGGGATGTCTTACTGCAATTATATTGGTCCTTGGTAAGAATATTGTGTGTAGTTTGGTCTCCTTAGCTGAGAAAGGATGTTCTTGTTATAGAGGGAGTGCAGTGAAGATTTACCAGACTGATTCATGTAGTGGTGAGACAGACATATGAGGAGAGGTTGCATTGGTTCGGATTGTATTTGCCAGAGTTCAGAAGAATGAGGAGGAATCTCAGAGAAACCTAGAAAGTTCTAACAGGACTATACAGGGTAGATGCAGAAAGGATGGCAGAAGGGTCCAGAACTATAGGTTACACTCTAAGGATCCGAAGGTAAACCATTTTGGACTGCAATGAGGAGAAATTTCTTCACCTGGAGAATGGTGAGCCTGTGGAATTCGGTACCAGAGAAATCAGTCCAGACCAAAACGTTATATGATTTCAGGAAGGAGTTGGATATCGCAATTGGAGCCAAAGGGATCAAAGGCTATGGGGAAAAAGCAGCAACAGACAATTGAGTTGTGGGATCAGCCATGATCACTGTTTTTTTGTTCCTCCAATACTGCATCAGAGTATTTGATTTGAGTCACTATACTGCTTTAATGAGACTATTTTTAAATATGAAAATGCTTTTCAGAAAATCTGCTCTGTTAAGGAGGGAATAATTAACAGACATTTGGACTTTTGATAAACTTGAAATCAGCTCACTTCAAAATGAGTAACATTTCATAATAATTGGACAGCTGGTTTTTATTAATTTGTTCTGTTGGTTGCCATGAAATGCACATATGCGCATATTTTGAGGGTTTTTAATGTATATTAAAATAAATAAAAGCCAGCAAGAGTTTAGTCTGCCAAAAAGCTAATAATTGCCAGAACAAAAGAGATTTAGGAACCTTATAACACAAAATAAAAATGTGTACCTATTTACTGTGGAGCTGCTTAATTGTTCAATGGATAAATGAACTGTGTGATATCTTTTTGGTCCAGGACTGGGACAATGCTAGATCTGTTTACTGGCTTTACTGCATTAGTTGCTTTCAGCTGCAGCAACAATGAGAGATTAATCTTTGGCAACACCATCACTGGACTCGAGAGAGAAAAAATCAGCTAAGGCTCCAGACTCTGTGTACTTATGTGAACTTCAGGTCCAGCCATGAAGATGGCCTTATGATAAAATAACTTATTCACTACCACTATCTGCTCCCCTGCAAGATAAATGACCATTTGGGTAAAGTACTGTAAATGGCCAATGCACTTGGACCTGCTCTACCTAATCCTACATCTCACCCAATTCCATGACCACTCCCAGTAAAGGAGGAAGAAAGACAATTGTTTAAGGAGTGGAATATTTCCTTTCTTTCCATATACAATAGCTCAAAATAGAAAAATAGCTGGCAAATAGCAATTTACACAATCTTCCTGTAGACAATGCTGAAGTTACATCAACTATCACAATTCCCTTGGAACTTTGAGGTAATTCTTTATATTCACATTTAGAAACATTAAACAGAGGAAAATGCATTTAGGCACTAGAGCCACATATATGAGTCTGCTAGGGGCAGCAAAACATTTACATCATATCATGAATTAACATTAATTATTGTCAGCATTATACTGTTTCAACTGTTAATAGAGGCCCATTGTGTAAAAAAAATAAGAAGTTGTGTTTCAAATGCTTTTGCATCCTGTTGCTCCAGACATTTCTCAGTTGATAACAGCATGGATGAACTTGAGGATCTCAGCGCACAATCTAGATTAACAAATGAAAAGTGATGTCTTACATATAAACATACATAAGGATATATGAATTTGGAGCAGAACAGGCTACTCGGTATCTTAGGCCTGCTCTGTCATTCAATACAATCATGGTGAATATGCTTATTCACATTTCTATTTAGCCCCAATAACCTTCCTTCCTTTTGCTTGTGAAGAATCTCTCCTCCACTGCCTTTAAAAATTTCAAAAGACTCTACTTTCATTCACTTTTGAGGAAAAGAGTTCCAAAGAGTCATGACATTTGCAAGAATTTGTTTCCCTCATCATTGTCTTAATCGGATGACTCTTTATTCTTGTACAGTGACCCCCACTTTTAGATTCTCATACAAAACTACTCCTTAGTTTCTTATATAATTCAATTAAGTCACTTCTTACTCTAACTCGAACATATAGAAGGCTCGTCTACCTAACTTTCATAATTAAAAAACACTTGTTCAAGGTATTAGTTTAGAAAACCTCCTCTGAACTACTTCTAAGGCTTTCTACCCCTCTGCATCTAGGAATATAGAAACAGGAATAGGCCATTCAGCCCCTCAACACTTTTCCACCATTCAGTGAGATGATGGCTAATCTGTGGCCCAACTCCAAAGTATCTTTGGCCCAAATCTTTTAATAACTTTGCTCAACAGGAATGTATTTATCCCAGATTTAAAAGTAGCAACTGATTGAGCATTAACTACCATTTGTGGAAGAGAGTTCCAAACCAAATCTCAGAGTTCTGCAGTCTCCCAGTGTTTAGCTAATACAATTTTTATACTTGCTGCAAAAATGGGTAATTTCATATTTCCCACATTATATTCAATTTGCCAGATCTTTGTCCACTCATCTGGCCTCCTCATGTCCTCTTCACAGGTTACTTTCCTGCTTATCATTATGTCCTCAGCAAATATGGGAGCTAAACTTTCAGTCTTCCTATCCAAGTCATTTATATATATTGTACAAGACCCACTTATGCCTCCTGTCAGACTCTTCTTAGGTAACTAATCTTCTATCTATCTCAATATGTTACTACCTGCACTGTGAGCTTTTATTTTCTGCAATGACCATTGATATGGCACTATATTAAATGGTTCGGGAAATCTGATACCAGTTCATCTTTTGGTTTCTTTTATTCACAGCAGATCTTACTTAGAATGGAATACAGTGTGGAAACAGGCCATTCCACCCAACAAGCCCACACCAACACCCTGAGGAACATCCCATCCGTACTTACACTCTACCCTATCCCTGTAAATCTGCAGTTCCCATGTCCAATCCACCTAGCCTACACATCCCTGAACACTACGGGCAATTTAGCACAGCCAATCCACCTAGCCTGCACATCTTTGAACTGTAGGAGGAAACCAGAGCACCCTTTGGAAGTCGACGCAGACACGGGGAGAAGATGCAAACCCCACACAGATAATCGACCGAGGCTGGAGTTCAACCTGGGTCCCTGGCTCTGTGAGGCAACAGTGCTAATCACTGAGCCACTGTGCCACCCATTCTTCTTCAAAGAACTCCAATAAAATGGTTCAACCTGATTTTCTTAATAGGAACTTTTCCTGAGATGCAAACTGGAGTCTCAAATAAGTAAATAGCCCATTATTTGTACAATCCAAGGGCCCTTTGACTTTCTTTTGAAGGTTATGCTTTTCCAACATGGAAAGCAGCAGATGTGTCCATACTTCTTGTCCATCCATACTGGGTCTAAGAAATTTGAGGTATAATTCTAACGGTATTTGAAATTTTTTTGATCCTTAGACTTGTGTCAGTGAGTCTGTACAAGCTGTACAAGTGCTGGTGCTGATCCTCACTTACATGCACACATTCTAGATTATTATGCTGTCTGGTGTTCAAGAACTGGTACCTGATTGATATTTGTCTCCAACTGAACCTGAGGTCAACTTCAGCAACTAACATCTATTAACCTAGCACAGACTACTCTGTATGGTAGGCAGATAGTGATTTATCTACTAACTTATTGAAGAAACTCAGCAAGTACAAAATTTAATGAAATTTGCCTTTTTTAGAATGTAAGAATTCTAAATAATCTTCTCGGACGTGTTTTTCTTTTAGACCCAAGGCAATCAAATTCCATGACATGCCACAAAAGCAAGAGTGAAAAAAAAACTGATTTATTAGACAATAATTTCTGTGAGCACTTCTCATCTTTATGAATTATGAATGAAAATAATATCATCCCACATTGCTTTAGGTTTAATGCATTTGAGACTTGCAATCAGTTCGATCTTTATCAAGCAAGTTGATCTGGCATGCATCCAATATATCTAGCCTATTCCTAAAAGTTTATCACTCTCCCATGTATTACAATTCATAATCTCACAACTGAAAACAATCTCAAATTCTATGTCCTAAATCTCTGATATATGATCTTATATTTTAATAAAATAGTTAATTCTTTATTGTAAATCTCTTCAACAATTTGAGCAACAGACAGTATGGTTTAATTAGCCAGGAAGTGGAATTTATGACTCCTGATTGTTATCTGGTGGCTTTTGTACTAGAAAGTGCTTCTCTGATCATCTGAAAGCGTAACATCAGGGTTGGCTGCGCTGCTGCACGTTATTGAATGGTCTGCTGATACTATCTAGTCTCAAATGAAGATTTTCTTTCTAAAAATATACTTTATTCATGAAATACATAAAAGTGTACAAGTTTTTTGCAAACCATTTCCATTTCAAATTTAAAGAAGTTGCAACAAAATTTAACCTGCTTCCATGCATGAATTTTCGATATCTCAACACGACTGTAATAATTTTAATTCTTACAATTATCCATTCAAGTTAGGTACACTGCCTGAGGGCAAAACAATTAACTTGGAATTTTTGGAAAGAACAACAGAAATAAATGTTTCTCTAAGTGCCATGTGCCATTCAAGATGACTCAATGCAATTTCAATACTCTTGACATTCATGTTTTACATTCCTTGTAGAGCATAAAAACTAGGGGATTCTACGGTTTCCAGTCTCTTGCTGTGCCATTGCAATAAAGGCCTTAGATAGTGACCTTTCCCGCATTGTACCTCAGTGGTGGCTTCCCAAGCTTTAGTCCATCCCCCAATGTATTGACGTGGACCTCAGAAAGCACCGTCTGCGACACTTGGTCGAAAATAACTCTTCACAATGGAAAAATAGTAGACTTCAGGCAGAAAAAGTTCTAATGCTAATTATAATTTTAATTGTCTCATTTCCCTTTCCTTGTATTTTCTTCGCTTTGGAATTCTATCTCCAGATTTTTTTAAAATTTCGCATTGCTTTAATGTTTGCTCATTTCCAAGCTGCTTTAACCATAACTCAGTACAATCTGATTCTGATGTTTCACTACCCTGACAACCTGGCCTCTCTTGTATTTCTTCGTAAACTCCAGTATTGTGCTAATAGCTCAATTATTCCTATTTTCTTAGCTCTGTCAGGTGTAATGGTAGCTTACCTGCCAATTCAATCCATCTGGGTTTTAAAAATTCACTTGAGACTATGAGGGACAACTCTGCTTCCTGCAGGAAATCCTTTGCAACTTGCAGTGTCATTTCTTATTTTCAGTACAGAACCTGGCCTATCTTACACCTGATAGCTAACAATGTCTTGCAGTACAGTAGAGTTAATGAAACTCATTATGTGTGCTGTTTGCAGTATAGCTGTTTCAAAGTCAATCCCAAAGTATGTCATACCTCAACTGGTTACAATTCTGCAAACCAATCAACAACCTGTTGCTTGCTGAATTTCACTTTGTGTACAGAGCCCTGGAGCTGGCACATCTTCCCTACTTGACTGAAAGAGCTGTGCAAACAGCACACACGATGTGTTTCATTAACTCTATTACACTGCAAGACATTGTTAACTATCAGGTATAAGACAGGCCAGGTTCCATCTCAGAGGACATTACCAAACAATCCAGAGTTTTTTTGAAACAGAATTGATGTGATCACCATAGCATTACCTTTAACTCTAGATTTGTTGGATTCAAATTCCAACTATTTGCCATAGTGAGATTTAAACTTCTTCTGGTAGAACGTTAATGTGGGATCTGGATTACTAGTCCAATGGCATTACTACCACCCCACCATCACTCTATATGACTATCATATCCTCACTGAGATAGAATGGAGGAGTTTGGACAGAAAAGATGAATGATAATTTATAGGACTACATGGGATTTAAGATTAAACAAAATATGATTAAGTATATATACTGCTTATGATTGTAATTATGTTTCTCGTCTCTGTTCCCTAGAGCATTAACTTAAGCACAGACTTTGCAAAGGTCATTTCGAAAATCTCAACGGCACAGCTTTTATATTCCCAGGTGTTGTTTTAGCTGTACTGAAAAGTCCCCAGTGTGTTTTGAAAGAAAATAAATTTGTTTGGTTTGAACCAAAGTCGAGAGTTGTCAGCATTGAATAATGTCTATTTACATCAGACAAGCCAGGATGAGTAGAAATATTAAACGACTGATCCTGTTGTCTCAGGTGACCAAACACATCAGCACATGATGCTGAGGATGACTGCACTCGTGTGAGATCATTATAGGTGTCCACTGGTCAATCGGTCTGGTTTCCATCAGCTCTCCTCGAGGCATGGAAGTTCTTCTTCCTGTGGACAGAATTAACAGATTTTGTTTTCTTCATTCTTTCATTGGGGGAGGCAGTATGGTGACTTCACTGGTAAGGGCTACATTTGTTGCCCATTACTAATCACTTTGAACTGACTGGCAGTTCAGAGTCAACCACGTCGCTGCGGGTCTGGAGTCACGTGTAGGCCAGATACTGGGTAAAGATAGCAGCTTTTCTTCCTTTAAGGGTGTATGTGAACTAGATTTTTTAAAAAAATATAACAACCATCAGTGGAATTAGCTTTCTTTTTTATTGAATTTAAAATTCGTCAGTTGTAGTAATGTAACATCCTTCCCTAAAGTGTTGTAGAACATCTACGACTGGAGCATCAGCTAGGCCGTTATAAACTCATTCTTAACACTTATTATTTACGTTTATTTTTTAATTTGTTCATGAATTGTAGGCATCACTGGCTGTTTCAGCATTTATTGTCCAGAGAGCAGCTAAGTGTCAAACACATTGCTGTGGGTCTGGAGTCACACTTGGGCCAGGTTGGGTCCCTGAAGGACAGTAGTGAATTATGTGGGTTTTTCCCAGCTATCAGCAATGGTTCCATGGTCATCATTCGACTCTTAATTTCAGATATTTTATGGAATTCAAATTCGCCTATTTGCCATGGTGGGATTTTAACCCAGATCCTGGATCATTCCCTGGATGTCTAGATTGATAGTCTCACAATAATATCACTAGGCCATTGCCTCCCCAGTTAAAGTTTATACTTTTTTAGAAAAAAAATCATCTTGGTTTTGGTATGATTAATTTGGCCTTATTCTGTACTTGAACATAAAACATTTTGCTTTTAATCTAGAAAAGTATTTCCTCCTAATTGGCTTCGCATGTACTCCTTTGGCTCAGGCCCAAGGTGCAAGTTTCATAGCACAAACATTTCAGCACAAAATGGAGAAGCAAAGGAAACAATCTTCAAAATTACCCACAAAATATTCACCATTCTGTATCATTTTGAATAAAAGTAACCCGATATTTGTATGTTTTCAATGGGATAGTTACCCATTCCCTGAGATCTCGTTTTATTTGTCCACATCCACCTCAGCTCTGTCAGCTTCTTCCACTCAGGTCTATTGAAACTCTTTGACTTGATCGACTCTACAGCTCAATTCCAAACTTCTTCCAGCCATTGGGGTATAAATGTGACTTTTGGTAATAATTTTTAAGGGGTGACAATGAATGAATACTCTATGTTTCTTTTCAGCTGATTGTTGGCTGGGATACAAACTGAGTTGTTAATTGAGGTTGTAGACTTGCTCGCCGAGCTGGTGTGTTTGGTTGCAGACGTTTTGTCACCCTGCTAGGTAATATCGACAGTGTGCCTCTGGTGAAGAGTTGGTGTTCTGTCCCACTTGTTATTTATAATGTTACCTAGCAAAATGTCTGCAACCAAACACACCGGCTCGGCGAGCAAGGCTACAACCTCACTCACAACCCGAGCTCCAAATCTCAAAAACCTTAAACACCTACAGGCGCAACACCCTCAAACTGGCCCACAGATGAAAGACAAATGCCATCTGTCCCAGTGCGACCCGCCAACAACTACACTTCCTGCACAAATGCCTCAGAAAACGGGTACTACCACTAAGCTTAAAATATAAACCACTGATCAACAATCTACAGGCACAAAGAACAGTTGCACAGAATGGCTGCAGAATGATATGATCAATGATGCCCACAACCACCTCCACAAATATGAGCGGGAAATTACGCACCAAAAACTTTATACTCCAGCTCAGTCGACCAAGAATGGACAACTATACTCGAACAAGCCATCACCATACAACAACAAAAGACCAGAACAAAGAAAAGAACAGCCCTACAAGAAAAACTATCCAAACTCACACACAACAAGGACATGGACAACACAGAAACATGGATCAAGAAAATCTCAGACCGACCACTTACAGACACTGTGAAGACCGTTCTAGTACGCAGACTGAATTATAACTGTAGAGATGCCAAAAAAAAACTGACTTCCTGGCTGCACTATAATCAACACCAAGGAGCAATGGACTCATGGAGGAAATGTATTCGACCATCAGTCAGATGATAGTCCCAACACTGAGAAGAAAAGGTAAGTGGAACACATTCAAAACAGAAGAGAAGAAAGCCCTGGAAAGACTCAAGAAAGACAGAAACATCGTAATCTTACTGACGGACAAAGGATGCACGACAGTAGTCCTTACTAAAGCCCAATACATCGAGGAAGCTAACGGACTACTGGCAGATACCGACACCTACCAACAGACGGCGTTAGACCCAATGCCACAGTCAGAGAACGGGATCAAAACAACCCTGAAG
Organism: Rhincodon typus; assembly: GCF_021869965.1. Taxonomy (NCBI): domain Eukaryota; kingdom Metazoa; phylum Chordata; class Chondrichthyes; order Orectolobiformes; family Rhincodontidae; genus Rhincodon; species Rhincodon typus. Next base: position 19,445,314 of record NC_063361.1, read on the forward strand.
AAATTACACAACTCAGGAGATATCAGCAAGACAGACAACCAAATAATGAAGCCTGAAGGATCCAACAATGCTGCTTCGATGGACTCCTCAAGGTACACAAGCCAAGGTCCTCCTCAGACCCATTGTCTCACTTCCAGGCATGCCAACATATAGGCTTGCCAGACAACTACAACGGAAACTGAAATACTTAGTTGACAACACTACCCACTCCATCCACTCCTCCCAAGAATTCCTGAATACCATCAAGGACACCAGAATGGAAGAGGATGAGATAATGATATCCTTTGACATAACAGCATTGTTTACATACATAAACATCGACCTAGCCAAAAAGACAATTGCCACACTGGACGAATCAGGAAGGCAGGCACCTCACAACACCAACAACATCAACAAGGACAGCACCCTGAAACCGCCGGATCTGTGCCTCACAACCCACTTCACCTTCAACGATCGTATATTCAAACAAATCAACGGAACACCAATGGGATCCCCAATATCAGGACTGATTGCAGAAGCCACAATGCAAAGGTTAGAATGAATAGCGCTCCTCGCTATACAACCCAAACTCTGGGTCTGCTTTGTAGATGACACCTTCGTAATTATCAAATGCTCAAGACTAGTAGAAACTCACCGACACATAAACAACATCCTCACCGGAATAAAATTCACAAAAGAAGAAGAGAATAATAACCAACTGCCCTTCCTGGACATAATGGTAGAACGTAACAACAACAGGGAACTCTGGACCAGTGTATACAGAAAGACCACACACATGGACCAGATACTTAATTACACCAACAACCACCCCAACACCCATAAATGGAGCTGCAACAGGATATTAATAAAATGAGCCACAACGCACAGCAGCAATCCAGAATTGCACAAAAGCAGAACAGGAGCATTTATTTGGAGTTTTTAAAAGGAATGGATACCCAAAAAGCACAATCTGCCATTACCTCCACAAAAGACCACAACATGAAGATAAAACACGGCCAGACACACTAGTCACCCTACCATACATCAGAGACATTTCAGAGAAGACCACAAGACTACTCAGATCCCTAGGCATCAGAGTAGCCCACAAACCAACAACCACCCTGCAACAGCTACTGACGAACGTAAAGAATCCCATACCCACAAGCAATAAAACTAACATAATATACAAAATACCATGCAAGGACTGTGTGAGACATCACATAGGACAAACTGGAAGAAAACTGAGGAAAACAATAAGGATATACGAACACAAAGAAGGACACCATTTCGACTGGGACAACAGATCCATAACAGCACGAGCAAAATAGAAAAGTGCCAGGGAATTCCTGGAGGCTTGGCATTCCAACCAGAACTCCATCAACAAACACATTGAACTGGACCCGATATACAAACCACTGAAAAGCAGAACTGGAAGTGATGCCAACCACCCCAGCAAACCGAGACAGATAAATAACAAGCGGGACAGAACACCAATGCTTCACAGAAGGCACACTGACAATGTTACCTAGCAGAGTGACGAAACATCTGCAACGAAACACACCAGCTCGGCAAGCAAGCCTACAACCTCATCCACAACCCAAGCTACAAGTCTTCTCAAAAACTTTTTGAGTTGTTAATTTGCCACCATTCATTTTGCGCTACTGGTAATCATGAAGTTATCACTCTAAAATTCTTAATCTACTTTCTGGTCCTCCAGCCTGAACCTATTTGCTCCCAGCTTCCAACATTCGCCAAAACTGATGACTTACAGACACTGATAGGTTTGCATTCATATTGTGTTTTTCATAACCACTGGACGTCTCAAAGCATTTTACAGACAACAAAGTACTTTTGAAATGCAGACACTGTGGTAATGTAGGAAACATGGTGGCCAATTTGCTCACCACATAGTCCCATAAATGATTGTGTAACAATGAGCGTAATGATGTTGATTGAGAGATATTTGCCAGGACACCAGGTAAAACTATCCTGCTGTTCTATGAAATAGGGGCCAAAATAGCGTGTATGACACAAGCCTAGAAGAATGCATAGGCAGTCTTCTTTGGAGGCAGTAAAGGTCTTGCCATCTGGGAAGCAGGCGATTGTCCAGGCCACCTCTTTTATGGAAGACCCACTGCATCATTTGTCACTGAGACAAAGGAGTTGACAATGGCAGACCTTCCAAGGAATAAGGGGCTGTGGGGTGGATAGCCCATGCACTGGTAGCTGCCAGACAGACCAACGGAAAGCAGTTGTAGCAGTTGGTACAACACCCACCCAATGCCCTAGTATTGTTGTTAGATTCCAGACAATAGGGTGGATGATGGCAGGAGAGGTGTTGAGAGACCTAGGTTTGCAGCAAGGGCAGAGAATGACATTTAGCAGGTCATTCATTAACAGCAACCCCCCTGACACACAGACACTTTCTATTGCTGGGATCATGCGATGAGTCAGGCATTGGGACACATACATTTTGATTTGGATTTCTCTAAGAATCGCAGGCCACAAATCTGAGTAAGTTATGGTACAATTTTAGCTTTTACCTTTAAGGCTGTTGTTCAAACGAAGGAAAGCTGCGATAGTTGGATAAATCTCTGGTCAGGCCATAATTGATGCATTGCTTTCAGTTCTGGGAACTCCATCAGAAGGAGCTGGGATGGTTATACACTTGTCATTTACAATGGAATACATGGCCAAGATCTGAGGATGGCAGGGTATCCTTAATTCTCAACACCAAAAGAGTTGATGATGAGCTCTTCCCCACCGATGCTTGTTGCCGTACAGCAATGGAGCATTAACTGGTTGGAGATGGAATTTCTGCCACTCACTCAGGAGGCAACACCACCTTAGAGAGCTGCCAGCCAACCTGATTGGGCAGTCCCCATTGTCGAATTCACTGGAATCGAGGTCCAGGAATGTGTGTTGAGGTCTTAGAGGGGGAATGAGATATAAGGCCTAGGAACAAGAGATTTAATGGAAGGTTGCATAGGGTGGTGGGATGTTGATGCAGAATTTGGGGCTGTTAGGACTGTCCAGATGAGGGGGGAAGATCTTGATAGATTAAGTGTGTTGACAAAACTAAAGTGCTTAGCATTCAATGTGGGAAAATGGGAGGTCATCACTTTGAACGTAAGCAAGATAAGTGAGAGCACTTTCTAAATTCCAAGACCCAAAATGTTAGATTACAAGAAAAGGTTCCATAAGTATGTTTGAGTTCTCAAATGGAGAAGAATAATTGGTAGTCTCAGGACTTTAACATGGCTAGTTAAGGAGTTGGAAGGATAGATAGAGAAAAACATTGTCAGAAATCCCACAACACTAGGTTATAGTCCAACAGGTCTATTTGAAAATACAAATTTTTGGACCCTCACTCCTCCTTCAGGTGTTAGTGATAGAGCTAGTATCAGGCACAGAATTTATAAGTAAAAGATCAAAGGGCCACACCATTGATCAGGATGCATTAAACAAGCCTAAGATGCTGTTAAATCTTCAATCAGTTAGAAGGTTTTAATTGATCACTTATGTAAATGTAAATCCCTGAATTTCTTACAAGTCACTGTCCTGAGAGAATGAAAGGTTTTATCAGTGCAAAGAAGAGGTGACATTTTACGTCCTCTGGTTTGTAAATCCAGACCAAAGGGGCATAGTTTTCAAATTAGAGTGACATCATTCAAGAGTGATGTGCAAAAAAACAAATCTTCACACAAATCTGGAACTCTCTCTTCCAAAACGTGTTGTCGTTATGTCAAGTGAAAATTTCAGAATTCAGATTGATCATGTTTTGCTTTGCATTGACGATTACAGAACCAAGATAAATTGACAAAGTTAATATACAGGTCAGTCATGATTGAATGAAATTGTTGAATAAGCTGGATAGTGTTAAATGTCTTACTCTGGTTTCTACGTTCCTAAAAAGCCACCTAAATGTGAATATTCAGCATTTTATGAAGCTGTGAATTTTCCAGCGCTGCAGTTATACCATTTCTTCATGATGCCCATTATTTCTTACCTTGGAACCTCTCCACAGTTACTAGTTTGGTCCTGGTTATTTCCATTGATACAATTACCTTCTGTAATCTACTTGATGCCACTTCAGTTCAGAGTTGAGTTGAACCTTTGTAGCATACACTGTTGTTGTTCTTACATCTCTAAGTTTATCCATTGATCTCTCTTGCCTGGTCCTGGACAACTCTTCGTATTTATTGTGCCATGCTTGTTATCAGTAGCATTCAATATCTGACTTTGGTTTGATGTTGGCAGCAATCATGTGTCAAGTCCTGACGAATGATTTTAGCCCCACATGCTTGACTGAACTGGATGTATGGGCAGTTAAAATCACTTAGGATACTTATCCAGCATTGGGTCACCTTGATTCTGTTGATTGTGTTTTTTTTCCACCAACACAAACAGACAGTTAAGCTATCCATCCAAAGTATTAGAATCCATTTTTTGGACATGCAGGTCAGGATCTGATGGTGCATTTGAGTTATGAGTGTACTTTTAACTAGCATGGGCTATTACACAGCTACAACTTTGCAGATTGGTGATAGCAAGTCAAAAGAATATTGGGATGCCAGGGGGTCCTGAAAGTGCACCAGAACAAAGGTTTAGGCTTCCATAGTCATGTTCTTCCTGTGAGATCCCAATGAAACTCTTTATGCCCAGCTTACGATACACTGACAAGAGCCTTAGAGCTGTCCAATCTTCCACAAGCCACTCCCATTCACTTCCTACCCACTCATTTCCAATATTCAGTTTCATATGTTGCAGTCTTAGGCAAAGTTTCCTAGCATGCATTTTAACTTTTATATCATTACCCATTTGGTAAATGCATAATTGGCATATTAATGAGTTGAAATCATCTGTATCTGATTTTTGCAGCAGTGGATGAGTTTCCAACTCACTTCATTGCCAGACATTTCGAACATTTCCAGCATTGCACTCTTGGCTTTTGACTCACTCACCATTCCACTTCAGAAATTCCCAGACTACACAAGAGTTTCCACAGTGGCCAAATGTCCAGGTCAAAAATTTCATTTGAAAAATTAAGTCGAAAATTAGAAAAAAAAAATTATCTTTTCTCTGCTGATCTCCTTAGATTGTCTTTGGATTATGTTATAAAGATGGTCAGTATAGCATTGTTAATTATTATTCATTCAGCAAATTGAACAAGTGGCAATACAGAGAGTGAGAGAGAGAGAGAAAAGGCAGTAAGGTAGCCTATTTTTTACATTTTAGCTCAACAAGATTGCTAGTCAACCAATGTCTGCTGGCCAAGAGTGTTATAGCCAGGGAAAGCCGCCTTGGGCCCTGGTGCTCAGTCTGTTTCTGGGTCTCTCATTCCCTACCCTGCCCCTATTTCACTGCCCTTCTTATATCTTTCGAGTGCCTAGAATTGGGAACCGTGATAATAGAGGGGTTCAACAGTTCTCTTTAGATTTAGCAAACCTTCTTGGTGTTTGCATCTTGCACCCATATTTATTTAACCCAGCAAAACATCAAGTTTCCATATGCTACATTTTGCAACCACTGTTTTGTTGGACAACTAGACACAACTTGGTCATTCATCCCATGGAACAATCTCTGCTTCTTTGAACCTGGCTCAATGCAATATCCAGACAGCAACAACCAAAAGATATAAGCTATGTGACAAAAAAAAAATACACTTTGCATTGAGTAATAACTATTTTCTCACTTTGCATTGAAATTAATCAAATCTTACAAATGCCCAACATGGAACTTTTAATGGGACAGCAAAGTATTACAGATAACAAGGTGCAGAGCTGGATGAACACAGCAGGCCAAGCAGCATCATAGGAGCAGAAAGGCTGACGTTTTGGGCCTAGACCCTTCAT
>NC_063361.1:19451547-19489461 GCF_021869965.1 Rhincodon typus
CCTCATCCCCGCCTCCTTGACCTGTCCGTCCTCCCTGGACTGACCAACCCCCACCCTAACTCCCCACCCTCACTCACCTTTACTGGCTCCATCCCCGCCTCCCTGACCTGTCCGTCTCCTCTCCACCTATCTGCTCCTTTATCCATCTTCCATCCGCCTCCCCGTCTCTTCTATTTATTTCAGAATCTCCTTCCCCTCCCCCATTTCTGAAGAAGAGTCCAGACCCAAAACGTCAGCTTTCCTGCTCCTCTGATATTGCCTGGCCTGCTGTGTTCATCCAGTTCTACACCTTGTTATCTTCAACAGAATAGCCCTGATTTCTGACTGATGTTAAAAAATGAGGAGGGATTGGAGATTATGGCATATTCAAATCAGGATGGACTACTTACCGTCTCCATGCCCATTTCTTTGGACAAAAGTCTTCTCCCTGTCCCACAAAGCCCTTCGCCCAGTTCCAACACTCTCCCTCCACCTGGACCCCTCCCTGTGGCCTTTTACCTGCACTTGGTATGCTCATCGAGAACTGTCAACATGAGATTGGTCACCTCAATATTTCTGCTCCACTCATCCAATTCAACTTATGTCCCTCCGAACTGACTGCACTCCATGCGCTTAGATCCAACCATGATTCTGTTATTAAGCCTGCTGATGAGGGTGGTGCTGTTGTAGTCTGGTGTACTGACCTTGACATTGCAGAAACTGAGTGCAAGCTCTCAGATACCTCCTCCTATCTCCCCCGGACCATGATCCCATCATGGCATATCAGGCCACTGTATCAAGTACAATAACTGACCTCATTTCATCTGGTCATGTCCTCTCCACTGCTCAAACCTGAGAGTCCCCCAGCCCTGCACAACTCGCTTCTACCTCCTTCCAAAAATCCACAAACAGGACTGACCGGGCAGACCCATTGTTTCAGCCTGCTCCTGCCCCACAGAACTCATCTCTTCCTACCTTGACTCAGTCTTTTCTCCCCTGGTCCAGCCCTGCCATGTACATCCGTGATTCCTCCAACGCTTTACGCCAGTTTCAGAATTTCCAGTTTGCAGGCTCCAGCCACCTCCTCTTTACCATGGACATGCAATCCCTTTACACATCCATCCCCCAACAGGATGGTCTCAGGGCTCTCCACTTCTTCCTGGAGCAAAGGCCTGAACCGTCCCCATCCACTACTACCGTTCTCCATTTGGCTAAGCTCGTCCTCACCCTCAACAACGTCTAATTCTTCTCATTTTCTTCAGGTAAGGGGGTGGCATGGGTACCCGCATGGGCCCCAGTTATGCCCGTCTCTTTGTAGGGCGTATGTGGAACATTCCTTGTTCCAGTCCTATTCTGGCCCCCACCTACAACTCTTTCTCCAATATATTGATGATATCATCGGTGCTGCTTCTCTCTCTTGTCCGGAATTGGAAAAGTTCATCGATTTCACCTCCAATTTCTCCCCTGCCCTCACTTTCACCTGGTCTATCCATGACTTCTCCCTTCCCTTCCTCAACATCTTTGTTTCCATTTCTGGGGTTAGACTGGCCACTATTATCCACTATAAACCCACCGACTCCCACAGCTACCTGGACTATACATCCTCACACCCTGCTTCCTGTAAAGACCCCATCCCATTCTCTCAGTTCCTCCGTCTCCGTTGCATATGTTCAGATGAGGCCAACTTCGACAAGGGAGCCCCCGACATGTCCACCTTCCTCCTCAACCAAGGATTCCCCTTCATTGTTGTCAACAGGACCCTCAACCGGGTCTGACCATTTCCTGTTCTTCTGCCCTCACCCCCTCTCTTCCCTCCCCCAGCAGCAATAGGGTTCCCCTTGTCCTTACTTACCATTCCACTACCATTCACATTCGGAAGATCATCAGATGCCATTTCCGCCACCTCCAGTGAGATGCCACCACCAGACACGTATTACCCTCTCCTCCCTTGTCCGCCTTCTGCAGGAACTGTTCCCTCTGAGACACACTGGTCTACTCTTCCTTCACTCCGACACCACCCCATGGCACCTTCCCCTGTAACCACCGAAGGTGTAACACCTGTCCATTTACCTCCTCCCTCCCCAGTATCCAAGGGCCCAAACATACCTTCCAGGTGAAGCAGCACTTCACCTGCACTTCCCACAATCTAGTCTACTGCATTTTCTGCTCACAATGTGGTCTCCTCTACATTGGGGAAACAAAGCGTAGACTGCGTGACTGCTTCGTAGAACATCTACGTTCTGCCTGCAAATTGGACCCTGAGATTCCCGTTGCCTACTGCTTTAACACACCACCCTGCTCCCTGGCCAACATCTCTGTCTCAGGCTTGCTGCAGTGCTTCAGCAAAGCTCAGTGCAAGCTGGAAGAACAACGCCTCATTTTCCACTTGGGGACCCTACAACCTTCTGGACTCAATATCAAGTTCAACAATTTTAGGGCCTGAACTCTCCCATGTCTCAGCCCCTTACCCCACACACCAGACTTTGTTATCACATAGCCTGCCATTACACACTACCCATTGTTAGTTACTAACAGTCTCCATTAACAGCAATTCACCCTCCAAGCCAGACTGTTATCAACTCCTTGGTATGTCTAACTGTTCTTCTCTCTCTATGGGCTCTATCCCCACCTATTATCACAGTTTACCCCTCCCACCCCAAACTATCTTCTGCATAAAAACCAACATTTTCTTCACTGTCATCAGTTCTGAGGAAGGGTCCCCAGACCCGAAACATTAACTTTGATTTTTCTTCACAGACACTGCTGAGTTTTCCCAGCAACTTCTGTTTCTGGACTACACACCAGACTGGCTGTTTAGGACACTGACTATCCTGCTGCAGGCTAATTCCCCAAAAAGCTCAGACCCAAAGACCTACAGAGCCCAGCGATTAGAACACAAAATATCCCCCTCTCTTGGGCTCTGGAGAGGACATCACACCTTTATAACACTGACTGGATTTAAATATGGCACTTGAGGTGTTGAGTAAATATTTCAATACAGATCATGAGATCAGAATAATTTAACATTAAACTTTGACCTGTAAATCTGCATTCAGTCTTGAATTAAAATTACAATTGAGGTCATATTTATATCATAAAATGTAAATTCTTGAGGAAAAGGTGCCTGTCTTCTGAATGAGGGGGCTGTTTTGGCGACCCAGCTGGTAGGACCCTTTCAATATGAAGTCAGTGACATTACCAGCATTGATGGGACAGTAACGCTACTGATCCCATTTTTCAAGCACAGCAAAAACAATGATATTTAATGCCAGGCATTTTAACTACAACAGAATAACAGTTTGAAAGTTCTTTTGTACATATTTTAATCAACCACTTAATGTATATTTTAGAACATTCATCAAAATAGTCCATCGCTGTTCTTTTCCATGAGTGATTTCTCACTTTCTTACTCACTTCATGGCATACGAAGGCTCTTTAAACAGTTTAATGGCAGCCAGGAGGCTGGCCTTACTCGTGTGTACTGTACAAAATAACAGATGGTTATGAACAAATCACAGATGTATCTGGCATCTTTTGTTAGTTTGGGACTTATATTTGCCGTCGTGGCTGCTCCACGTTTGCACATTTTGAATGCCTGTAGCATAGAACTACATACATGTCTGTAGCCAATAACTGATCATCTGCTGAGTTGCTGTAGTTATTTTGAGTTCACTTTACATTCACAGTCAGGGTCATCTTACGACCTTCTAAAAATTGATAATGTATGCGATCTCCATTCAGATAACCATAACTTAGAAAAAAGTGAATGTTAGGAAGATTATTAAATGCTTACCAAGTTTGTTAATTATTACATTGACCAAAGAAGCATTTATTTCTCAGATGGTTGAAAGTAGCTGTGTTCTAAATTAATATAAAAAAAACTCAGCCATTAAAACAAAACTTTCTAATCCTTCACATCAAAAAAAAGTGCTCAAGATTTTTCTTTAGCAGCGCTTGTTTAAAATACAATGTCAGTTAGAATGGTTCACTTGCCACATCAGCAGAGATGGGGGAGTTTAAACTCGATCCAAGGAGTTTGGTGTAAGTCAAAAAATATCTGCAATTGAATTCTGGCCAGGAGCACAGATATAAAGCAGCTGATACAAAGCTGGAAGTCATTACTAGTAGATGCCATCAAATAAAATGTACTTTGTTGCGTTTGTAGTATGCAAACACTATGCCTGCTTTATTTATTTGACAGCTAATCACAACTTACATTGCCGATGATCTCAAAGTAGTTCTGCTTAAACCTCTGTAAGTCCCTCTAGTGGTTTATCTCATCCTTCCTTTCCACAATACCTTTTGTTTAAAGAAAAAGGTCATCTTTGCCTTGGCCTTAATCTATAGTTAAGGCTGGATCAAATCCTACATATGACTGATGAAGGTTGTAATGCAATATTTGCCAAGCCAGACGAACTCCTTATAGTTCAACCCTTGCTATTAGAGTGGATGTTATTGTCAGATACACTTTCTTTAAATCATGTTCTTCGTCAGCGAATATTAACCCTGGATGCCAGGGGAAAATGCATCCCTAACCTTGCAACCAGTATGAAATTTGTTGCCATCTCTAATATGTACAGTTTGCACCTAGTCTTCTTCATGCCTCATTACTAGACTTAATGCTTATTATTTTGGGAATAGACCTGTTATTTGTTTTAAACTAATTTCTCATTTTGGCCAAATATCTTGATTCATTGGAGGTCCTTAAAACACATGCAGATCTTTGAGCCATAGCAATGGATTAATAGTTTCAGGTTAAATACCAAGATGGCCATGCTCTGTGAAAAATTGTTTGTGCAGATTGGGTAATGGTTGATTGATATTCAGTAGTGGGATCATGCACCAAGAGCAGTTAGGAGGAAATTTCATCACTTTGGAATTTGGCCTCTGCTAGCCAGAGGGTGGTGTGCCAGACAGTAGTACTGCCCTCAAATTAGAAGACAATGTTAGGGGTGCACCTGAGGTAGTGGAGTGCAGCAAGTTCAGAGTGCGTTAAGTTAGCAGGAGTGAGAAGGGTAGAGATGTTAAGACGGATGCTACAGTTTTCAATGAAAACATTTAGGGAAAATAAGAGGTCAGAGAGAGGATCGGGTGGAGGGAAAATGCTGGTAATAGGAGAAAGGGTACAATGCGTGCTGGAAAGATTCCTGACCTAAGACATGGATGGTGAGATGGAAGTGCTGAGCTCTAAATAATCAGAAGTAAACACAGAAATGTTGCCCTGTCAGTAAACATAGTAGCCACTCTGAATCCACCTTTACCCCAGCAAGAAGAATGAAGTGAATAACATCACAAAGGTTATGTACTGATCATAGGAATCATAGGGATTTGCCTATGACAAATCCCTACCCCACTAAAGATTTTTCTATTGGTTAAGTATAGATTGCTATGGTACCTTAGTACATTTCGGAGCAAGGTGTTCTATCTGATGGCAATTTTTCATTGTTTAACATCACCTAACAAAATATTAATTTTAAAATGGGCATTAATCTGGTTGAAACAACAAAAAAAATTAATGTAACTTTAGAAATGGGTCAAATTCCATTCAGCTCAACTAAAATAGTGGGGAAATTATATCTGTGTCACACTAACATTTCTCTTTTTATTATGCAATGTCTTAATATAAGAGCAAATTTCTCCTTCTGTTAATGGAGGTCTATGCAGCTTTTCACAAAATCAAGGGAAGCAATTACTTTGTCATTTGCAGAATTTGTGTACAACTACTTCCCCCAGCATCAAATTAATGCTATTATTCACTCAATAATGCTTAACTTTATACTGCTGAATGAAACTATTAAAGATTGAATTTACTCGGCTATTTTGCTGCTTACTGGTAGCAGTCTTATAGAACTGTTGTATTACTGATAATGGTCTTATAATCAATTGCACCTCGGAGATTGAGTAATTCCATGATAATTTATTGAAAACAGTGAAACAAATTCTAAGTTGTGAAACAAATATTACAGAAAACCAACAGATTTATGCACATATGCAGTTTGCAGAGCCGTAGCAAACTTACTGCCAGGCAAGATATACACATGATAGTCTTAAAGACAAACTCTGCTAAGGAAAGGTATACATAAAATATCCCTCTCCTTATCAAATGGAAGTTTAACTATTTATAGTAAAAGTTAGCCTATGAATCACTTTAACATGTACATAATCAACTCATACATCCATATATCGTGATGCTGACTTTTTTGGAAGTGCAATTGATTACCACAGTCATCTGAGCTATTGCATGTTCTTTCTCTTTGTGTTGTCAAATTTTTCTTTCATGGGCTGCATTTGATGTATCAGAATTTGCTTATCTTGATACACTATAGCCAAGTTTTATTCCATTTTAGACATTGTCTGATCTTGTTCTGCAAAATGTTCTGGGTGGCACAAATCTATTTGACATTTACTATTTTGCTTTTTAAGAGCATCTAGCTCATTTAAAAGCTTGCAATTTTACATCTTGGATTATTCTAATTCTATCAAAGTTATAGCTTTCTGTTGATCCAGTTTTTTTTTCATTACCTGTTCTAATTACTGTTCAGATCCTCCAACGTCTTCTTTCTTATTTTTTCTTTTGCTCTTTGAAACCTGAACCTCTTTTATTTGTTGTTTCAGTTGTTGGTTGGTTTCCTGTACGTTCTACTTGTACAATTGTTGGCATTTATCTCCAAAAAGGTTGTCTCATGAGTGATTTGCAGCCCCTAGTTGTGAACAGGGTGCCTGTTTTTGCATGTCTGTTATTTTCTCCAGTGTTGATTTGAGCTTAAGCCAATGCTTCTGTAGCTGCTGCTACTGAGCTTAATCTGTTCTATGTGCATGTTCCTCCAGAGCATAATGTAAACTGGCAATCTTTCCATTCGATTAATGACACAGAACTTGTGATTTATTCTGCTTCGTTTCTTTTTCTTCCAGTTCTCAATACATTTTGTGTGCTGAACATTTATATCCTCTGAAAAATCCATTATCTCATGATATTCTCAAGCTTAGGTTTATCCTGAGCGAGTTGTTCCATCTTTTCCCCTTGAACTTGCAATTTTCTCTTTACAGCAGATTTTAGTCGCACTAATTCAGAAGAATCTGAAGTGTTCCAGTCTTATTTTGTAAAAAAAGGAGTCATACTGGACTCAAAATGGTAACTCTGTTTCTCTCTCTATAGATGTTGTCCTGCTGAATTTTCCCACCATTCATTTTCTGTATTTGTTTCACTTTTCTTTCATCTTCAGTTCTACAAGTGTTTCTTGAATAGTCTGCTGCATTTTCTATTGCATCTCTGATATTTGATTGATTCCATGGATTGTTATTCTGCAATATCATAGTGTGCTGTTGTACACTGTCGTACAATTGTGCTAATTGCGGCTTCAACAGTGTCTACAAATTAGAACATGTGTAATATTCATACAGATTGATTGTACTTGTACTACAGCACAACTGATCCTGCTCATGGAATTGGTGATATACATCTGTTATACATTGTAAGGTTTATATTTATATGTTTCTTCATGGCTTCCTGTGTCAGTGGGTACACTTTTTTTTTAGAATTTACAGAGGTCGTAGATTGACAGTTGCCACTGTTAATCTTAGCCAATGACAAATAGTTATCAGTTTTCTGAGAACAGAACGTTTGATTTTTTATAAATAGTTTGGACAGTGTTATTAATTTGCTGTTTACAATGAGTTTTAAATGTGATACATGTGTGTAACTCTCTTTCTCTGATTGTATATATCGCTAGCATCTGGTTTGTCAATCATTTCATGTGTATATCTCTGGAAGGATGCCAGATAGTCCTTACTGGATGTTGAAAATAGTCTTTGTCTTTTTGGGTCAATGCATGGCTCTTTGTAGGACTTTGACTGGACTTTGATCCAGTGTATCGCCTCTGCCAATGGGTCTTTATGCTACATGATTTGTAAAATTCATCAAAGCTGGACATTTCATGGTACATTCAGAGGGCCAAACTTTCCAAAAGCTTTCTGTGCTTGGTTGTTCTAATGATTTTCTTAACTGTTGAATTTTTACTTTGGATCTGGAAGCTTCATTGATGTGTGAGAATTGCTTCATACTTACATTTATCTTTGAGTAGCTCTTTGATTCTCTAAGGCTTGGATTCTCTAGCAAATATTTTTGGAAAGCTTCATGTGGACAGATGCAACTGTCACCACTTCACTCTGAGGCTCTGCCTGTGGGTCCTAGTCTCTCCTACTAGTGGAAACATCTTCTCCATGGCCACTTATCCAGGCCGCTCAGTATTCTGTAAGTTTCAATGAGGTACCCCCTCATCCTGCTAAATTCCATTGAGTACAGACCCAGAGACCTCAGCCACTGCTTATACGATAAACCTTTCATTTCCAGGATCATTCTTGTAAACCTCCTCTGGATCCATTCCAAGGCCAGCACATTGTTCCTTTGATACGGCCCAAAATTGCTCGCAATATTCCAAATGCAGTCTGATTTATTATCTCCACTTTCTGCCTTCTGCCAGTCAGCCAATCCTGTATCCATGTTAATACATTGCCCGGAACACTATGGGCTCTTATCTTATTTCGCAGTCTCTAGTGCAACACCTAGTCAAAAGCCTTCTAGAAATCAAAATCAATCATGTCCACTGGCTCCCTTTTGTCTAACTTGCTTGTTACCTCCTCAAAGAATTCTAACAGAGTTGTCAGGCATGACCTACCTTTGACGAAGCTGTGCTGACTCAGCCCTAGTTTACTAGGCATTTCCAAGTATTCCACAGTCTTGTGCTTAATAATGGGCTTTAAAATATTACTAACAGCCAAGTTTAGGGTAAATGGTGACATTTTCCTGTCTTCTATCTCCCTCCCTTCTTAAACAGGGGTATAATATTAGCAATTTTCCAGTCCTGATTCGAGTGATCCCTGAAAGATCACCACTAGTGCCTCCACAATCTATCTCTTTCGAAACCTTGGGGTGCAGTCCATCTGGTCTGGGTGATTCATCCACCCTTCACCTTCCCCAGCATCTTCTCCTTAATGAGCTGAATGTATATATCCTCCAAAGAATCCATCATCTCCCATACCTTCTTACTTCTGCCCCAAGTTTCTTGAAGTTCTGGTTTGCTGCTTGTGTCTTCCACTGTGAAAACTGATGCAAGTACTTACTCTGTTCCATTACCACTTCTCCAGCCTCATTTTCCAGTGGCCCACCAATCAGTGTTTCTGAATATCAGTGTTTAAAAGTTTCACATGCTTCAAACAAAGTCTTCTTTTCTTTTGTTAATAACAAATGAGGTAATCTGATGGTTCCCCACAATAAATCCATCTGTCACAATGTTGCCCAGTTACTTAACTTTTCCATATCTCATTTCAGCTCCTTTGTGTCTTCCCTATATTTTATATTGCTACATAGCAGTGTGGATCTCTGTTGAGGAAACACTTTTTTTTTCAGAGTTGGTATCAGTCCTTTTAGAGGAGGAAGGGCTGAAAGAAAGTCTCTGACATGGAAGATGGAAAGCCCCCAGGCGATTCTCCTGTATAGCTGTGCAGGTGGATAACATAGTGGCATCAGTGCCTTCCAGCCCCAGATGAGTTGTCCAGCTGACTTTATACTGCAATAGTTGTTCTTCAAAAGATATCAGCAATCTGCATCTTCTGTGACCACTGCCCATGCATTTTTTGGGCTAAGATTTTTTACAGCTTCATTCTTCACATGTTTTCAGCTTCAGTAGCAACTTTGATTCTGTTTTGATCAAAATGGTGCTTACCCATAGAGTCTTTCCTTCCCTAAATGCAAAAACAATAAAGAACAGCCATGATTAATCATATAGTGACAACATAAATAAAGGTAGTAATTATGTAGAAAAATAGTTCTTTCTCTGTCTGAATAAGTGAAAATAAAAGACATCAATTTCTCATTTCTACAATTAAGGAGCAGCTGTGGTAAAATGGCGATGTTACCAGACTGGTAATCCAGTATAATTTGGACACATGGTGAAATTTGAAATAAACAAAAAATGGTTTATTGGTGACCATGTAATCATTGTAGATTGTTGTAAAAACTAATCTGGTTCACTAATATTCATTAAAGAAAACAATCTGCCACCCTTACCTGGTTCTGGTCTACACATAGCCAAAAACCCACAGAAACGTTTTTTATTCTTAACTTCCATCTGGGAAATGAGGGATGGACGATAAATGCTGGCTCAGCCAGTGACATTCATATTCCATGAATGTATATTAAACAAAACCTTGTCGTTGCTATGTCACAATCTGATAGCACATGCATAGTTCTAAGGGATATTTAAACTCATATATTAAGAAACACAGTCAATCAAGTGTTTAGTTTGAACCATGATCTAGATGACTACCCTGTTTATTTTAATTATATTTTGAAATATGTTATATTTGGCTGAATCTTTATTGAGTGAGGTCTAATAGAAATAAGGTTGGCTGGCCGCAGAATTGGCTTACTTGTTATTTGGCTTAAACATGCAGAATAGCAGATAAAGAAATGGACATGTGTAGCATGCACGTCATGCCATGTGAATCATGTGTACCAATGAGAATAATTTAAACAGGGCCTTTCCCTTTTCACATGTTCTGTCCTACTCAACAAACATTTGTATTCCATGGGAGTCATATGTGCCAATCATCCATTCTAACTCTCTATATCTCCTCAACCAAATAGCTGTTCTGTATATTTGAGGTTTGCCAGTTAATGCTAGCAGGGAATTCGACCATAAAGAAAAGTAGCAGCAGTTCCTACAAGTCTTTTTTGGAATAACATATTTTCCACTATATAAATAATAGCTCTGACGTCAACTTTATGTTTCTCCAAATATCAATGGTGCTTGTTAACATGTAGAGCTTTGTCAGGATCTGTCAATTGGCACTTATCTACACAAATATACATTGGGCTGAATGTTCACCATAGAGGAAGGGAGTAAGAGCCTGGGTTTGTTTTCAGGTCATAAAACTGCTCCCCGTGGTAAGTCAAGAAATGTAGAGTTTTCATGTGAAAAAGCTTCTAATTAATATGAAGATGAGTTTCCTATCCAATTACAGCATGTGGTGGTGGGCATGGAGGTAGGTCTAATGAAGTGGGCACCAACTTGGACTCTCCATGGCTACCCATACAGATCCAACTCTTTGTCATAAGGAAGAAATCTGGTGTTTGTGCCAAATCCTTTATAGTGCAAGAGGAATGCAAGATAGCAAAGGAAAATCAGAGACCGGGCACCAGGATAGGGAAGACCCTCACATCAGCAGTGTGGACTGGATTAAATATTTGAAGCTATTGGGAGACCAAGGCCCTCTACACAGAAAGCAGCAAAAGGTGGCCAGCTTGACATGTAGCAGGGCAACTCTGTGTTCCTCACCTCCAATTCATCCTCTTCTCTTACCTCCTGTTCCTCCACTGATTAATGGTCTCCTTTCAGGGCATCACTATCCTTAAGGCCTACTCTTACCTGGAGAGGTATGTTAAGGAGAGCACAGGAGCAGCACAAGGCAGACACCCTTGCAGTTGAGTATTAGATGGAAACTCTTGACCAATCCAAGCACTGGAGTTGCATTTTTATAAGTTTAATGGTATTTTTAATGGTGTTCTTACTGTCACACTGAATGGGGATGGTGGTGATGTAGGGTATTGATTACTTTCCCCTTTTGCTTCTTCCTGGGGCTTCTGTGAAGAGCTGAACAACTGTCTCTTCAAGGATATCCCTTGTCCCCTCAGATCCACACATTCTGAGGGATAGAATGAAGATCTGTTGCAGCACCAATTTGCAAAGAGTGAAAGAATGTTAGAACTTAGGAGCAGGAATAGGCTGTTCATCTCTTCCAGCCAGTTCTGTCATTCTACATCATGATTAATCATCTGGTTTAATACCATTTTCCCACACAATCCCCATATCCCTCAATTTGTTTGATCATTCCGTGAAATTTAGGGAAGAAAACTAGAAGGAAAACTCAAAGGATCTTTTGGAATATAACTGCTGGAATGGATCACATACCCATTAGAACTTCCCTGAGTTTCACGTGATCAATTTCATGGAATGGTGATTGGGCAGATTTTACAAGTGATCTGCTCTGACAGATTATCGCTTCGGCATCAAATGACATAGGCTGAGAGTAACAACATATAGCATTACATAGATTGGAAATGAAATAGTACGCAAAACCATGCATATATGCGTCACTCAATGCGATCAAACCATACAACTTGGTGTCTGTGTTGTTTTTATTTATCAGTTTCCAAGATATTGCCAATTAAACAATTATCATCAATGAGGCTACAACTATACATTAGTTTCCATAACGTATGGTGGCATGGTGGCTCAGTAGTTAGCACTATTGCTTTATAATGCCAGGAACTTAGGTTTGATTCCAGCCTCGAGTGACTGTCTGTATGGAGTTTGCATATTCTTCCTGTGTCTGCATGCATTTGCTCTGGTTTACTCCCACAGTCCAAAGATGTGCAGGTTAGATGGATTGGCTATGTTAAATTGCCCATAGTTTGCAGGGATGCGCAGGCTAGGGTGGGTTAGCCATGGGAAACGCAGGGTTACAGGGATAGGGTAGGGGCATGGGTCTGGGTTGGATGCTCTTTGGTGGGGGCGGTGTGGAGTTGATGGGCTGAATGGTGCTTCTACACTGTAGGGATTCTATTCTATGATTTAGCGTGGATTAACTGTTGAATTAATCAATTTAGATCTCAAATATCTTGTTTTCATAATCCAAAACAAAGGTTACTTTTGAACGTTGATGTTGCTTTGGACAATGATGAATATGTACAATCAGATTAAGTCCAGATGGAAATATTTTCCATCTATTTAAATGAGCAGCCATTGCAGGTGTCCTATTCCATGGAGACACTCAGCTGTCCACAATAATAGAAAGTGTGGTCAGAGCAAACAATCAAATTCACCTGATAGAAAGGACAGGTATCTCACTATAAAGATTTGGTAATAATTCCGATTATAATAAATGCACTGCCTAAATAATTGTCATAAAGTTGGCATCTGAATGCCACTTCCAATTCAGTTGTCTTATTCAGTAAGTGTCATCTTTCATCCCCGTATTTGAGGGAAGACTACATAACTTTCAGGGAGAAAATTTAATCTGTCAACATTTTAATCGCAGTGCACACTCCACAGGGCTGCTGTAAGTGGAAGGAGCAGAACTTTCAGCCAATATGTTACCATTACCATGAGTCTGTCCCAAACTTTGTAGAGGAAGTCATTTAAATATAAGGCTAAGAGTTTATTCTAGGAGTGACTCTGAAGAGGCACCCATCCTCTGGACTGGCTGAAGTGTCCCTGCCTGCCATTTCAGAATAAAAGAGACCATTTTGGACAAAGACCCTGAAAGTTTATTCTCCTTCTGAATCATTCGATTTTGCTGCTGAACTCTCATTTGAATGAGATTGATTTGATTTGAAGTATCTTTGTTTGAGCCTATTTGCAGTTCAATATGGTTCAAACACTTGCCTTCGGCTGCAGCATTAAACGTCATCTTGATGGATTATTTGAAGGACTTTCTTGGGAAACTTGTTTCTCCTCACCTAAGCCATGTCCTCAAAACAGCTGTCGGGATGCAGTAGAGTAAAAGTGCTTTCTGTAGCTCCCATCAGAATTTGCAGGATCCTGGGAGGGGTGTAGAGCTCGTTGAGATTTCTTCTGCTGTTAAGTCCAGCCTCTCTGCTTCCAGACTTACCTAACTGGCGTCCCATAAAGAACTAGACGCTATTTCCCTTGAAATTTTCTTTAAACAACGTCTACAATTCCTTCTTAAATTGAAGAACATTTCCTTTCCATGTATCTGCCACATTGACGAATACTCACTTGGAAACGTTTTATTTAAAGTTAAACAAATTTTGACAAAATACCAGCTAGCTTATTCTGTTTAGGAAAGATATAATTATTGGACAATGAACTGTTTATTATTGCCCACTTAAGTACAGTTCTGTTATGATAACAGTGTTTTATTTCTTGTATTTTACTTAAAATATTTTGTCAAATATAGGTTTTGGAGTTTCTCTTTGTATGCTTGGTCCAAGTCTGAGTGCAGTTTTTTTGCAGCTTATGATGTGTTCTATTGTTTATAAGTTTCTGGAGATGAGCTTATAGCTCATCTATAAGTCTTTCTATTTAAAACCTGAGACAGCCCGCTCTCCAAAAAAAAGGCAGCAATGGAGATTGATTATCAACTACACATTGTAATGCGCCAATTTCCACGGAGCAGGGCAGGGGTAATACAGCTAAAGACTGACTAGTCCAAATAGCCTGCCGGTTACAATGGCAACAGGCACTGCTGCATAACTCCTCAAACACAAGTGAGGATATGAATCACTTGGGAGGTTAAATGGCGTCAATGAGAGTTGTGACTATCTTTCCTCCACTGGTCACATATCTGACATAGACTCCTCTTCTGTAAAATGTTGCTAAGTGTGGTAACAAAGTGTTCTACATTCTACCAAAAATTGGTGAGGTTTCAACTTCATGGAGGGCTTCTCTCTGAGAGCTCGAACCAGTTATTTATGTAATACTCAGCTGCTCATCTTGTTATGTATACACTATCCTGCACGCACCCGAGACAGGCATATTTGCCGCTGGCAGGACCTTTGGGGATTTGTGCCATTGGTTTCACAGTTAACTCCCAGCTGTGCACCAGGTCAAATTCTGCCAGGTAAGCACTGCCATTCACAGTGTGTTGCTGCACAATCTGAAAGGGCATGGCTGAAAAAGGAAAATTGGAATCTCATTTCAACACAGGGACTTGAAGGTCCTGGTGGATGTGGTGGTAGAGAGAAGGATCTTCCCTCTGGACTGCCAAAGGAGACTACGGCACCAGACCGTATCAGCTTGGTCTGAAGTTGCCACCCAGGTCAGTGTGATGTACATGGTTTGGAGTAATGCCCAGCAATGCAGAAAGAAGGTTAATGACCTTCACGCAGTGTCTGATCCATGTGATTGTCCGGTGCCTCCATGGATACAGCAGCTAATGCAGATCCAGGTCCAACAGTCTAAGAATCTGCTGGATATGAATACAGACCTGCACTCCATTGCCCTAGCCGTGGCAACTGGAAAGTGAGGAGCATTGAACTCGCTCCAGGTATCCATTCCTTACTGGGATGTTGCCAAGAGGCACCTAAATGAAGGTGAAACCAAACACAAACTCCCCTAGAAAGCTAACAGGAACAGAGGGGTCTTGGGTGCTTATCCACAAATCCCTAAAGACAGCAGGAAAGGTTAATAGGGTAGTTAAGAAGGCATGCAGGATGATTGCCTTTATCTGTCATGGCATAGATTATAAGAGACAGGAGGTCATGTTGGAGCTGTACAGAACTCTGATTAGGCCACAGCTGGAGTACTGTGTGCAGTTCTGTTGACCACACTATAGGAAAAATGTTATTGCACTGGGGGACTGCTAAGGGTATTCATCAGGATGTTGCCTGGGCTGGAGCATTTCAGCAATGAAATGAGGTGAGATAAACTTGGAGAAGTCTGAAGGGGTACTCAATAGAGATGTAAAAGATTATGAGGGGGATGGACAGGGTGAATAGAAAGCTGCTCCCCTTAGCTGAATGGTCAATAACAAGGGGGCACACCTTTAATCTGAAAGGCAGGAGGTTTAGAGGATTTATGGAAAAACGTTTTCACTCAGAGAGTTCTGGGTGTCTGGAATGCACTGCCTGGGACAGTAGTTGAGGCGGGAAATCTCACAACTGTTAAAAATGACATGGATGAGCACTTGAACTGTTATTACATTCAAGGCTATGGGCCTAATGTGAGAAAGTGGAACTATTACAGGTACTAGCGTACTTTTGGCAGAGCAAATTTGATGGACTGAAAGGCCTCTTCTGTACTGTATGACTTTATGATTCTATGATATCAGGACACTCCAGAGGTGACTGCAACTTCCACAGCCACAGGTTGTGAACCCTGACACTGCATCTGGTGGAAGGGAAAGGAAAATGAAACTGTAATGAGGGCATCCATGTGGCATGGATGAAATTGGATTCTAAATACATTACCACATTTCTAAATGTTTAATTTTCTTCATCACCTATCTGAGTGACTGTCATTTTAGCTCCAACTATAAAAATGAAGGTAGAGAGGCCCGCCACCGTTAATGCCAAATGATGTTCTAATGCTGTCAGAATGATACCTATCCTTCCCCTAGCACCAATACTGGCATAATACTTTGCATAATCGAATGAGGGAGCATCAGATGTTGTGAAGGATTCCATTAATTTGTAACCTAAAATGTGTTAAACTTCTATACAGAGCATAGTGCCACAGCCATGCTCTCATTAGCATAGTGCTCTCAGAAAGATGAGTTACTGTGACTGTCCTGCATCTCCACTACATCATGAGCGTACCTTTGTCTGGACATTTCACATTGGGAGGCTATTTCACACCCATTGGAGGTTGATGCAGATACATCCATTCCTCATCCACTCACGTGGACGCTGTCACAGCTTCTGTGTCTGGATCCACTGCGGATGGTTTCAATGAATCTGCAAGGGCAATATCAGAAACAAAACAGCTTACTCAGTGCTGTGACCATTCAGCACTTGCAGCACATATCAATAACATTTAACAGCCTCCTCAAAACATTGGGACATGACGAGAAGGGCAATGGAATACCCCTATTGGGTCTTTTCATATCTGATGATTTGAATGATGCATGCTATTGGACACAAGTGGAGCATGATATTGTCAGCATGGTGGCAAGAATGAGAATTTCTTCCCCATCCCAAATTATCCTCGACAGGCATCAATGCATATAGGATAATGATGAGGACAGTTCCTAATCTAAAGTGTCATGAAAACAGCCCCTAGACCTTGTGCAGGCCATTTGGAAAGTGACTGCAAATTGTGAAACTAAGATGAGACTTATAGCTCACCTGCATTTACTTGTGCTTCACAGCCATTACTATGATTGATGTTGGAGGAGATGTCAAGATTGTTTGTGGCCTGGACTTTTAGTTCATATGGTAAGTCAATGCGTGAGGTCTACATACACAAATTTATTTTAAAATCAACCTTTTCAGAGATGTTACTACACAACAATGGAGCAGGAGGGACCTAAACCCAGGTCTCCCAACCCAGGGGCAGGACACTACCATGGTGCCACAACAGCACTCTACATATAGATTTTTTTAAAAATCAATTTGTTCATTTAAGTTATAACACACCTCTACAGCAAGATCATAGAATCCCTGCAGTGTGGAAACAGGCCCTTCGGCCCAACAAGTCCACACTGACCCATCCCCCTATAACCCACCTAATCTCCACATCCCTAAACACTACAGGCAATTTAGCATGGCCAATTCACCTAGCCTGCATGTCTTTGGACTGTGGGAGGAAACCAGAACATCCAGAGGAAACCCATGCAGACATGGGGAAACTCCACACAGACAGTCACTTGAGGGTGGAATCGAACCTGAGTTCCTGGAGAAAGTGGGAGTTGAACCCAGGCCTCTTGGCTCAGAGGTTGCCACTACATGAGGTTACCACATCACCAGTGCTCCACAAAATTAAGTGATAACAGATGTCTTTCACCTGTCCTTTGTGAGTGTATTTTTAATGCTATTGCACAGTAAAGGCCCTCACATTAGACAATAAGTTATATATAAGTAGTCATAAATTTGACTGCAAGGTGATAGTTCACTACCATCTTCTGAAGCTAATTAGGGATTACACAATTACTTCCAGTTTGGCTGGATATTTAATGGCTTTTCAGTGATCTGATGTAAATTATAGCGAGGGTTATTTTACGAAAGGGTGAAAAAAGAGCTAGATAGATAATAGCTGAATTAACAGAGAGAGAGAGAGAGAATAATTAATTGAAAATATGCCCTCCTGGTGCTGACTTCAAAGCCAATGTTGTCCAATACTTTAGCACCAACAATATTTGGGAGAAAAATTGCCCTTCCCATCCTCTCCAAGACAGCCTAAATTGTATGTAAATAATGGATCTAAATTAATTCATAGTGTTTTATGAAAATAAACACAGATCAAAAGAAAGGTAGGCAGTGATCTAGATCATATGTTTCATATTCTGTGGAACTTTGTTCTCACATTTGCCTCTCATTTGTTCTACAAGTAATCCCATGTTAAAATATGAACCAAATTTATTTAATAACAAGGTCAAAACAACAGCAGCAATAATCTCAGAAACAAAATGTTCTTGACAACAACCTAAAATCAATATCGTCCTTATTGTATCCTCAGAACTGGGCAGTACAATGCATTTAGTAGAGTCTACTAAATATTGCCCTCTCACCTCTGGGGCCCACTTCTAAGACAGCTTCAGACAGATGGATATGGGCTTTTTTTTTTGCAATAGTTGCTAAGGGTCACATATGAAATAAATTCAAACAGGAAATCTTAAAACACAAATGTAATCAGGAAACTGAGGCATGCTAGAAATTTCTGTTCACAAACAGAAGCCAGCTGAGAATATCAAAAAAGAGTGTGCCCATCAAAGTTTTGAGAGTAGAATCCACTTGGTTTACTGTGGTTTTTTAAAAAAAAGACATGCATTAAAATGTCTTCATTGGAAATTCTGCAGATAATTCACCTTGATCTTCCACCCACTGTTTTCCCTTAAAATGGTAGTTTGTAAACAAAAGCATTTGATTTAAATACAAAACATTCATAACCATTTCAGTCTCCGTTAAGTTTGAGTCAAACATTAAGGCAAGCAGAACTGATGCAGGCAGAAAATAGACTGAGTTTGATTGTCTGTCTGCCTGGTCTGAGATTGTAGGACGTCTCAAGAAGAGTCATATCCTTTACAGTTTCTGGGCCTATGGTAATGAATGGAGCAAATGTATTCCTGGCAGTTTGGATGAATACGTTAAGCATTTGTATTTGATGTTGCTTGAGGAAAGCAATATAATAACTTTGATGCTGGTTATTTCTATCCCATCCTTCCATTCCTGTTGAATTGAAAATGTCTTTTATACTGAAGAAGGGTCTAGGCCCGAAACGTCAGCCTTCCTGCTCCTCTGATGCTGCTTGGCCTGCTGTGTTCATCCAGCTCTACACCTTGTTATACTGTTTGACTTTTTTTTAATATCCTCTCGCTCCTACAGTCTCATGGTTAACTCTGAATAAGATCGAGTAGGAGTATATCAAAAGAATCAGGCGGGGAGTTGTGATTGGAGTCAGGATGGGTTTTTCTGTTCCGTATGTTTTTGTCTGTCAATATGTTTATTTGCTTAAAACAGAACAGCCAGACCCTTCCCTAGCTCTCAACTAGCACTTTACTTCCTAATGCACTAATTAATGTCAACAAATACAATCAGTATTTAAGATTAGGAAAAATATGCCAGAAGGCGCTAAGGATTTGAGTCCTCTGATCATTTATCAACAAAGACATGTTTTACTTTTCTTTTGCTTCTGTTCTTTTGTGAATGTCATGAACTGGAATTCTAAACTTAGTTTAAACTCCATCTTCACTTCTTCCACAACATTTTTAGGGTGCTATTATCACATTTCTACAAGTTAAATGGCTTCAAACGTCAGCCCACAGTTATGTTATTCTAAAATTACTTCAATAAATGTTGCATTAAATGTCTTGTAGCCATGGTTACCAGCATTTAGTGTTCTTTTACTGAATCCCAAAGATTGAATAATCTTGGAAATAGTCCAGAGACTTCCTTCCACTGCCCTCTCATATAGATCTGATTAGTCTTATCAGAACTTAACAAATTCCTCAATGGCTGATGATCTGCAAGGAATTGTTCCAAGAGCAATTTATTTAACTGCAGTTAAAGAATCCTTTCAGACTTTTTGAATAATTTGAAGTTAAACCTCTGCCTTAGGTCATTTAAGTGAAAATAGTCTGAGGAAAGATATTCCAGTTTCTGGAGAATGTGCCAATGAATGATTTACCTTCCTGAGTCTCCATTTCCCTTGAATCAAATAAGTGACGCCAATGTTTAAAAGAGGATGTAGATAAAAGATGGGAAGTTATAGGCCAGTTATCTTAACTTCGGTATTGGGGAAAATGCTTGAATCTATCATAGCAAGATATCTAGATAGAAATTGTCCCATTGGGCAGATGCAGCATGGGTTCACGAAGGGCAGGTCATGTTTAAATAATTTACTGGAAATCTATGAAGACATTACAAGTGCGATGACAATGGGAACCCAGTAGATGTGGTATATCTAGATTTCCAAAAGGCATTCGACAAGGTCTCGCACAAAAAGCTGCTGCATAAGATAAAGGTGCATGGTGTTACCGGCAATATATTAGCATGGATAGAGGATTGGTTTACTAACAGGGAGCAAAGAGTGGGGGTAAATGAGTGCTTTTCTGACTGGCGATCAGTGACTAGTGGTGTGCCTCAGGGATCAGTTTACATAGATGATTTGGAGTTGGGGGCCACGTTTAGTATGTCAAAGTTTGCGGATGACACTAAGATGAGTGGTAGAGCAAAGTGTGCAGAGGACTCTGAAAGTTTGCAGAGAGGTATAGACAGTTTAAGTGAGTGGGCAAAGATCTGGCAGATGGAGTACAATGTTGATAAATGTGAAGTCATCCATTTGATAGGAATAACAGTAAAAATGACTATTATTTAATGGTAAAATATTGTAGCATGCTGCTGTGCAGAGGGACCTGGATGTCCTTGTGCATGAATTGCACAAGGTTGGTTTGCAGGTGCAACAGGTAATTAAAAAGGCAAATGGAATTTTTTTCTTCAATGCTAGAGGGATTGAGTTTAAAAGCAGGGAGGTTATGTTACAGCTGTATGGGGTGCTGGGGTGAGGCCACACCTGGAGTACTATGTGTAGTGGTGATCTCCGTATTTGAGAAAGGATGTACTGGATGTACTGGCACTGGAGGGTGTGCAGAGGTTGATTCTGGAGTTGAGAGGGTCGGCTTATGCGGAGAGACTGAGTAAACTGTGATTATACTCATTGGAATTTAGAAGAATGAGGGGGGATCTTATAGAAACATGTAAAATTATGAAGGGAATAGATAAGATAGAAGTAGGGAGGATGTTTCCACCGGCAGGTGGAACTAAATCAAAAGGACATGGCCTCAAAATTAGGGGGAGATAATTTATGACTGAATTGAGGAGGAACTTCTTCATCCAAAGGGTTGCGAATCTGTGGAATTCCCCGTCCAGTGAAGTAGTTGGGGCTTCCTCATTGAATGTTCTTAAAGCTAAGATACATAATTTTTTGAAGAGTAAAGGAATTAAGGGTTATGGTGAGAGGGTGGGTAAGTCAAACTGAGGCCACAAAAAGATCAGTCATGATCTTATTGAATGGTGGAGCAGGCTTGAATGGCCTGGTTATAACATTCTCATGTTCTTATGTAAAAGGGAGCAAAATATGTTTTTGCAAGGCCTCGATAAAAAACCAATCAGAGGAAATTCATGCATAATTATACAGCTTTGGAGAGTCTTCCAAAAATGAGCATTTAATGATGCAGTAGTTTAATGAATAGGAAGACTTGGAAATATTGGCACAGTGGGTTTTTTTTTGCCTTGCAGCAAGAATGTGAAGAGGTCACTGCTTTGAGTCATTGTGTGGAGAGAAAGACAAGTTCATAAATACATTGGGAATAGGAATGTTGCAACTCACACCAGAGAAAACAGCAGGATCAATGTCACAGAATCAACTGTCTGAACATAAACTAGGAACTCAACACCATCAACCTCCGGATTCAACGCATCATCCTCCACCACTTCCACCTCCTGCAATCTGACCCCACTACCAAGGACAATTTTACCCTCCCCACCCTTATCTGCCTTCCCGAGAGACTGCTCTCTCCGCGACTCCCTCGTCCGCTCCACACTCCCCACTAGCCCCACCCTCCCGTCACTTTCCCCTGCAACCGCAGGAAGTGCTACCCCTGCCCCTACACCTCCCCACTCACTCCCATCCCAGACCCCAAGAAAACCTTCCACATTAAACAGATGTTCACCTGCACATCTGCTAATATGGTATATTGTATCCGCTGTTCCTGATGTGCCTCCTCTACATCGGGGAAACGAAGCGGAGGCTTGGAGACCGCTTTGTGGAACACCTAAGCTCGGTTCGTGACAAACGACTACGCCTCCCAGTTGCAAACCACTTCAACTCCCCCTCCCACTCCTTGGACGACATGTTCATCCTGGGCTTCCTGCAGTGCCACAACGATGCCACCCGAAGACTGGAGGAACAGCACCTCATATTTCGCTTGGGAACCCTTCAGCCCAATGGCCTCAATGTGGACTTCACAAACTTCAAAATCTCCCCGCCCCCAACCTCATCCCAAGACCAGCCCAGCTCATCCCCACCTCCTTGACCTGTCCGTCTTTTCTCCCACCTATCTGCTCCTCCCACCTCATGACCAAATCCCACCCCCACTTCCTACCTACTAACCTCATTCCCACCTCCTTGACCTGTCCGTCTTCCCTCCCACCTACCCGCCCCTCCCTCCTCACTGACCAACCCCCATCCCAACTCCCTACCTACACTCACCTGTACTGGCTTCATCCCCGTCTTCTTGACCTGTCCATCTTCTCTCCACCTATCTGCTCCTCTATCCACCTTCCATCATCGCCTCCACCTCTCTATTTATTTCAGAGTCTCCTTCCCCTCTCCCATTTCTGAAGAAGGGTCCAGACCCGAAACGTCAGCTTTCCTGCTCCTCTGATGCTGCTTGGCCTGCTGTGTTCATCCAGCTCTACACCTTGTTATCTCAGATTCTCCAGCATCGGCAGTTCCTACTATCTCCAACCAAGAGGAGGCTTAGCTTCAAAATAGAAATGGTATGAAGATGTTTTGTGTTTTTTTTTTGTGGGCTTGAGTGTGAAGGCTTTTACAGATGCCTGGATTTTAATTTGAAAGATCAATGGGAAAAAACCACCTTGTAATTTTTGTTTAAAATAGGCATTTATTGGAACCCCAAATGGTTCCAGATAATTGCTGGTCTTGGTTGTTTGAACTAATTTCGGGGAAAACACCTAACTGTTTATGACTAGGTTTTTGGACTGTTCTGTTTGAATGTTGTTTGCAGGCTTGAAGTTTGTATTTGTACTTTCAGTTGGGGAAAGCCTACCATAGAACAAGTTGCTTAGATTGTATCTCCTGATTCTGAAATATCTTTGCTGTGAGATCCAATTGAATCTGGATAGTTCTTTTAGTCA
Source organism: Rhincodon typus (assembly GCF_021869965.1). NCBI lineage: Eukaryota > Metazoa > Chordata > Chondrichthyes > Orectolobiformes > Rhincodontidae > Rhincodon > Rhincodon typus. The sequence continues at coordinate 19,474,643 of NC_063361.1, forward strand.
AATGATTGAAAGAACTTCTCAATATTATATTTCCTGAGCAAGCTGAATCTGCTGAGACCCCAAGACAACCAAGTGTGATGAATCACTTGGCCACATGCACAAGGCAACCAGACCAACAGACTCCAGAATATCGGCTGCATTATCCTTTTTGCTTTCAGTCATCCAGAAAATATTTTTACTCTTTTTAAGGTAAATCTCTGCAGTGAGAAATCTGTGTTTGTGGTTATCCAGAGGAATAAATATTTTATATTTTCACAATACAAGTTATATACATTAATCAATTCCTGATCTTCATTGAATGGGTTTTGTTTTGTAATAAATTGATGATTTTGTTTCATAAAAAATCTGGTTGATGGATCTTTTCATTCTGTGTCTAATTATGAGAAAATATATAATTGGCCATATTGGGGCTGGTGTCTAATTTTGTTTTATTTTGCGAGCCCTGGTGTAGTGGCACTAGATCAATAGTGCTCTCTTCCCATCTTGACCATAACACGAATTAGAGACATCTATTTCAGGAATACCTGTAGGCACAGCCAATGGTTTTCATTTTAGCAGTATGGCAGTAAGAAAGGTTCATATCCAAAGAACTATCTAGATGCATTCTGAGATATCATAATCAGTTTATAACATATAGTTCCATAAAGGAATTCAACATTTAGTTGTCATGAGATCTTTAACATATGTATGTAAAAGATACTAGCTATTCTTCGAATGGTTGGAGCAATTTTTGAAATGATAACCAATGATCTTTTAAATTCTTTAGAATTATCAGATGAAGCATTAATTATCCAGACCACTATAGCCAAGCATGGTATATTCTGGTTTGTTTTGTGAATTTTATTTTTGGGAGAGTTTTGTGGGGAAGACCTACTCTAGTGACAGTCTTCTTTTGCAAAGCCACCATTTTCCAATCTGGTAACAAAATCATACACAGTAGGAGCCCAGCTCCAATTACAATGTCCCAACTTGTTCTTATTGTTTTCCTAAACAAAACCATACATATCAATTTAATTTATATATAGTGGATGAAATTGATGGCTCAACGTTGTTTACAGACTGAACTGTTATTACGCATAATGAACAAAATGAGAAATCCACTTGAAAGCCTTGACAGTGTTGATTCTGTGCATAAAACACAGAAAGCTAGCACACAGGTGCAGCAGGGAATCAAGAGGCCCTTATTTCAAGAGGTTGGAGTATAAGAGTAGGGAAATCTTAATGCAACTGTACAAAATGCTGGTGAGACCACACCTGGTGTACTGTGAGCACTTATGGTCCACTTATTGAATAAAATATATTATTTCATTGGAGGCAGTTCAAAAAAGATTCATTTGGATAATCTCTAGTATGAAGGGATTATTTTATGACCAAAGGTTAAACAGCTTGGGACTCTACTCATTGGAATTCAGAGAATAAGAGATGATCACATTGAAACAAGGAGCTTGACAGGGCAAATTCTGAGAGGATGTTTTCCCTTATGGGAGAGTCTAGGAGAAGAGGACATAGTCCCAGTATAAAGGGATGCCAATTTAAGACTGAGATGAGGAGGAATTTCTTCTCTCAGAGCATTGCAAGTCTATGGAACTCCTAGCCACAGAGAGCTGGAGACAGAGTCCTTGTGTATATTTAAGGCTGAGATAGATCCTTGATCAGAAGGGGAACCTAGGGTTATGGGGAAAGGACAGCTAAGCAGCCGTGAGATGTGTCAGATTAGCCATAATCCTATTGAATTCCAGAGAGGCTGGGGGAAACAAATGGCCTACTCTTGTTCTTAATTCTTACCGTTTTATGTTATACACAAAATGATAGTGATTTGAGATGGGCCCTCTATGTGGAAATTAACAGCGTCTGGTCCTGTTGTGTTCAGTGGCACCTGGAATTCCTTCTGTAGCACAAAGCTTTCCCATATGCTCTGTTGTTGAAACAAGAAAGTCTAATTTTCAATAGTGACACAGAACCTCATTTGATGAGTCTAAAATTGTTGCAATCTACAAGCATCCAATTCTCTGAATGGTAACTTTGGATGCAGATCTAGATTTTCTGAGTCAAAATGTTGTGTTTTCTTCCATCTTCATCCCATCCTTCCTTTTAGAGCTTTCTTCAAGCTTCAGGTATTTTCTACTGCAAAGAGACATACCACCTCTCCTTCTGGAGCTCTGGTGGCTTCTGGAAGTATTGTTCAGTTTTTCAGCTATTCACGAGCCAATCCCATAGCTGTTGGCAGGCCGATGGCTTTTGTCGATGATTTGTAGAGTGGTTACCAGTTGGTCAGTCAGCTACTTGTTACCATCTGTCTCACACATTATATGCATTTCTTGGGGCCAGCCCATCTGCAAGCAACCTCCCCTGCTGGGTTATCAAAGCAGCAGTGTAAATATCACTTACAATGATATAATAAAACAAAGAACTGTGTATGCTAGAAATCTGAAATGGCCACTTACAATGAGTTTCCTTGGCTTGCTTTCAAAATGTGCAGTAATCCCTTCTGCAATCTTTGTTTTATTTTTAAGAAGGCAGATCATTTTCCCATTTCCGCCCACAATCATAAATATAGAAAAATAAACAAAAAATGGCTCTTACACGCACGATTGATATCAAAATGTTTTTGACCATATTTTGTTCATTAGTACATTTCCATTTATTTTTAATGGTAATGAAACTGAACTGTTTTATTGACTTCTGACAGATTATTCTTTGTTTAAAGGCAAAATGTGTAATGGTGTAAACCAGAGCAAGGTACATATCAATGTATGGTCTGCATCTACATTAATGGCACCAAAAAGCTAACACTTGCAGTAATGTTAAAGTTCAGGGAGCCACAAAGCTGCTGTAAAATCTCTTACTGATTCTATTTCATGTGGCTGCACCTTGGTAGGCTGTTTTTTGATGTTCTGCTCTTTTGCCCCCTTGTGTGGTTTTGCATTAGATTGAGATTGAGGTCAATCTACTACCTTTCTACTCAGTTTCCTACCATGTGGTGTTCCCCATGTTGGAAAGTTGCTTATTGCAAATGACTAATATCAAGTCTGATGCCCCATGGACCATGTAGTTGAGCTTCAGTTAGCTGTAGACAACTCTGTTGTCAACCATTGCTCCTATTTGATAATATTATGACATGTTCTGTCATTTCAAACTTGAAATCTGCAAGATGTTCATTGGCATTAATTTCCACTTGCCAGAATGTTTACCTGATGTCACCTTTCGTGAAGATCTTCCATGTCAAAGTTTCATCATATCCCATTAGAATGATCCATCTTGCTTCTAGGTCTCTGCTTCACCCATCATGTGATGTCTTTCTGTACGGTTTAGTTTAGTTTGGCCTGTAATCAATATGACAAAGATTAATCAGTAATATCTTTAACATTTCAGTTTCTTATCAATCCTGACACTAGGCTGTAGAAGACATTCCTAAAGTTATCTACGGATTCCCCTGGATGGTGTATCCTTCTCGGAAACCTTGGTCTTCCAAAATGTTTATTAGTTCTGAGGTTAAAACAATTGTTAAAGTCTTTCTGTGTTTCTTTAAATTTATCAGTTGTTTCTTTACCATTTGTTGAGCAATAACAACATCTGCTATACATTTTATACAGAAATGTATTTACTTGTTCAGCTTCTGAATTATTATCCTGTTTAGAAATTATTCTATAGATCAAGAATTGTTTTCTCCAGGATGTCCAATTTCATATTTGATTTGGTAGAGTTTTGAAATTAAATCTTCTTACCAGTATCATTCTCAGTGCCAAGGATTCCTGATATAATTAGATGTTTTATATTCTTTAGAGAATTTTGTTTTGCATTAAAGGCAGTTTCCCCACGCTTGCTTCTCATAGAACAGTGCAGCACAGGAGTAGGCCCTTTGGCCTACCATGTCTGTGATAACTGTGATGCTATTCTAAACTAATCCCATCCACCTCTACATGGTCTATATCCCTCTATTTCCTTCAGACTTTACTCTCCCACCAAGACATCATGGCATCATCAGACTGGAGGTTATGCTTTTCACACTCAATTTCAGACCTGTATACGACACTGATTAGTGCAGTTTATCTTGGGTCAAGGGGACCAAGGACCCTGAAGAGTCTGACGAATGTCCATCCTCTTGCCTGCCTTTCCTTAACCAATGCCAGAAAGGCAATAGAGATGTTCTGGGATGTTGTGCTGTCGCATAAACACTGAGACAGGTATGACTATACTGACATGGGTGGCTCAGTGGTTAGCACAGCTGCCTCACAGCGCCAGGGACCTGGATTTGATTCCACCCACAGGCAACTGTCTGTGTGGAGTTTGCACATTCTCCCCGTGTCTGCATGGGTTTTCTCTGAGTGCTCTGGTTTCTTCCCACAGTCCAAAGATGTGCAGGTTAGGTGGATTGGCCATGCTAAATTGCCCATAGTGTCCAAGGATGTACAGGCTAGGTGGGTTTGCCATAGGAAATGCAGGGCTACAGGGATAGGGTAGAGACAGTGGGTCTGGGTGGGATGCTCGTTAGATGGTCAGTGTGGACTCGATGGGCTGAATGGTTTCATTCCATGCTGTAGGGATTCTATGATTTTATGACAACATGATGGACTGGAGTGCCACATCTGAAGTAGAAAAATATTCTGGAGATTTTCCAGAGCTAATATACATCATTCCTCAATGCAAAGCTATCTTTCCATATGACACTTGAATCTGTTGCTTTTGACATCGACCATCTTTGTCGGTATTTTGGGTTACTTAAGGATGCATTCATGTGGGAATGGGTTATCCTCAGCTGTTGTGAGGCTCTGCTTAGTAAAACATCACGGGCTGATCAGCTGGGAATTGACTCGTCAGGATTTTACTATCCACGCATTACCAGAAGATATGCACTCTGCACTGACTTCTGTAACCTCCTATTCATGCAATCACAAACTTTGCTAAAACTCAAACTTCTTTGTGCACTAAATCATATTTGCTCATCGTTCTGGCCTTTGCCAACTTCCATTCGCTCCCTGTGTCGAGGCATGCATATTTCAGGAAAAGTGTTTATAAATCCCTATCTCCCATCATAGTTCCAAAGGTCTGCAATCTCCTCTAGCCCCACATCTCAACCTGTACCATATAGCTCTTAGACTCTGCCATCTTATAAGCCCCTCAATTTCTTTCTTTTCCTTCAGTTGCAGAACCCTCTGGGCTAGACTATTTGGAATTCTCTTACTACAGCATGCTACCCCACTATTTCATTCCATTCTATTTTAGGAAAAACCTTTGAAACACATTGATTACAACTATGCATTCTGCCATAACACCTATGTTTTAAAACTCTAACTTAGTGTCTCCTATTCCTTTAAGTGCCTTAAAATATTTTACATTAAATGTGCTAAGTAAATGCACATTATTTATGTTCTTTACACAGAGAGTGGTTGGTGCGTGGAATGCATTGCCAGCAGTGGTGGTACAGTCAGATACAATAGGGACATAGATGATAGTAAAATGTAGTGTATGGGGGTTAGTTTGATCTTAGAGTAGGATAATAGGTCGGCACAACATTGAAGGCTGAAGGGCCTGTACTGTGCTGTACTTTTCTATGTCCTATGTTTCTATGTTCTAATTTCCCTTCAAGTAGACAGCCAGTTCTGCAGATGTTAAGAATGGTTGTTTGAATTCAGAAAAAATAAAATTATTTAATCTGATTTCCAAAAAATCCAAAAGGGAGGTGACGTACCTCGAGCTTGCCTTGAGCTTCAAAGGAATACTACAAAAGGCCAAAGACACGGAGATGAGAGAGGAAGCAAGGTGGAGAATTAAAATGACAGATGACTTGAAACTCTGGTCATGATTTCAGGCTGAATAGAGATATTCTGCAAAGTGATCACTTATTCTGTGCTTGACCTCCCCAGTATCGAGCTTTAGATCTTTTGCATTAATTGAGCAAATTAAGAGTGAACTTTTCTTCAGAAGAGCAGAAGATCTAGATAGCTACATTTCATAAATGCCCAACAGCGTTATGTGGGGACATGTTGATTATAAGGTTGAATCTGGTGTTTATAAATCCATAGGGCAAATCTGCCATGGAACAAATTGCTTCACTAAAACATATCATCCTGCAAAAATATTTGCCAGATAAAAACTCAGGGGAGGCCAAATTGAAAGGGTGGGAGAGGTGGCTGGGCTCTAGCACATGTAGATCATGGAGACTGTTGAGATTTTATTGGCATTTTTAAATTATGCCAAGGAAATGATTTAATTGGCCGTTTATCTGGCCTCATGAATCTTGTAAATTGCAAATCTTTAAAGAGAAATGTGTTTCAAGCTCATATTTTTGGTATCTCAGTCTTGTGGATCCACATTCCTATTGAGAGTAAGCTGATCCTTTGAAACAGAATTATTTATCATTTGAGGTGCTCTGCAGTACAGTCCATAATCCAAAATAAGCAATGCACTCTCCTACCTCAGTATGTAACTGTCAAAGAAACTTTTAGCTCATTTTGTAATAACTGAATTTCTAGCAGGAAAAATATTTATTGAAGACAGAATATCTTTTAAAAAGAAATGTCTGCCAGGAATAGTAGCAGTTTTCATATAAATACCGGTTGTACGTTTTATTTGTCTTTGTTATGTCTGTTTTTTCTTTTGTGAAGTTTACCCCGCACAGGCAATTCTCCCGAAGCCTGGAAAAAAGATACAAAGCTACCTATTGTTATTGGCTAGAGCCAGAGAAAGAAAGTTAATCATCTGTGAACAAAAATCCAGACACATGAACTTTAATCAAAGGCCTGGAGGTGAAGCCAGCCTGGACTTGTTGTGGAGGAGCTGTTTTGCAACTTGAGGGCCAGGTCCACAACTAACTTCTAATACACAAAGTTTTAATCGATTTTCAACAAACTGGTTTGGATGAAGTCACTTCCGAGGTATGTAGGTCAACTTTATTAAGCTGAAGTAGTGTTCATGTTCTAACAATCTAGAGACTATATCAAAAGAGGCAGATAACTTTCTTTCTAAAGAAGCGTCACTGGATTTGAAACACGGACTGCTTGCTCTTCACAGATGCTGCTGACTTTCTCCAGCAATTTTTTTTTGTATTTGTTTGAGGCAGATAAGTTTTATTTATATTTGAGTAAGCAGATATCCTTGTGAGAAATTAAGGCAAATGCATACTTGTTTTTTTCAGTTTGAATTTCATTCCAACACATTCCAGTAAATAAATAACGGGGACTGGAATCTTTCCAGATCCTGAACAACGTGGGTCATGGTAAGAAATTTTTAAGAATTATGTGCAAAATTGATGAGGCCTTTCTCGAAATAGAGACCAACAAGTTACATTTTCCAACAAAATTCTGGACGAAAAGAAGAAATGCTTGCTGGTTAGTGGTGAGAGACCTATTAATAGATATTACCGCACATTATCGCCCTCACTATTACTTAACCTCACCTCATTAATGTGAACTCTCCTGTAAGAGTCATAGAGATGTACAGCACGGAAACAGACCCTTCGGTCCGACTCATCTGTGCCAACCAGATATCCTAAATTAATCTAGTCCCATTTGGCCCACACCCCTCTAAACCCTTCCTATTCATGTATCTGTCCAGATGTCTATATATGGTGCAATTGTACCAGCTTTCACCACATCCTCTGACAGCTCATTCCATACACACAACATCCTTTGCATGAAAAAGTTGCCCCTTAGATCCCTTATAAATCTTTCCCCTCTTACCTTAAACCTATGCTGTCTAATTTTGGACAACACTACCTTGGGAAAAATACCTAGGCTATTCACCCTGTCCATGCCACTCATGATTTTATAAACCTCTATGTGGTCCCCCCTCAGCTTCCGATGCTGCAAGAAGGGAGATAGCCCCAGCCTATTCAGCCTCTCCTTTTAGCTCCACCTCTACAACTCCACCAACATCCTTGTAAAACTTTTCTGCACCTTTCAAGTTTAACGACATCTTTCCAAAGCAGGGGGACCAGAATTGAATGCACTATTCCAAAAGTAGCCTAGCCAATGTCCTGTACAGCCACAACATGATTTCCCAACTCTTATGCTCAATGCACTGACCAATAAACGCAAGCGTACCAAATGCCTTCTTCAAACACTTGCTGAAAATAAGATGCCAGAGATTCATGACATATACGCCAGGGCGAATAGCTTGTGACTGCAGCTTGCATCTACAGCATGCAATAGCAGCATACCCTGCAAATACCCTGAATGTGCATCAACCGTCTCTCAAAGTTGAAGGGTTGTAGTCCTCAGTCAAAGTCAAAGGGGGCTGCTGTCAGTCCAGGGGGTCCTGTCCTACTGTCAGTCAAAGGCAACGTCTGCAATCAGTCCTGGGCCTTGGACATGGTCAAATGCCCATTTAGAGCAGTCAACAGGGTCGGTCTCACTACAGTCTGAGGAGTAGGCCGAGGTCAGGCCTGTAGCTCCAGTACAACCAGTCAGCAGATCAGTGGACCATCAGTTAAGGAAATGCACAGAGATTGGTCAGGGGTCTGGTCAATCATCAGTTGTAGCTGTCTGTCTAGGTCAGTCAGGGGATGGGGTATAGTCAGTCCTGAGGGATCAGTGGAATGAACATTGGGGTGTGGTATCAGGGGTCTAATGTTGTAATGTTTTTATCCCATATTGAACAATGATAAGATGCTGGGCCGCAGTGAACATGAAGAAAGGAGTGACAGTGATTTAGAGATGTAAGATGGGAAGTGGGGCTAAGGATGGTGACCCATGTGGCTTGCTGCTTAACCAACGATAAGTGTAGGAAAGTATAGTTGTAGGTGCAGGATAGTGTCACTGTAGCAGCTGGGTGCTGTGAGGAGAGTTGCTTTGTGGTTATTGTGTTATAATGTGCACTGTCTGCCAACACTTGACTGGATATGCTGCTGTATTTCCAAGATGGTGTTAGCATCAGGGATTCTGGAATATTCCAGCAGTGGCTACTGTGAGTGGAGAATTGGACTAGCATTAGTTCAGAGGGGTGACTTTGGGATATGGTAGGTAGTTAATGAGGTGGGTTTGAGATGATCATGTGAAAGAACGCAATATGTCTCACCAGGGGAAGCCCCCCATGAAATCTGAAAATGACACTTTGGGAACATTCAACCTGTAGAGTGCAATGTTAACTCATGCTCAGAGGACATTTCGTTAGCCTTAGAAGCTAATCAGGATCATTACTGACCATTTCTGAAAGTTTTAGTGATTTATGAAGAAGGGATTAAACAGTACAGGCTGAGGAGAAAAGTAGATGCAGTTCTCTGATTTTTTTTTAAGAAACCGTGCTTTTTGTGGACGATAGACCAGAGGACACTCTTGCCATTATCAAATACATTTGATTACATGTTAGGAGCTAGCTGCAGTCACATTGACATATTAGGCATGTCCTTTGTGATCCTAAACTGTTCTAACCTCAAGTTCCTATGTTGTCATCACAGTGGGTGATGTTTATGATATGACTCAGTATTAACCCTTCCAGACCTATATACAACAATTTCCAATGGCTCCCTTCAATGCTGCACTGTTCTATTCTTCTATGATGGTTGTTGAAGTGAGTAGAGCATAATTTTGTGAGCTCCCTATTTCAGGCCTACAAATTCTTTAATACAACGGTGATTTTAAAGGAATAAGATAAGCACATAAATACCAATAAGGCAGATGATGGTGCAATATTGAATCAGGCTTTTCCATTACCATCCTGAACATACATCACATCAAGGTATAGTCCCCAGGACCTGAAGACATTTACTGCAGTGTGTTGAAAGAAATATCTACAAAGACAGTAGATAGCTTTCAAAATTCTATTCAATCTGTGGCTTCGAAGCTTGGCGGTTTCAGATTGGAATATTGCAATTTAACCTTGCTGTTTAAGAAATGAAGTAGAGAGAAAACAGGGAACTACAGACTTGTTAGCCTGGTGTCTGCAGCAGGGAAAATACTAGAATATATTGTAAAGGTTGTGATGACTGAATAATAGGTAATAATTGACTGATTGGACAGAGTTAACATTGACTAATGAAGAGAAAATCACATTTGAGAAATCTGATAGTTATACGATGGTGTAGTTGGATTTTCAGAACATTTCTGATTAAGTCCAACACAGGAACTTTTCATATAGAATTGAAGCACTTGGGATTGGAGGTAATATGTGTAAGGATTGAGCATTGGTTAACAGGCAGAAAGCTAAGAGTAGGAATAAATGGATCATTCTCAGATTGGCAGACTATTAACAGTGGGGTACTTCAAGGGTCAATACTTGGGACCCAGCTGTTCAAAGTCCATATCAATCATTTGGGTGTGGGGACTAGGTCAGGAGGCATGAGTTCAATTCATGCCTGCTCCTGAGGTGTGTCAAAACATGTCTGAACCGGTTGATTAACAACATACTGATATTAATAATTAGGACCACCAGGATTCAAAAGCACTCACAGAATTCCTGTTGGAGGGATAAAAAAGGTGAAGTAAATTGCTGCAGATGCTGGACTTTGTACTGAAAAAAAAAGTGCTGGAAATCACAGTGGGTCAGGCAGCAAGCTAACATTTTGAGTCTAAATGACTCTTCATCAGAGCCTAGTTCTGATGCAGAAACAACATTTCCCCTGGTTGTGACATGCTGCATGAGGGTTTGTAATCTCAGAATAAAAAACAAGCCATTTAAGACTAATGCTGGAAAGCACCTTCTCTCAGTGGGTGGTGAATCTTGGAATTCTTTGTCCAATGTTTGTGGAAGCTCAATTATATAGTAAGTCAAAGATAGAGATTGATAGCTTTCTAGTTGTGGGGGTAGTGTTGGAATATGGCAATGATATGGTATAAATGACCAGTCACAATCTAGAATGGCAGGGCAGTCTTGTGGGCTGAATGGCCTCATCCTACTCTTATATCCCTATGATATCAGGAAAATATCTTTTCATTATCAGACTCATACAATATGCTAAAGCAGTCCAATACTTGCTGTGTGCTGTTTATGCCCTTGATGCTTCGCCTAGATTCTCCCTTTTATTTCAGTGCTGGTAAAACTGTCAACAAGAGTTCATTCACTTTTGCAACCATCACCCCCCTCTTAGCACTGTTTCAGGTGGAGGAATTGTACCAATGGGGACAGTGCTTCAGCACTTAAAATTGTCAACAAAGCTGAGGCCTAGCTAGAGGTTCTCTAATTATGCGCAACCAGAAAGTTGACCAATGTCCAGGAAGGCATCTATGAGCAAATGAAATGAAGAAGCGAATTAGTAATGGAGAAATGGAAGCAGACACAAGAAGTGGAGGAAAGTTAAGAATAAGGTGAATGTGGATAAGCTGAGTCAGATTTGATTGGACCAAGTATTAGATAAATCTTATTTCTGGCTGGCGCCGGTTAGTTCTTTTAATAGAATAGAAATCACCAGAATGGAACCAAGCTTTGTCCTTCTACGTCTGGAGAGAACTAACTTAATAGATCAACTTGTAGGTTGTTGGTCCTGTATTTCACACCATTTCCTGCACAAAATCTGTAGACACAAGAAGATGTAGTGCCTGTTTTATAAGAAATGAGAAGTCTTGAAGAATCACAAATGAAAAAAAGACTTTCGAAAAGCTAGCGAATTAAGAAGATTTTTTTTGTAGGCAATACTGTAGGCAGGAGTGTTGCTTCTGACTCCATATTCAGGTGGAAAAATGGAAACTCAAAACAGAATTTGCTGGAAAAGCTCAGCAGGTCTGATAGCATCTGTGGAGAGAAATCAGAGCTAACATTTCAGGTTGAGTGACCATTCCTCAGAAAGAGCTTTTGCAGCACTCAATGGTCGCTCAATTTGAAATGTTAGCTATGATTTCTCTCCACAGATGCTGTCAGACCTGCAGAGCTTTTCCGGCAAATTCTGTTTTCAGTTTCTTAGCAGGCATTAATGAAATATTGCTGCATCAAGATCAGGTCCTCCATAAAGCACAATTATTCTGTTCTTACAATATTCTCAGCATGCGCTTTCTGATATGGCAGGTGGCACACTTTCCAATGAAAATGTCAACACACTACTAGTCATCATTTACTTCCTGAAAATTGGGTTGAATTTCTGTTCTATATTGTCCGTATTTATATTTTTCAATTTCACAAGCTTAAATTGAAAAATGTAAAAGACATTCCCATGAGTTCATTTGATCCGGATTGAGCATTTAGGTTTTTAGAAATTTTTTTAAAATCCATTACATTTTCAGTGGACAAGGTTAAAAATCACATAACACTTGCTGTCGTGTGTTTTTTTTTGACGTTGTCCATCCCAGTCCAGCACAAGCACCTCCACTTTCAGTGGAGTTATTTATTCATTTACTTGTTATTTCCTTAACAAAATTGAACATTATTTTTCCGGCAAATGTTGATATCTGTTTTTTTGCTAAGCCATAATTAACTGTTCTTTTACTGTGTTGAGAACACAGGATCCTGCTGATATGAACCATATACTTTGGCTTTAAGCATGCACTCACTTAAGAGGCCTTCAAACAAACTTGGACTAAGCTTCATTCTGACCTGAGGAAGAAATATTTGTCTGTGATATCTGGCAGCTGTCCTGACATCTAATATCGTGCCAGCTCCCACCAACCAAGAACTGTTTTAACACTCTGCAAGAGATTTTCCATGTTTTAATTTAAGTCCTGCCCCCTCTTTCAACAAATAGGCTGGCTGACAACTTTTTTTTAACTCTTGGTATTACGTAACCAAACATAGAACAGGAAAAATTTTCACACCAATATATAAAAAGCATACAGACATCTGTGCATTAGACTTCCTCCATCATTTTATGCCTATCATTTTTGAAGAATGCCTAAATTTGTCTTACTCACACTTCGTTACATAACCCAGTTTGAAAGAACATTGACCATTGACCAAAGCATGTTATTTAATTAAGTGCAACAATGGAAAAAGACATAAGTAAACTCCAATTGCTAGAGATGTCAATGCCTAACTAGATTTAGAAATGTATTGTTCCTACTCCTTTATCAAACTATTAACAGCATCAGGATAATGAATGTAAACAATGGAAGCTAGGAAGGAAAGGAAGGAGGAAGAGGGTAGGGAGAGTGAAAAGAAGGAAGGATAGTCTTCTATTCATTTTAAAGATACCTAATAATAATCAGTCAAATTAATCAGTGTTGTTCTTGGAATGAAACAAGTCAATTAGCAAATTACTACAAACAATAATCAATTAATGACCATTTATGGGTTTGGGTAAAGGATAAATGTTGGCTGCAATCTTGAGAGAACTCCCTTCTCTTTGAATTATGATTCTTTTATATACATTTACGTGGTCCTTGGTTCTGAAAGAACAAACATTGCAGTAAAGGCCAGTTGATTCTTAAAAATCATTATAGATGTTTTCATCTTTTGAGGAATAATATAAATCCGTTTGTGCTAATGAAGATAATAATGCAGCTGGTTGTGAGAATTGGGAGAAGTGAATGGATAGAAGACTGGCAGTTTGTGAAACAGCCAGTTAGAAAAATATGCAAGATGTAATGAAAGAAAAAGTTTGAAGTTTGCAGTTTACAAGTTGCAGGTTGTCACTCTCCTTAACTTTTATGCACACAGACATTAACGTCTTTCCTTAATTTTCCTTTGACTTTCACAACATTAAGAAATCAATCCTTACATAAATTAAATCTGTTCTTACATAATTTTTAAAACCATTAAGAGTCTCTCACTTCATAACCAAAAGCAGCATTGATTTCATCAATACTGATGAAGTTTTTGCTCTAATAAAGAAAGTTCCAAATTTCAATCCTCAGAAACCTCAGTGACCTCAGCATGTTGCACTTAATAATAGATTGAAATAAACATACACAACACACAAGATTTTTGGTCACTTGTTTTGTTCATAGTTACAAAACCTAACTCAAAGAAAATTAGTGATTTGGTTAACTCCACCTGCCACTGTCTTCCAATAATGTAGAGAGGAAAACCTCCAACAAGCAAATTGGACTGTCGGTGTACATTGCAATTACATCACCAGTGAGGACTGAGTAATACAAATAAACCATAATAGATATACTAATGAGCATTGAGTATAACCATGAACAAACCAAGCCAGCCTTGTATAAAGTCAGCCATTAAAAGATGCTGCCATACATGAAATGGGCAATTTATGTCAACTAATGCAAATTTCAGTAGCTTTACACACTTAACCTGCTGGAATTCCAGCATTTCAAAGAGCTTTAAAAGATTGATGAAGAGCATTAACACAAAGCAGAATGGTAAAATAGGACGTGAGAAATGTTAGTAACTATCACCATAGCCATCCAAACTTAACAATTCTAATTTATTAAGTAGCTGAGTTACTTTACATTTGGGCAATGTTTCAATAACACCTGTCCTCTACAAAAATTAGCCCAAACAAATGATTGGAAGCAACACATCAAACTGGCTTTGAGAAGGTAATTATATAAGTCATTTTGCGTTAGCTACACGAGTTATGGATGGTGCAAATAATATAAGAGAAAAGTACATAGTTAGTTGCAGCACTATAATTATTTACCCTATTATGACACATGGCTTATATCTTCTCTTAGCAGCACTCAGTATTCACAGAGCAATCAGTGACCAGATTCAAAGGCCAGGAGGTTTTGGTGAGTTAGAAGGAAAAACACGGTGAGCTACTTGTCAAATGTATGCAAGAAACAGAAATGGAAGTTGACGAAACACTAACTTCTGCTAAATGGAGACAAAGCATGGTCATGACCTTAATGAATATGACACCACACAATATTTTGGGCCCACACTTATTCGCCCACTTCAAACTGGGTTGAGCTTGAGTCACTTGAAAGGTCACCATTAGATTTATTCATTTATCAGTACTGCTTAGTATTTACATTGTCATGTATATTTACAATATT
>NC_063361.1:19489471-19541077 GCF_021869965.1 Rhincodon typus
TATAACTCTAATGACAATATTATTATTTTTGTTGCTTTTGTTTTGTCATTTTTTGGTGACTAAGACAAGTTTCTTCAGTGCAGTAGATTATGCATTGTCCTAGGGAATATCACAAAATCACAGAGTTGTCATGGTGTAAAAGGAGGCCAATTGGCCCATCTAATCTATCTTATTAACTGAAGTTTCATTCCTGGAGTCTTTCTCCTAAGCCTCTTCTGCAGCTTTCTCCAATGCATTCACATCCTTCCTGAAGTGTGATACCCAGAACTGTACACAAATGAAGGTTAATTGCTCTCCTGTTCTAAGTTCATCATTCAGTATTTGAGACACAGTCAGTTGTAGCTCTTAGGGAATAAATAGACAAACAGTTGAAGTAGATGATGATACAAAGGACTATGGATAGAGCAGCAGACATATATCATACATTGTGAATGAAGGCCAGAAAACACGTTACATTTAATGATAACAAGGTGTAGAGCTGGATGAACACAACAGGCCAAGCAGCATCAGAAGAGCAGGAAGGCTGACGTTTCGGGCCTAGACCCTTCTTCAGAAAATGATGACACAGTGTGGAGCTAGAGGAATACAGCAGGCCAGGCAGCATCAGAGGCTCTGAAGAAGAATCCCAACCCAAAACATCAACTTTCCTGCTCATCTGATGCTGCCTGGCCTACTGTGTTCCTCCAGCTCCACACTGTGCTGTCTCTGACTCCAGCATCAGCAGTTCTTGCTATCTCTTACATTTAATGATGTCCTTCTTTAGTTCGATAGTAGTCCTTTAGTCACTAGAAGATAAACAATTACAGCTTTTGAATACGTTAATTGTTTTTCCCTAGACTGGTAGAAATTTTGGCAGCATGGTTCAGTGCTATTGTAAATATTATGTAAATATTTTCAAACATCAATTTATGTCTTGGTTTCAGAGTTCTGACTGAAAAACACAATATTAAACTGTATCAGTACTGCTTAGTATTTACATTGTCATGTATATTTACAATATTTTCAACCTTAGCTCATGTCTCTGAACACTGCAAAGCATTAAAATAAAAATATACAATTCTCAGGTAGCCAAACATTTTTGGAATAAATGAAATAGAACCATCAGCTCCTCTTATCCCTGCTAATACTAACTCCATCTTGGAATGCGAATTCAACTCAACTTCTACAGAACTCAACTTATAACTCTAATGACAATATTATTATTTTTGTTGCTTTTGTTTTGTCATTTTTTGGTGCCTTTTTCTTTTTCAAAGAGTGGTCGTACCAAAGATTCTATTAACACTCTCAAATATCCTGATCAGGGTCAAAAATGTTATTTCTGTTGATTTAAATCATTTGCTCAAATTAAACCATCCAATCTTAAGAAATTAACTTTAGATGTCTGCCTCATTGGACATTCATGGACAGAGGTCTCCTTTCATGGATCTCTCCAGAAATCCAGAAATCAAGCAGTGAAGATGTTCTTTGTAGAAACCCTGCTGTCTTTTGCAGTGTGCTGAGTTCTATGATATAAATATCCAGCAGCATGATCAGGCACTTTGACAGCTGCTGTAGAAGGAGATTGTGTAAGGTAATTTTCTGGATTCAGATGTCAGCTGGGCAGGGTATCAGGAAGTAGGGGCCAGGTGGGCTGGGTGTCAGGGAGTGGGGTGCCTGTGGGAAGAGTATCAGGTGGGTAAGGCACTTAGTATGGTCTCAATTGTTTAGGGTGGGGTAGCATGAGTTGGAACTTGTGCTGTTTGGCAATGGGGGTGCAAGAGAGGCAGTTGCCCATTGAGCATTGAGGGAGGGTCCGTGTTGACAGGCGGCAATGTTGGGAGTGGAGGTGGTGGTGTATCAAGTTCGGCAGCAGTGGATGACGTTGGGCCGGAGGAATGGTGAGGTCCACAGTTGAAGGGGGAGATGGGGTTCAGGTCAGAAGGGTGTATGAGGTTCTAGTGGTCAGGGTTGGCAGGGTGAAGGGATTGTCAAGTTTGGAAACATCAGGTCCAGCTCCCTTATATGAAGTCAGGCTGCTGGTAGGCTCTGGGGGATATTCTGGGGATGCCGAGGTATGGTTTCAAGCTGGCGATGAAAGTGTTGGGTTCTAGTGAGTCATGCAAAGGGGATGTGAAATCATGTTAGATTGGATTTGGTTGGGGTGATGGTTGTAAGGGGTTCCAAGGATGTAAAGGCTGGGGTAGGGGGGCTGTGTTGTTGTTGGAGGTGAAAAGTGAGTCAGACATTCAAGCTAATAGTTAGCGTTGCAGCGTGTTATTAATTCTCTAACTTCTCCATAATTAACCATTAGCTGAACTGAGTCAGAACTCTCACATTCTTAGAGTTTAATGGACACTTTTGAAGGGTTCTAGAGGAGGAGAAAATTTTGCATTCATTCTGTGATGTGGACATTGCCAACAGGGACAACATTTATTGCTTATCCCTCGTTGCTCTACGGATGGACAATAAAAGCTGCCTAGCCAGCGACGTTCTCATCCCATTAATGAATAAAAAAAGGTAGTGGTGAGCTGCCTTCGTGAATGGCTGCAGTCCCTTTCCTGTGTGCTGACCCACAATGCTCCTTAGGGAGGGAATTCCAGGATTTTGACTCAGCGACAGTGAAGGAAGAACTAAGTCAGGATGGTGAGTGGCTTGGAGTAGAACTTGCATTTATCTGCTGTCCTTGTCCTTCATGGTCATCAAGTGGAAGGCAATGTCTAAGGATCTTTAGTGAGTTTCAGCAGTGCATCATGTAGATAGTACACACTCTGCTATTAAGCATCAGTGGTGGAGGGAATGGATGCTTGTGGATATGATACCAATCAAGCAGGCTGCTTTGTCCCAGATGTTGTCAAGCTCCTGGAGAGTTGTTTAAGCTTCACCCATTCAGGCAAGTAGGGAGTATTCTACCACACTACCGATTTGAGCCTTGTCGTTGGGAGTCAGGAGGTGTGTTAATCACTGCAGTATTCCTAGCCTATGATCTATTCTTATGGCCATTGTATTTAAATGGCTGGTCCAGTTCAGTTTCTGACAATGGTAACTGCTGGGATGTTGATTGCTGGGAATTGCCATTGAATGTCAACGGGCAGTGGTTAGGTTGTCTCTTATTGGAGATGGTCATTGTCTGATGTTGCAAAAGTCACTTGTTACTTGTCAACCCAAACCTGGGTATTTTCCAGATCTTGACTGCATTTGAACTTGGGTTCCTTCAGTATCTGAGAAGTTGCAAATAATGTTAAACATTATTGGCTATTGATTGCACATTCTCAATTCTGACCTTATGATGGAGGGAAGGTCATTGATGAAGCAGATGAAGATGGTTGTACATGGGACATTACCCTCAGGAACTCTTGCAAAGATACCCTGGAGTTGCCCCCTCCAACAATCATGACCATCTTCCTTTGTATGATCCCAACCAGCAGAGAGTTTTCTCCTGATTCCCACTGACTCCAGTTTTGCTAGGGCTCCTTAATGCCACACTCAGTCAAATATGGCCTTGATGTCAAGGGCAATCGATCAGAATCCTCACTTTTCTGGGAAACTTCCACAGAATTGGCTGCTGGTCAGGGATTCAGCATGGTCCCACTGCTCAACCCACATCTCTACTGTTCCAACAGCTTTCTTACCATTGGAATATCTGAGCCATTATTTCCACGCCAACATCTAAGAACATACAGTACTGAATAGTTTAACCACAGGGAAAATAAACCTCTGGTTAAGACCTACAGCAATGAACATTTCCACCACTTACAAACTGTTTCTTGCGTTCAAGTGATGTTGGGTCACCCACATACAGTAGATCCTTCATTACTACCTTTTATTCAACTACCATACATTACGTTGTCTTAACATTATCGAAAGCAAATTGCAGCAATATCAAAGCTAGTCAACATGCTAATGCACATCAACTAACAACCTCACTAATTGTATTTCTGTAAAAAATCCTTCCTGGTGTTTGCATTCCTTGGCAATCACCACAAAATCACTTTGGATCAGGCACTCAGGCATGTGCACAATGAATCCAACTCTCCATATTTAGAAATTCTGTGGTCCAAGAAAAGTATTTTTCTTTAAGTCTATTTAGAGCACATTTATACTACTGAGTACACAGAATTGTGTTCCTTTTGTAGCACTGTATTGGAGAATTGTCCTCATATGTTATGGCCTTATTTTAGATCTGAGATGCTTTGTGAAAGTAGGGATTTATTGAAGTTACCATCAGAATTTTTATTTCATTGTATTACATATAGAATCATATAATCTTGGTTACAGCATAGGAGAAGTTTATTGTGTCCATGCTGGCTCTCTGCAAGAGGAACTAAGCTATTTTCCTACCCTTTACCCACATCCCTGAGAGAGAGAGAGAGAGAGAGAGAGATAGAATGACAGATAGGCAAACAAGGGGATAGGTGATAGATGAGGGTAGGGAGAAAGAAAAGCTCATAATGGGAACCACAGAGAGAAGAAAATGGGTTGGCTGTGCTGAAAACAGCCCATGTCATGTCAGGGCCTGCAGTGTGGGAGTGAGTAAAGGACATGGAAGGAGGTGTTTGGGTTTTAAGATAGTTGAACTTGATATTGAGTTCTGAAGGTGCGCACTGACCCGGCCTCCTCCACAATCTTGAGCAGTATATTTCCAATGTTAACCACTTACTGCATGAAAAGATTCATCCTCGTGTCATTTCTGTTTCTTTTACCAATGACTCAAAGACAGTGCCTTCTTACCCTCCATCCTTTCATGACTGGGAACACTTTCTCCCTATGAACGCTAATCAGGATCCTCATGATCTTGAGTTCCTTTAAAAATCTCCTCATTTCTGTCCCGAAAGGGTGAGCCCTAATGTTTAAAAAGTGCCATGGCTTTGGACTCACCCATGAGAGGAAATATTTGATCCATGTCCACCTTGTCCAGACTCTTCAAGGTTTTATACACTTCAGTCAAGTTGCATCTCACTCTTCTGCCTAGTCTGTCCAATCTTTCCTCATAAGACAACCCACTCATTCCAAGAATCGATCTAGTAAACCTGCTCTGAACTGTGTTCATTACTGACTTCCTTTCTTAAGTAGCGAGAACGAAACAGCACACAGTATTCAAGATGGGGTCTCACCAATGCCCTGTATCACTGAAGAATGACATCACTACTTTTATATTCAATTCATCTTGCAATAAAGGATAAATTCCTTTCGCAGTACTCTATAAAAATTTGGTAGATCTCCTTCAATTGCCAGATTATTGCCTTGTTTACAGTCACACATTTCCACAAGGATGGAAAAGGGCATGGATCAAACAATATATTCACAACATCTGTGTCAACATCACTTTAATTGAGCAGTTGTCAATTGTGGGGGAGGATGGAGTTGGACAAAAACAGTTGAACATGTTGGACTGAAACCTGCATATCATCAGCTTTAAACTCACCACCACCGTCCGTCCCCCACCCCACCCACACCCTCACACCTTCATATTCAAACTCCTTCATATTTATGTTTTCCTCCAATATCAGGTTTGCCAAAGAGACTCCCTCTAAAAAATTAATGTTATAATTAAACTATGCCATTGTAGTAGAGTCAAGCATTCCATGAATGGCAACAAAGGTAACTTTCTTTCAAGTAATGTTACGCTACATTATTTGCTTCTAACAGCCTTTGTATTTGAATACAACATGGGAAAGTGTGAGGTCATGCATTTTGGTAGGAAGAATAGAGGTGTAGACTATTTTCTAAATGGGGAAAGCCTTCAGAAATTTGAAGCAGAAAGGGACTGAGGAGTCCAAGTTCAGGACTCTCTTCAGGTTACCATGCAGGTTCAGTTGACAGCTAAGAAGGCAGATATAATGTTAGCATTCATTTCAAGGGCTAGAACACAAGAGCAAGGATGTACTGCTGAGGCCGTATAAGTTTCTGGTCAGACTGCATTTGAAATATTGTGAGCAGTTTTGGACCCCATATTGAAGGAACGATGTGCTGGTGTTGGAGGAGGTCCAGAGGAGGCTTCCAAGAATGATCCTGCTGATGAGGGACTTGTCGTATGAGGAGCAACTGAGGACTCTGAGTCTCATTGGAATTGAGAAAGATGAGGGGGAATCTCATTGAAACTTAAAGAATACTGATGAGGCCTGGATAGAAGCAATGTGCGGAAGATGTTCCCACTAGTTGGAGAGACTATGACCGAGGACATAGCCTCAGAGTGAAGAGACGACCCTTTACAACTGAGATGAGGAGGAATTTCTTCATCCAGAGGGTGGTGAATCTGTGGAACTCATTGCTGCAGAGGGCTGTAGAGGCCAAGTCATCGAGTGTATTTAAGTCAGAGATAGATAGGGATCAAGGGTTATGGGTAGAAGGCAGGAAAATGAGCCATGATCAAATGGTGGAGAAGACACAGTAGGCTGAATGGCCTAATTCTGCTCCGCGATCTTATAGTCTTATGATCTAAAGGTATTTGAGAACAAGACCTGCCTTAGCTTTGGATAACTTCCATTTTAGGGAGGAAAATGTTGGCCTCTATTGATTACAGTAGAAACTCCATGGAAACATAAAGTGTTTAAAATTCAGGTTTGTATTTTTATTTTGATCTTCTTCAATTAATGATTTCCTAGTTGATATGTTGGGATAGATTTCCACTTTTAGAGAGAATTACATATTCAGCAGGTTTTCTGCCTGCCTGTTTCTGCCAGCAAGAAGCCCAAGCCCTTTATTGGGTCAGGATTCATTTGGGTAGAGCCACCACAATCAACATTACCAGAAACCGTTCTGCACTCTTCGGTGGACAGGCAGCAGAGGTTTTTCTAAATACTCCTGGATTGTTTGCTTAATGCCAGGACATATGGGTGGAGCATGTGCAGTGAATGGCCCATCCATTCACCACGAAATTTGCTGTCATAATCCTTTGTTATTGGATCTTAATTGCCACAACCAAGTCATTTGAAGTAAATGGGCCCAGCAATCATCCAAGAGACTGCACTTTAAAAAAGTAATGTTTACTGATGCACTTGTGTTAATAGTGTAGTGTGTCTATTACCTCCACTTAGAGAGTGTCATACTCCCATTGATTTCTTTGATAGATGGCTTTCCAATTAAGACACAGAAATAATTTATGGAAAATCTACATATGTCTACTTTACTGAACTGTTACAATTCCAGACCAGCCACCAAGTTTATGTGACATCTCCGACAAGATCACCAAACTACATTACAATCTGTCCAATTAACATCCTCTTCCTGCTGACATTAATACTAACAATGGTGCACCAGCACTTTGCTTGTGATCTCCTGGGCTACATGGGAGGATTCTTGATTCAAAGGCACTCAATGTCTGATTGAGGGACCCAGCATTTTGAAGCGGGAGCTCACTGAGAGCTATCCTCCCCCTGTCTTTACAGCCAAACCCCCTATGTACCCCATTCCACAAAACCCTTCCTGCCATCATGTACCTCTGAGCTGGGTTGCTAAGTGACCCTGGAGCTCCCAGTGTGTGATTTTCATGCAGCAGTTATTTCTTCTTGCGGAGCTGGTGGCCTCTGACTAGCCAGAACATCTTGGTGACTGAGGTCTCATGGCCCTTTGCTTTTGATTCTGTGGAAAGCTCATTTGTGACCTCAAAACAACCTGATCATTATCTAATTCCAGTGGGCCTTCCCAGAGGAGGCAGCACTGTCTCTGCTTGGATCTTCAGCTGGTGGCTGAGACTTCCAGTTGCTTTGGTAAAACCCACTCTATAGAATCATACTGCACAGAGGGAGGGCAGCTTTTGAATAGCTATGAATTTAGTTCCAATGAACAACTCTTTCCACAGCTAAACCAATGTTATGTGAAGACTATTGTTGCTCATCAGAATACCATTGTGATTACTGAACCATGTGTTTCTGTAAAGAATTTTAAACAAATCAATTGAAGTCGCTATGGTTTGCATTGTTGTGTTCTAGTGACTTCGCTGAGTTGCCTTTCCCTGTCTAACTCTGCTACTCCTTTCCACAAAATTCTAGTTCACAAATAAAGTGTATATTTAATTTACCTTGTTATGAGCCAAAACTCTGAAGGAAAACTGTATCGGACAGTGAGAGAGCTGAGGCCTGTTTCAGTGAAAGGATCCTGTGCAGAATCCATCGCACATGTGGAAGAAATGATCCAAGCTGGTGATTGTAGAAATACAGAGTTGTCCATTGAACCTTTGAATACAACACCTCATTAATGGCACTTAGGCAGGGGTTTTGTTTGTATGAACTATTGCATTTGCCATGCAGCAGAGGTCGTCTTTAGAATAATTTCTGAATTACAGTCCTCAAGTACACTCCATTGATCAGATAAAGTAGAAGAGGCACAAAGAGGCACACACTTTCTTTTTACTTCCTGCATCATTCTCCTCTTGTTCTGAGGTGACGTCTGTGATGCTCGTGCAAATAGGGGGAATTGATGCCCAACTCTTTGGGAAGAATAAGCTGTCTATTGGGAAGCTTTCCAGCTTTAGGCAGAAGTCAAACATTACTTGCTCTAACTCTTGCTGTGCCCATTCCATAGTGCCTGCCAAAAGAGCACCTTGATCCCAAAACATGTTACACAGTTGTGACATCATGTATAACCAATGTTAACACAAGTGTGTTACTGCTGTGTAAACAGAAACCCACAGCTGCATCAGTGTGTCAATTGATGCTTGTATTGGTCTGTGTCTGCACTAATGCTGTCTAAATAGATGCAAATTGATAAGATTCCACAGGGAGATGTGTAAATTGTGATGAGCCTGTGTCAGTTGTAAAACATTCACTCCCCTGATTCAATCTGAAAACTTCATGTTGCTATGCTTTTTGATTTTTTCTAGCAGTTTTGGAAGTCAGCATCATTCAGGAATTCATGAATGAAAGCTTGATTACAGTTCTGTCCAAACATCTGCTCCTCCCATATGTAAGGAGACAACTATGTGGTTTTTCAAAATTATACCATGTAGTAAAAGATAGATTATACATAGAGTCATAGAATAGTATAGCACAGAGAAAGACAACCAGCTCATTGAGTCTGTGCTAACTCTTTCATAAAGGATTCCAGTTAGTTCCTCCCCAACACTCTTTCTCCATATCACTATGACCTTTTTCTCCTTTAATTAGTTCCCCAATTCCTTTTGTAAGGCTACTGTAGTATAATTGTACATAAAGCTACTGTTGTACAAAAGTATGTATCTCAAGCAGGCACAATACGTTTAAGGCAACAAGAGGACATCTTCACATATGATACGTAAGTACGCGAAACCTCCCTTCTACATTTGGTCAACATTTAGCTACCCCGGTGAAGGGTTGTAAAATCCCCCCAAGAACATTGAAGCTAAACTCTCTCAGATAAAAATCTTTGGAGAGGATTGTCAGTAAAATGATCCTTACAATCCAGAGAATGGAAAAGACAAATCACTTTGATCTCTGCAGGTGAATTGCAGCACCTGCAAGTTCTTCTCCAAGTCACAGATCACCTTGACATCGAACTGCATTGCTGTTCCTTACTATTGCTGGGTAAAACTCCTGGAACATAGATGGCAACGGTCCAAGAAGGCAGCTCACCTTTTCAAGGGCAATTAGAATTGGGCAACAAATGTTCTACTAGCCAGTGATGCCAACATGCCATGACAAAATAAAGAACGGTTTTCTGGTGTTAAATGTTAAAAGTTGCTTTAGGAGGTAATCTTGCTTTATCTTGCATGTTAACTCAATATTATTGCCGACACATTGAGCTACAGGTCTGGAGTATCTGAGCTGTGAATGTTTGCACAAATGCTGTATCTGATGATGTTTGCTCCTCATCATAAAATAAGGCTCTTCAACTCTTTATATGCTGTAATATTCCTTTGTAACCCTTCGTAGCACTACATTTGTATATAGTGGGTTAACAAATACTGTTCATTTAGTCCAACAAATCCACACTGACCATAATCCTAAACTAAAGTAGTCCCAGCTGCCTGCACTTGGTCCATATCCCTCCACGTCCTATGATAGTCATATTTGGTCTCATTTTTGGGCTCAAGTAAGATTAGTACTTTCTTGTTTCTTCTGAATGCTCCCTCAGGTGTTCTGACAGTTTAAGATCTTCGTGGATCTACTCGTCAAATGACTGTGGCTTCTAACATTCTGTCCCTTAAGCAGCCCTTTTGCCCTGGATTCAAGGTGAACAGAGTTTTTGCTTTAGTGTCTACAGTTGTACCCTGTCAGTTCCTTTTTGCTGTGCCTTGTCTCTAGTTGATTTACTAGAGTGGTTGTATTTGGGCTTGAGAGGTTGTTTTTGGCTTAAGGTTGTGTTCCAAAACTGGTACATCTGTTGTTTTTAACTTTATTTACATTAACAATTCTGCTAATGAGTACCCATTATTCAATGGTATTGCTCCGTAACTGAATAGTTCTAATTTTCAGTCTGGATTCTAATGCATTAGTGAATTCTGCAGTCTTGACTTCACTCTCGACTGAGAATAAAGTGAAGAACTTGTCATCTTACCTGCTTCCAAAGTAAAGTTTCTGAAATTTCCATTGTCCAACCTATATTCTTCTAGAAAGCCATATATCACAAAGTATACTTTCAGTGTAGTGATCACAGAGTCTGCTGTGGTTGATGGAAGTCTTGTCACTTCAATCCACCCTGAATAGTAACTGACTAGGATAAGTACGTCTTCCGTCCAACATCAAACAAATCCATTGCTAGCTTTTCCCCTGGAATTCTTGATGAAATCATTTACTGTAGGTACTTAGCTGGATATGATACAGATTTGGAACTACCAAACTGTAACCCTGCATGTCTCAAAATACCTGGCTACAAGATTGATAGTTTTGTTCTCACTCTGCACTGTACGATACGAGGTGTCTTCGATGGAATTTCCATTACTATTTCTCTTCATATTGATTCTGCTACAACCAGTCAATGGTTTGTACCAATAAATCTTCCATGAATGTCAAGTGTTGTTTTTGCTTGTGGCATTTTTCAGCATTTGGTCTGCTGGACTACGTTTCCACCATTCGCGTTCTGTTGTGTTCCAAGTTCTTCTAATGATTTTTAGTTAATAAAATTTCTGTTGACTCAAGAAAACCTCATTAAACTGATTCTTTTTAAAACATGAAATAATTTAGCTTCAGGGAGAAAGTATCCACAAGGAAGGGATTCCATTTTTAAATTAACCTTATTGTGATCAGTCACAGGGGTGGGTGAATAGCCAAAGGAAGTCATGCATCCTTCTTCACCCAGGAGTTAATGAATTGGGGATCTCTTCTGGAACCATAACAAATTAGGGAACCTCACCCAAAGTCTAGTCATCACCAACCGGGGACACATGCTGCAAATTGAACCCATAGATGAAATTAAAGAATTAGAGTGGATAAATTGTCACTTTGAAGCCAAATTTAAAGGAAATAAACAGCAGAAGGCTTTCTTGAGTTTGCACTTCTATTATATAGACTGGCCTGCATTCAATTCCAGTGTATTCTGAGCAGAACTAGGGAAAGTTATTCTTGAGAAATTAAATGCTTTGTCCCTCAAACTGTTAGAAAAATTAGCAAGATATTTAGGATTGGGATTTCACTCAAAAGCCAGAAAACTGTTTAAAAGGGGTGGCTAACAGTTAAAAGGTGGAAACTGAGGAAAATGGAATGGATAGAGTAGCAGTACAGAGATTAATGTTGGAGAAGTGGGAATTAGAGTTTTAAGATCAAGAAAAGGAGTGGGAACCGAGAAAGAAATGGCAAAAGAGAGGAACGAACAAAGAGAGAAGAGCAAGAGATTCAGGAAGAACTGCAGGAAGACAAGTTAGAACTAAGCTTGAGATGAGGAGCAGAAACCCAACTGTGTCCCATGAAGAGACTACTTGTTCAGACTTAAGGACAGAGGCAATTCATTTTTTTCATTGAATTACTCAGTTTGAAGAGACAGAGGTATAAGCTTTCTTTATCACTTTTCAGGTGGAGTCAGCAGTTAAAGTGACCACTCCAACATTGGTTCTTATGGTTGCAGAGTAGGCTTTTGGGGAAAGCACATGAGGTTTACTTTCTGTGTCTTGAGGAAGGTGTCACTGATTACGGGACAGTAAAACAATGACCTTCTCCACTCCACCAGGGTGAATGCCACCATCTTCTCTTTGATACTTCACACTCATTCTATTTCAGCTACTGCACCCAACACTCACCAAGGGCCATGCTCTAGCACTCTCATTATTGCCTGCAACATCATTTATCATTCACTTGCACCCACCCTAACCCTGACACCATTAACGCTGCGTGCCCTCTCTGTTACCTACTCACTTGCTTGGGATACCTCCCCAGCTGCACCAAAAAGTAACACAATGTGACCCACTTTCATCGCCCTTTGAAACCTGCTTCTCTTTCATTCTAGGAGGAAAGCTGCCTACATTGGGGGAGAAAGAATCAAGATAGGTGGTGGGCTGCTTGACAATCAACTCCTCTGAGGACAGGATACTGACTCCGACAGCCCTGAGTGGCTTACTGACTATGTCCAAGCCCCTAGGCTGGTATCGAAGATGGCCCTTGACTTACAGTGTTGGGAGTCCTGACTGAAGGCTATTTCCCTTGACTTGAATGAGACCTGCTGACACCCGCAACAAGTTTTCTGGTTTTGTGTTTGCATAAGTGACATAGCAAAGCAGCAACACTGTGAGCCTGGCATCTCTGGCTGAGGGACAGGGTGTGAAATGGCAAGGAAAGGATGCTGTGAACATGCAGGCAGGGTCAAAGAGAGTGAGCGAATAAATTAAAAGCTGGGAGGTGCAGGTATCTGACTGTAAGGTATCTTTGCTGCAGCGTTACAATGCTAGTTGACAGTGCAGCATTGAAGTTCAGAAGCATCCTAAGTAGAATGAAAATGTATCTTCAGGATCTTTCAAGACTGTGACATATTGGATTGATGTGAGATACGGTTAGCCAGTCCCCATAGCACGTGCCCTGAAATGTTGGTGCCTGGTATCCTTCGGAGCAAGTGACAAGCTGAAATTGTCAGGCACCTGCCCTACCTTCCAAACTTCTGCATAGCACTGTTAATTCTCATTGAGAATTTACAACATCTAGTTTGCTCATCTAGCTTGCAGAGGAAATAAATTGACACATATTAATGAGGTACGATCTGCAGTTACTAAAAAACAATTATCCCCCTTAAGAGGCAACTTGTTACTGCCTAGTGAGAATCTTGCATTGATGCCCAGAGCTTAGTTAAAAGCTGCAGCAAGTTGTCCCCAGTGTCAAAAATGCCATGCTATATAGAAGTTTATAAAATAATAAGCAGTACAGATAGAGTTAATGGTAGTTGTCTTTTTTTCTCTAGGATGGGGGATTTCAACACTAGGGGGCATATTTTTTAAGGTGAGAGCAGAGAAACTTAAAAAAGACATGAAGGGCAATTTTTTTACACAGAGGGTGGTTCGTGTGTGGAATGAACTTCCTGAGGAAGTGGTGAATGTGGGTACAATTACAATGTTTAAAAGACATTTGGATAAGTACATGAATAGGAAAGGTTTGGAGGAACATGGGCCAGGAGCACACTGGTGGAACTAGTTTATTTTGGGATTATGTTCAGCATTGACTGGTTGGACTGAAGGGTCTGTTTCCATACTACATGACTCTATGACTCCAAGACTAGACTTTTCATGCAATTCTTCACCATAGCCAACATTGTTCAGGTGTGATTTACATGAATCACATTGTCCTATACATCTCATAATGAATACTGTTCTATCCCGGCCTACTCAGCAAAGGATCAGACAATTTCTTGAGCCCTGATTTTAACCAAGCACAAAAATCAAAGGTGGAAGCAGGCAGCTGCTGTTCCTCAAAGCATCAGACTTAGCATGTTTTGACAGGAAAATGAAAGGAATAAAAGGACAGAATTAATTTTGTGAGTTTGGGTGAGAAAGAAAAGGGAAGTCGAAGGTGAAATTTTATAAGGAAGCGTCGATCGATTCATGGTCAGTGTTTAGTGTCACTACGTATTGATATCCTTCCAAAATTGGTGTAAAAAAATTACTTTCCAAATGAATTTATCTTCTTAAGGCTTTGTAAAAGTCAATCATGAAGGACGCATGCAGTATTCAAATGCACATCGAAAGAACAGAACTGGTGCTAGTCAGGATAATAACACAAGAACTGAGGGCAGCTGGAGAGTGGTGTATATGACCAAATTTTGACTGAGAACGAGAGCTAGTTGCTTTTGAAAAGCATATAGTGGTGAAAGAACAAAACAGTGCCGAGGCATTAGAGGTTGAGAAATTTGTACCTGGGTTGCACTGAAGATTGCCACTCTCAAGTTTAAAAGCATATGGACCCTCCAGATACATGTGAAAAGTAAACTCTGCCCTGCTCCAATAAAGACAGAGCTAAACTCCTGAAAATGTTGAAGATTTCAAAAACACCACATCAACTCTTTTGCGATGGAATGGCTGTGCTTTACCTCCCAGCTATATCCAAAAATATTAGTCGTCCGAATGGAAGCAGAAAGGAATTGTGCACTTGAGCCTGTTTTCACCCTTGGTTTTGGTGGACTCCAGCCAATCTGGATTTTCATAACTGAACAGGCATATGGCCATTTTGAGTCATTGCAATTACCAATGCTCTGTGCCTGATCCAAGCTCTGTGACCCCATTCACTTAGTATTCCAGTCAATGTATTTTGGCCATAGGGCATTATAGTAACTGCACAGGCTTACTGTTGAGATATCCGACTGCTGTTTGTTTGGCCAAACAACCAGACCCCAAGTATTATGAGATTCTGATCTGGAATGCAGTGTACACCTGTTTGAAAGTTTACAATCTGCATGGGAGAGAGAGAGAGAGAGAATGAGAGAGAGGGCTCAATTAGAATACACAGAATCATAGAGTCATACAACATGGAAACAGACCCTTTGGTCCAACTACTCCATACTAACCATGTTCTCAAACTAAACAAGTTCCACCTGCCTGTGTTTGGCCCAAATCCCTCCAAGCCTGTCCTGTTGGTGTACTTATCTAAATGTCTTTTAAATACTGTAACTGTACCCCCACCCACCACTTCCTCTGGCAGTTCATTCCACACTCTAACCACTTTCTGTGTAAAAAAGTCACCCCTCAAGTCCTTTTTCTCCTCTCACCTTAAAAAGCATAAAGCAAAAGAATTATAGAATCATAGAAAATTATTGCACAGCAGGAAGCCATTTGGCACATTGGGTACACCAATCAACCAGGATTCCCAAGATTTTCCCAGATCAGAAAAGAATAAATATGCAGTTTTTGAGGTAAATAAGTGAAACATCTTCTAATCATGTTTATGTTTTATGATATTTTATATCACAAAAAAATACTAAGATGTGAAGTAAGCTTATAAGTCTAAGGAAGGAAAACTTTGCATCAGTCATTGAAGATAACTGTACTGAATACAATAAAAAAAGTTGTCTACAATGTGTAACAAGCAGTCAAATCACAGATAAAGACCAACATCAGAAGCTTCAACTGAAAAAGATAATAATTAGAGCTTAAACAGTGCAAAGGCATGTATGTTCTTAATAGTCAGTAGTTGTTACATTATGATTTCTGAACTCCCTATGCATCACTTCAAATTCTCATGACTGTGGCCTGGAGGACAAAAACAGTATAAAACATTTAGTATTGTTAACACTTGTGATGAATGTTCATCCCTCTGAAACATTAACTTTCTGTCTCCACAGATGCTGCCTGTGCTGCTAAATGGTTTCCAGCATTGTCTGCTTTTATTTCTGAATGTTAGCATCCCTATTATTTTATTTTTGTTTCCTTCTCAGAGGAATTTTGCTTTAATCATGACTCATTGTCCTTGTATACTCATAGTCGTTAAAAATGGCTTTGAGTACACTATTACACACAGTCTGACGAACATCCTACTGATTAGTGTGGGCTTTAAATTATACTTTCTTCTTACAGTTTACATTATTATTCTGTTTTTCCTGTGACTGCCATTACACACATCTTTCCCACACAGACTTTGCCAATCTAATTTTATAAGAGGCTTGAAATTGAGAAAGCACATCGTGAAGTTAATTGAGCCCTTTGTAAGTTTTTTTTTTCTCATTTGGTCCTGTGGAGAAGTGTGTGAATGGTTCTTTAATGCCTCCCCACAGTAATATAGTGACATTTATAATGCAGGAAATCAAGGCAGAAGCACACAATTGATGTCTTGGAGATTAAAATTGTAGGGAGTCAATAACATTTTGAAGTAAAATGCAAATAGTAGCAAGATATGATTTGTAATTACTCAGGTACTTGCTTCAGTTTTCACTACCCTAATAGAATCAGGTATTTTCCGTTGTCACTAATAGCGAACAAACGATGAGGGGAACAGACATTTTTATACTTTGACAACTGTTTTGGACCATCCTATGTCCTCAGTGGATTTCCATTTCCTGTTAACTTATCTATAAAACTATATTAGAATTTGACTTCTCAGTCTGCACTGGTGATTTATCTATTTGTTTTTCATCTAGAATATTATAATCATGATGAGAAGCTGAAAAGATCTGTTTAAATCATTTGTTGTGATCTCACTTCTCCAGCTTAACAACTGGCCTTGAACTCTCCATTCTTGTGACTCTCACACTCCCCTCCTTCACCACCCACCCCTACTCCCCACCAGTCGCAGATGTTCAACCCTTTATTCAGGAATTCTCTCCCTATAACTCTCTACTTCCCTTTCCTCCATTAAGGTCCACCTTAAAACCCATGCATTTGGTTGACACCTAAATATATCTTCTTCTTTGGCTCAGTATTTTTTTTCTGATCATGTGAAGCAATTTTGAAGTTCTTCCAGTGGTGTTGATATGGAACACATTGCTGCAAAGGGCTGTGGAGGCCAAGTCAATGAGTGTATTTAAGACAGAGACAGATAGCTAATTTAGTAATTATAAAGGGGATCAAGGATTACAGGGAGAAGGCAGGAGAAGCCATGATCGAATGGTGGAATAGACTTGGTGGGCCAAGTGGACTAATTCTGCTCCTGCATCTTATCACCTTAAGGTCTTGTGGTCAAATAACAGTGTGGGTGGAATCCAATCT
The DNA here is from genome assembly GCF_021869965.1 of Rhincodon typus. Lineage (NCBI taxonomy): Eukaryota > Metazoa > Chordata > Chondrichthyes > Orectolobiformes > Rhincodontidae > Rhincodon > Rhincodon typus. The sequence goes on from NC_063361.1 coordinate 19,506,474, forward strand.
TGTTGTGAATGCAAAATGGAAAGGGAGGATAGTGGCAGCCCTTTGACACCCTGACCAATGGTTCTTTTCATTGGAGTCAATTGGACCAGGAAGTCAAGAAGGATCCATAACATTGATTGACTCCATGCCCTCATTTTGTGGCATTGTTGAGGATTTTTCATTTCCCAACATCTAAATATAAGCTGTGGTTATTAAGTAGGATTGATTTAGCTCCACAAAAAAGTATGCCTTCAAATAACTCAAAGAATAAAGAAAGCTTTAGAATCCCTACTAATTGAATAATACTTTCCTTTTGACACCATTCACTTCCATACTTTTAAACCATGTGCTGCTGTTACATAGGGCGAGATCTTGACTTTCATCTTCCTCCAGTACATCCTGAGTAAGAAGATCTCCAGTAGATTCACTGCTTCTGTTTATTGTTCATGATGCTAAATTATCCATGACGCATTGATAAAGAAATATGCATTATAACATTTAACATCTCAATACTCCAACTTGGTTCTGTTTCTCATCTCCAGCAATTTTTCTTTATTTTATGTCTCCACATCTCTCCCAATTCCAAGTTTTATGACACTTATAATTTAAAAAATCTTTTAGATCTTCTTATACTTTCTTTATTAGAGAGGTATTACAATTGTGACAATACTATGCCTTCAAGAGGTGTATTTTATCCTTTATTTTTCCAGAGACATTTTAAGTTAGAGGCATGGGGCTATCTATTTGAATCCAATAAAGCAAACAGCTTGTGAGGTCTTGGCTTTTTTTAAAAGTTGGAACAATAGAAGCAACCTGAATGGGTGGGGTTAAGCTCCCACAGAACCAGGATTTTTTGTTTAAGTTTTCAGTAGCAGTTGTTGTTGGGTTTAGAAGCTGGGTGGAAGCTGCAGTATATCACACTCTGCTACTCTCTTTCTCAGAGTTTTCTCTTGATGTTTTTTCCTCCTGCTGCTGGAGTTGCATGTGAGACAACCTGTTTTCTGAATTTGCCTTTTGTCAAGGGTGTGTTTATGCGAAGTTACTATTTATTAGCTAAATAATCTATTATTCTATTAAGTTTTCCAATGGAGTTAATTATTTCAATTTCTTATCTGTTTTTTGCTATGGTGTACAAATAAAGTGTGTTTTGTTTCAAATCTGCTAGTTTGACCAATTGAATTGCATCTGGAACATACACCTTACATTACCTTTAAAATAAGAAAAAACAAATAGGATTTAGTCTGTCTTCTTAATATATGTTGTGGGGGTTTGATCTGATCCATAGCACAATTCATGACATGTTTTAATTATGCTCAGTCCAACTAAGTCAATTTCCAGAGGCCAAGCTGTGCTTTCCATGACCTAAAACATGAGCTATCTTTTTGAAATACTTGATTCATTGAATAAATCCAAACAAAAATCCATCTGTTTTCTAGCTAGGGGAGAAGTCATGTTGTGAGTACAGCAAAGATTCTTACCCTTGTTTTGAAATCCCATTACGATGTCATGCTCCTTGTACTGTAATCTCATCCAGCTCAAGCAGAAACATGGAAATAGACAGTACGAGTTTCTAAAGTGTATAAAAAGGAAGAGAGTGGCGTAAGTTAAAATTGGCCCTTAGAGGATGAGATTGGGGAACTAATAATGGGAAACAAAGAAATAGTAGAGACTATTTTATATCAGTAGAGAAGTATTTTATATCAGTCTTTTAGGATACTTTTAAAGGAAATCTTTAAAAGTATCCTAATAATAATAGAAAATCAAGAGAATAATGGAGGGAGGAATTTAAAATAGAATTGTGCATGCTGACACCCAGGAGCATGTGGACTAACATTGATATTTCTCATGAATATATTTAAACAATGAGTGTGAAATAGCTAACAAATGCCTAAAAATAAAAGAATATAGCATATATGAAAGATAAAATGTTAAACTTATTGGATTTTTATTTTCATGCATAGAAATTGGCTTAATATTGCTCACACATGTGCACATGAGTATTGAGAAATAATTGACTGTGTGCACAGTGATCCAACCATCCAACTCATTGGTGTCAATAAACAGATACTGGAATAAATGCAATCACTGGAGAAAAAATACTTAGAAAATGAATGGGACTGAAGGCTAATAGTCTGCTGACCTGATGACCTGCATCCTGCAGAAGATATCTGCATAAACATAGTGAACATATTGGTCTGAATATCAATTGTGTGGTACATTATCATGCATTGTTTCAGTAAGGCATTTGACAAGGTTACTCATGATAGATTGGTTAGCAAAGTTAGATCACATGGAATGCAGGGAGAACTAGCCATTTGGATACAGAACTGTCTCAAAGATAGAAGGCAGAGGGTGGTGGTGGAGGGTTGCTTTTCAGACTGGAGGCCTGTGACCAGCAGTGTGTCACAACAATCAGTGCTGGGTCATTAATTTTCGTCATTTATATAAATGATTTGGATGTGAACATAGGAGGTATGTAGTAAGTTTGCAAATAACACTAAAATTGGAGGTGTAGTGGACAGCAAAGAAGGTTACCTCAGAGTACAATGGGACCTTGATCAGATGGGCCAATGGGCCAAGGAGTGGCAGATGGAGTTTAGATAAATGTGAGGTGCTGCATTTTGGAAAGGCAAATCAAGGCAGGATTTATACCCTTAATGGTAAGGTCCTAGGGAGTGTTGCCAAACAAAAAGACCTTGGAGTGCAGGTTCATATTTCCTTGAAAGCAGAGCCGCAGGTAGATGGGATAGTGAAAAAGGTGATGGGTATGCTTGCCTTCATTGGTCAGTACATTGAATATAGGAATTGGGAGGTCATGTTGCGGCTGTACAGGACATACATTTGGCCACTTTTGGAGTATTGTGTGCAATTCTGGTCTCCGTCCAATAGGAAGGATGTTGTGAAACTTGAAAAGGTTCAGAAAAGATTTATAAGCATGTTGCCAGAGCTAGAGAGATTAAAGCTATTATGAGAGGCTGAATAGGCTGGGGCTATTTTCCCTGTAGTGACGGACGCTGAGCGGTGACCTTATAGAGGTTTATAAAATCACGAGGGTCATGGATAATTTAAATAAGCAAGGTTTTTTCTCCGGGGTGGGGAGTCCAAAACTAGAGGGCATAGGTTGAAGGTGAAAGAGGAAAGATTTAAATGGAACTTAAAGGGCAACTTTTTCATGCAGAGGGTGGTGCGTGTATGGAATGAGCTGCCGGAGGAAGTAGTGGAGGTTGGTAAGATCACAACATTTAAAAGGCATCTGGATGGGTATATGAATAGGAAAGGTTTAAAGGGAATGGGCAAAATGCTGGCAAATGGGACTGGATTTATTTAGGGTATCTGCTCAGCATTGACGAGTTGGACTGAAGGGTTTGCTCCGTGCTGTATATCTCTATCATTCAATGATCATTTCATAATATTCCTGTAATGTGTCTTGATGCAGTAAAAGCACTATGTGGTTATAAGTGTTGTTGTTATCAGAGCCACAGGGACCTCAATAGGGCACACAGTAAACACTTCTGTAATCGGGCTGTCCATCAAGAATTAGCACAAAATACTCACAATGCTATTTCGATCTTTCAGGATCGACAAAAACAACCAAACTTACATTTCATAAAATGGAGACTAAAATAGTTGATCAGATATGACAAGTTATCTTGCTACCACAGTACGCCTTCTTCCACAGAATATTGATCACATCATATTTAGATTGCTTCTAAATATAAATCAGTGTATCTGACATTCAGGCCTTAATGTATTTATGGTCAACTGCTGTAGGAAGAAAAATTTCCTCATGTGCGATATATGCTCCTGCCCCTATGTGGAAATGGTAAACCCAGAACCCCTCTAGTAATCTGACCTGCTTTACATCCCTCCATTGTTGTTCATCTGCTTTCTTTAAAAGCACCAGGTTGAGGAGTTGGCCTGGGGAGGAGGCCAAAGGGGAACCCATTGGTTGCACTAATGCTAACAGTAAACTATTCAAGAAGGCTCAGTTAAATGGTCACAATGGCTGCTGAGAATGTAAGTGACAGAAAAAGAAAAAGTAAATAATAAGACTTTGCCTTAAAATGGAATTGTTTTACTTGATCCTTTAAAATATGTCCATATGTATCAGAATGCTCAGAATCCCTCGACACCTATTAGATTTGGGCAGGATGAAACTTTGTAAACTCTTCAAAATTACATTAATGTATAAATTATGTCACCTTCTGTTCAATTTCACATTTTCTGAAGTGTCTGTTATGCAGACAATTTTTACTCCTGACCTAATTCCCATCAAAAAGTTAAAATGTCCACATTAGACAGAGATCAGTTGGGATTAGTCTGCGCCTATTTATGACCTTTCGGAGGTACTAAAGTTAGACCCTTGTACCCTGTTCAGCTGAGGACAGTAAACAGCAATGTTAGAGAAAGATCAGGTCAAGTGGATTAGAAAGGGTTACCCTCCCTGTACTATGTCAGTTTGGGATCTGGAACTCGTCCCAAACTCAGGTTGCCAAACCTGAACTAAAAGTTCCCAACTATTCAGATAAAAAACTGCAAGCTTGGAATTAGATAACGCAGTGTGGAGCTGGAGGAGCATAGCAGGTTAGGCAGCATCAGAGGAGCAGGAAAGCTGATGTTTCTGGTAGGGATCCTTCTTCAGAAATGGACATAAAAATGACAGAACAATACCTAAAAATTCCATCATTGTTCCTAAATATTGTCTAATAAAGTGCTGAGCAATTTTGCAGTAAAGTTAAAATGCTTGCAACTCTGTAGGAAAGACATGATTTATGATCCCTGATTAAACTCTGACATACTTTATCTGGAAAACTTTAATAGGTTGAGCCTATACCTATTGGAGTTCAGAAGGATGAACAATGATCAAATGCAAACAATTAAGATCCTGAAAAGACTTAACAGAGTGAATTCCAAATGGATATTCCCTTTGTGAGGGATTTTTAAAAATCAGGGATTTCCTATTTTAACATTGAGGTGAGAATTTTTTTTACGAGGATCATTAGTCTGTGGAACTATCTTTACCGAAAAACAATGGGGTTTGGATCATTGAATGCGTTCAAGATGGAGTTAGATAGGTTTCAACCAAGAAAGTACTGCCTGGTTATGGCAGCCATGATGTGGAGGCGCTGGTATTGGACTGGGGTGGACAAGGTCAGAAGTCACACGTCACCAGGTTATGGTCCAACAGGTTTATTTGAAATCACAAGCTTTCAGAGTATTGCTCCTTTGTCAGGTGAAGTCAGGACTTTCTTATGGCAGGTGATGGGGGAAGCAGACCAGAAAGTAGAATTGAGGTCATTTTAATGAATTTATTATTATAGATTTTGTAACCAACTGTTATCTTCTTCTAAAGATAGGCACAAAGGAAATTTTAAACATTGCATTCAAAATCCACATGACTTCTCTTGTGGGTTCAACTGCAGCCAAAGCATACAGCTTGACTCCCAGGATCGGATCAAATAATCAAATTGTGTTATTTTAAGAACCAATCACAAATAGTCATCAAACAGCCCAAGGATTCCAGGATTTTCCATTGAATCCTTCAAAGATGTGAAGACTCAAATCTTCTGTCATGTTGAGAAGGAGACAGGAAGGAGGACGTCACACGACATTGAAATAAAATCTGCTTAAAAGAGAGAGACAGAGGACAACATCCAAGACGAAAAAAAACAACTAAAGGACTGCTGTGCTGAACCAAACTAATAACAGACAGTAGTAGGCTGCCAGTCTACTCGAAGACTTACACTAACAAGAGTCACAATCTACAATGAAATAAAAGTGAAATAAAGAGACTTTACCCATCCCAGGACTTTTTCTTGAATCCATCTGTGGGAGCAACACCTCTCCCCCAACTATTTGACTACATAAGTCATCACAGCTATTGAATTGGACTTTTAGTTTCAATCCCTTCACTCCACAAAGAGAAGTTTCAAGCAAGCCAGGCCTGCCAAGGTATTAGAGATCGATATTATTTTCATTTTCATACCTAACTTTTGTCCTTTATACAAATCCTTGTAAATGTTTTTTTGCTAATTACCACTTTTACTAATTAACTTTCAACAATAATTGTATAATAAAATAACCTTTTACCTGATTTGAAACGTAAATTTACAAATTGAAATATGCAAAAATTCAAAGGGAGCTGCATACAACCTTATGTAAATTCTTAATTCACAGACCACACTGAGGAAATGCTTGGTATGCGATTGTAACAACACGTTGATTTCATCAGATGGTGCAGCAGGTTCAAGGGGCTGAATGGCCTACCCTTGTCACTAATTCTCGTGTTCTTTTGTAGCTCTCAGTGGTGCCTTTAACAGTATACAGAATGGTTAGTTTCCAGAATTCTCTCCTCACTAGTCATCCACTTCAGAAATGAGAAAATAGGCTGTACATAAGAATTTTGTCAACATGGATGTCTGGAGACACTTCTACCTTGGTAAAAGTACACAGCTTTTCAAACAGCTATAACTCATATCACAGAATCAAATATTTTCTCATTTTTAAATCCAGTATTGGGAAAACAGATGTCTGCTACGTCAAACGAATAGACAGAATGCTGCAGGGTAAAGCTCTGTGAATCAACTCTTCACTTCTGTGAGGTCTTCATTTCATAATATCACTCCAAAATCAGACTGATATTATTATGGGATGAGCTGAATATTGTTCCACTTCTTAATCTGCTTTTAGACCTACATGAAGCTGCCACGTTTGCCTATGTTACAACATCTTCACAAAATATAAATTCTTTCCAAATTCAGAGACACAATGCTCAGAAGCAAGCAGTCAAAATATTTATTTCTGGAAGATGTCTCAGAGAATTATCCCTGTAAGAGCTGAATTAAATGCTTTGTTGGTAAACTGGAAACTGACGTGATATGCTGAACAGGCTCTCGGACTCTGTGGGGGTTCAACTGGGACTCTGGTGTAGCTCCACTTAAAAAATAGTCAAATCTCTGACAAATTTCAAGGTCAGACAATACTGAACAATGCAAAGCCAACCAGGCAGATGTTTAAACATATCATTTTCAAACATATAAGTAAGTAAGTCAAGGTATCACACTGACACTAACCATCCAATAAAATTGTGGCACAACTTAAATAGATCTTTCATCAATTTTACTAACGACTGCATCAAATGTACACAACACATTCATAACTCATTAATTCACACAAAGATAAAATTGGACCCTATTCTCAGCATCCAATCTCAGGTTGATAATGCCAAGAAGAGACATATTCAATTCTCAACAGAATAGTTAAGGAACATGGTCAAAATTATGAAAGCCTGAGGAGCTGATAATTTCAGCAGTTTGTTGTTAAGAAATCATGGAATAGTGTAGACCAGAAAGGGAAGCTATTTAAAATGCAATAAGATCTGGACAATATCCAGGCTTGGGCTTACAAGTGGCACGTAACATTTGCACCACACAAATGCCAGGCAATGATTGTCTCCAATAACAGGCAATCTAATCACTGCCCATTGATATTTAATGGTGTCACCATCACTGAATCCTCCACTATCAGCATCCTGGGAGTTACCATTGACCAGAAACTCAACTGGATTCGCCACATAAACACAGTGGCTACAAGGGCAGGTCAGAGGCTCATGATACTGCACTGAGTAACTCACCTCCTGACTACCCAAAGCTTGTCCACCATCTACAAGGCACAAGACAGGAGTGTGGTGGAATACTTCCCACTTGCCTGAATGGGTGCAGCTGCAGCAACAATCATGAAGCTTGACACCCATCCAGGACAAAGCAGCCACGCTGCCCACCACGATGCTCAGCAGCAGCAGTGTGTACTATCTATGTGATGCACTGCAGAAATTCACCAAAGCTCCTTGGACAGCTCCTCCTAAACCATGAGCACTTCCATATAGAAGAACAAGAGCAGCAGATATGGCAGAACACCACTTGACTTGGAAATATATCAACATTCCTTCACGGTCACTGGATCAAAATCCTGGAACTCCTTCCATCATAGCAATGTGGATCAACCCACAGCTTGTGGACTGTAACAGTTCAAGATCACAGCTCACCACTACCTTCTCAAGGACAGCTAGGGATGGGCAATAAATGTTCCACGAGTGAATAAATAAAATGTGTTTGTTGGGTCTACACTGACCATATTGGACAGCAATTCGGTTTGTCTATTACCCAGCTCTTTCTGCACATCCCTGCAATGTTTACATCATCAAGTTTTGATCTAATTCCCTTTAGAAGCATACTATTGGACCTGATTCCACCACCTGTCAGGCATTGCATTCCAAATCCTAACCAGCCATTGAATTAAAAAGGTTATTCCTCACATAATTTCTGTTTCTTTTACCTATTACTTCAAACCTGTATCTGCTGTTGTTATGAATGCTTCAGTCACTGGAAATCATTTTCCTTTATTTGCTCAATTTCAACCATTCCTGAATAAACACATGTGTAAAATGTCCAACTAGCCACTTCTCTAAGCAAAACAATCACATACCTTCATTTTATGTGACTTCACTGCAGCATCCTTGGAATTGTCCTGGGAGATGTCTCCAAAGCTTTCATGTCCATCATACAGTGTGGCGCCCAGAATTACACACAACATTTCAGCTAAGACTACATTAATATTTAATATAGGATCATAAGGAATTTGAGCGGGGGTAGGCCATCCAGCTCATTAAATCTAACTTGCCATTCAAGAAGGTGATGATTGATCTGATTGCAGCCTTAACCTCACTTTCCTGACTATTCCCCATCATCTGTGATCTGTTGATCATAAATCTGTCTGACTCAGTCTCAAACATTTTCAATGACCCAGCTCCCATTTCTCTCTGAAGGAAAGAATTCCAAAGACAAATGATCATTATGTCTCACTGGGGCAGCACACTAACATCAACCCCTCTATACCTGCAGTTACCACAAAAGTTAAACATTGTACCAAAGTATGCAAAATCTCCAATTTATTGTCAGACAGCCATAGGTTAACAAGAAACATAGACCAGGTTCCTGCACTTAACAAGAAATACCATCTATTATAAATGAATAAATTTTAATCACAAGTAAACAGGTAATAACATAGGGCTCTACTTGTTAAAATACTAACACACTTCTAAAATCCCTATACACACATACAGTCACAACAAAACAAAAAAACAATATTTGTTTTATGTGTGGAGGGTAAAAGAAACAGCGGAAAACAATTCAATAGCACCAGATCGCCAGGTTCACTGAAATTATTCTTTTGCTTGCCAGGACTTTCGATTCTTCAATTCCTATTCTCCAGGATCTTTTCATTTCTCTGCAGGAGGCACAGGTCTCTTAGTTTCTGAAAGGCTATAGCTAACAGCAACTTGTGGGAAAAAAAATACCAGGGTTCATTCAGACTTCACGTATTTTTACTACACATCACCTCCCCTTCCAGAGGTCCAAAAGATTCTCACCATGTTGTTCACATCCACAAGCTGTTCAGCTACCCAGGACCCAATCAGAGAGTTGTCATCAGGCTGATGGTCTTTAGCATCCACAACTGAGAACAATTCCATAAACCAATCAACAGCCTGTTGTCAGTCAAATCTCATGTTACATACTGCTTCTAGTGATGACCCATCAATAACCAGCATCCCCCACTGCTTGAACAAAGCAACAATGTAAACATGGCTGACAATGAGATTCAGTACCTTGCATTTTTTTAAAAAAAAATCCTTCCGTATTCTTTGTTTATAAGATAGCCTTTTTCCCATTCAGTCCATAATCAAAAATAAATTTAAATAAAAAGATGTGGTTTTTACATAACTCTCAGAGAAGAAAGTCCGTTTCATCTTAATTGGAATACACCTTGGGCAGAATTTTCCCAGCCTTCGAATGATTTGGGCAATCGCAAAAAAAATTGGAAAATGTGGCAAGAATGAAAATAAAGATTCTTGATTTCAAGAAAAAAAGGCCCAATTTTCCTTTTAAATTTCAACGGCTAGGTGAGAATCTTACTGGTAAGTGAGGTCCAGAAGGGGAAAGAGTTAGACAGATGGAGAAAATTAGAGAGAGAATTCCAGAGTTTAGGATTCAGCCAATTGAAGGCACAAAACAAGGAAAGTAGGCATCGAGGTCTTTCACATGATTCAGACTTTTGAAAACTTGGACAATTTAGAGGCAAAATACTGTGAGCTTATGCTGCATTCTGGCCTGACAGTGGATCTACAAGATGATTTCACATGATGCCTCCAATTTTTGACCATGCAATTTATGATCAGCAAATCAAAAACACCCAAATTTCTGAAATGTACGGCTGTTAGCCCAGGTTTCCTGCTTGTGCTTGTAAAATTGTCCTTCTATAAAGAGAAAAAATAGCTCTCAATGGGAAAGCAGTTACATTCACTCGGCAGGGAGCCTTCTGTTTCTGTTCTCCTCTTACCTGGAGTATGTTGGGAATAGTCAATTAAAGAAAGTTTGTCACAAGGGAATATTACCAATATGTTGACACATTTTGATGACACAGCATTACTGAAAAATGTTACAAAATTCAATCCTTTCATAAGTACAAAAGATTAAGCAATTTAACGACTTGGATGAGTGATAAAATGAAAATCTTGTGGCTATTGGATATAACTTAATCATTAGTCTGCTTCTTCAAGGCTATTTTTGATACTGATTTTCAGTAAATGATGTACAGTACATCTTCTTTCCAGTAATACCACCTTCATTATAAATAACACACCTGTATCAAGAACTTTGCACATCTAAATATCCTAAAGCTTTATGCAATAAATGATTTATTGACTATTTTTGACAAAAAATTATTAATTCTAGAAGACTTCGTTTGTTTATTTGTTAAACTTCACTACTTCTATATATTTAGAGACTATCCAATACAGTGAAGTAGTTGACGCTACTTCAGTTAACGTTTTTAAAGAAAAGGTAGATTTTTTTTGAACAATAAAGGAATTAAGGGTTACGGTGAGAATGTGGGTAAGTGGATCTGAGTCCACGAAAAGATCAGCCATGATCTTATTGAATGGCGGAGCAGGCTCGAAGGGCCAGACGGCCTACTCCTTCTCCTAGTTCTTATGTTCTTATGTTCTAAACAATGTTGACTAATTGTGAGGTGGATCTGTTTTGATGTCACTGAAAATTAATCCTGACGAGTTTCTCCCATCTCTGAGAGTTCCATGACTGATTTGACTGTAATTGATAAATAGGCATCATCAAAGCAACAGTGATTTTTGATTTAAAAAATGTGAATAATATCATTTAACTTCTATGTCATATCACTGGTATTGTTATCACAAATAGAAAAGCTTTATTGGTGACAATGAAGATAAAGCCTATGCATCAAGCACAATCAATTAACAGATAGAAATTATTGAAGTTGTTAATAAAACCAAAAATCAATGCATGGAATACAGCAGCAGTATGCAGTACCTGCCTTGAGGATTTTTGGTCATCCCAATTCTTTAACTACTCTGGAGACTGGAGGGGATGGCTATAAAACGGTAAACATTAAAGTTTAACATTGTTCGTCATCCGTGTCATTACTATATCCCGCTGAACATCAAAGTGGACTTTGAAAATTTGCTAAATCTATTTCCTGTGTAGAACCATTAAGCGAATTTAGACATCAGTTTCCAATTTGCATTATGTGACAAGTAGACGTTAAGAGGAATGGAAAACATTTATGCTTCGGTGTTTAGTTTCTTCTTGCATCCCTTTCTCTCCACACCTAAAGGCTGTCATTTTTGTCAGACTAATGTTCCTCATACATCAGCTGTTCTTTAGCATCTCACTGAGATGGCCATTCCTTACGCAAGATTACTGAGTTCCTAGAGAAATTATGGCTGGAGAAGGAGAGTGGAGTGAGAGGGGTTATTAGGGTGGGGATTTGAGGGACATCACAGCAGGTCAAAACGTCTCAGTCTCCAAAATCCATATATTTGCATTTCTCAACACAGATAATTAGATAGCAATCAGGAGCAGGAACCAAGTCTAACTTTTCTCTTTTCAACATCAGAGCCACTAGATAGAGCCCTGGGGAGTGTTGCCAAACAAAGAGACCTAGGGGGCAAGTGTATTGTTCCATAAAAGTGGAATCACAGGTAGACAGGGGAGTGGAGAAGGCGTTTGATGCACTTGCTTCATTGGTCAGAATATTGAGTATAGGAGTTGAGACTTCATGTTGCAGCTTTACAGGACATCGGTGAGGTCACTTTTATAATACCGCGTACAATTTTGGTCACCCTTCTTTCGGAAGGATGTTATTAAATTTGAGAGGGTGCAGAAAAGATTTACAAGGATGTTGCCAGGACTGTAGGGTTTGAGTTATAAGAACAGTTGAATGGGCTGATGTCTTTTCCCTTGGAGTGTTGGAGGCTGAGGGGTGGCCTTACAGGATTATAAAATCATGAGGGACATGGATAGGGTGAATAACCAAGGTCTTTTCCCCCATGTGGGGCTGTCAAAAACTAGAGGGTGTATGTTTAAGGTGAGAGGGTAAAGATTTAAAAGGGACCTAAGGGGGAACTTTTTCACACAAAGGGTGATGAATGAATGGAATGAGCTGCCAGAGGAAGTGGTGGAGGCTGGTACAATTACAACATTTAAAAGGCATCTGGATGGGTATATGAATACAAAGGGTTTAGAGGGATATTGGCCAAATGCTGGCAAATGGGGTTAGGTCAGAGTGGGCTGTCTAGTTGGTACGAACGAGTTAGACTGAACATTCTGTTTTTGTGCTGTATGACTCTAAGACTCAATAACTAAGGCTAATTGCAATATTCCTTTTGTTCCTCCAACTGGGGTCAGTGATCTATGCACAAATTTAAGCTTAATCTCGAGACTTACCTGATAACAATGAAGTTATTTATATGATATCTATTTCTGCTTATCTCCATTTACTATGTCACTCTTCATTTATTTATGACACAGCAGATTTCAATTCAAGTGTTTAGAGAAGATTAATAAAAAAAAATAACCACTGAATTTCCGTAGAAATTGGACACATACTAGTCTACAAGTGATCAAAGATTCCCTCCTGGAACTGTTTTCCTCATCTGTATTTAATCATGCTTCAATCAAATAATTGGATGAGTGGGGCATCTACACCAGACGATATCTTACCTATTGATATATACAACATTTTTCAAAACAAATATCACAAGACAGTTTTCCTCTTTTCTGCATCGTCATTGTGTTGAAACCAAGGCTGACATCCTTAGCTCCTCTTCTAACTCATTCAGCACCTCGTAACTATGGAACTTTATAGTTTCTCTTCCTCTCATAATCAGAAAGAGGGAAAATAGTGGAAAAGTTGCCATAGTCCTACCATGCCATAGCGCTACTCTCTCATTGTAAAGAGATGATTGGTGGCAGCTTAACCTGAGGGTCAGCATGCCTCAGGCAAGGGGAGAGGTTGAGAAGGAGGATCCTTCATGGTATCCTCAGCTAGTACCAGGAATTGAATCCATACTGTTAGAATCACTCTGTATTGCAAACCAGCTCTTCATCCAACTGAGCTAATTGACATCCCTGTTCTTGTATGTAAAGCACCTTTAGAAATTTTCCAAAGCTGTTAACCAATGAAAGTGGTTTGAAGCATAAGCTGTGCGTTAACATGGGGCAATGGAGCTGAAAATTAGTGCACAGCAATGTTCTTCAAACAATAGCCTTTCTGTTGATGTAATTGAGAGATAAATATTGGCCTGCTCTATTTTTCTTTTAGCAGTGCTGTAGAACCTTTTCTCGCTACCCAAGAAGGAACTTGGAATCTCAGTTAAATGTCTCATCTGAAAGATGGAACCTGAACAGGGCAGTGCCACATTTTGGTATTAGCCAACATTTCATGCTCAGATTTTGAGGGAGCCTTGAACCCACGGCCCTCTGTCAAAGTGGCAAGAGTGCCATGGCTGAGACCTAAAAAGTCCTTAAAATTCAAGTGTAAGTATAATTTCTTGTCCTTCCTTCCTCAACCAGCAAACTTAACTTTTCACCTAGATGTCTCCATTAATAAACTAAACAAAAAAATAGTGAAAATAAAACACAATGTGGATTCTTTTGAGTAAATTAAATTGGCCCATTATGATTCAGTATCAGAATTTGATTTGGATCCCACTTATTTAAAGTAACTCTTTACGTATTGATGCTAAATTTAAATGTAGCAGCACCAAAGTTATGTTTATAATCAGTAAAATTACAATTTTACCAATAATATACAAATTTTAAATTGTAAGCACCTATAATAGGTCATCTGCAACAACTCCATTGATGACGTTTCTGTCACAAGTTATGGATAGTTATACAAAATGGAAACCTGTCACTTGAGTGATGACAGGGAAATTGAATTATTCAAATGCTTTGGCCAGGAGTTGATACTTTTTACAAAGATTTCACTCAAAGCTGCACTAATTTCAAAACAAAATTTCTTCTTGTCTTTCTGTTCAGATGTTTTTGCATATCTCTGAATGTAATATCTTTCATGATCCTGTGCAATTAGGCAGCCAATCTAAAAAGTAAATCAAATGTTCTGAAGAAGGGACCCAACCCAAAAAGTCAACTTGCCCACTCCTCTGATGCTGCCTGGCCTGCTGTGTTCCTCCAGCTCCACATTTCATTATCTCTGACTCCAGCATCTGCAGTTCTTACTACCTCTGTCAAATGTTCTGTTCACTCCGAAAGCTGGCTGTGAGCAAGCCAAATCAGTGTGTAGTACTATGCTCATGTAAATAAAGGGTGCCTTGGTGACTGGGTACCAGCCTCTGTGGAATTATTTCAGTTCGCTAAGTAATTGGCACATGAAATTCCTTGATCTTTTGGCTGGTTTGGCTGGTTTGCTATGTACGGTCAACCCAATCCAGCAGAGACTCCAGGCACTTTATCTGTTATAGTTAATCAGTTCCAGAAAGTTGTGTACAGGACTTGACAAGCTCAGAAGGGTATTGAGCCCCTTAATTAGACAACGTTATTAAATTGTTCTTGAAATTGAATAACATTAGTCCTATGAAAGGAATTTTCAAAACTGTTGATATCATTCTGTGCACAGCTAGCAATCTGCCTGTGAAGTTTCATTGCCTAATTGATTTTCCAAGAGTAGGTGGTGGTTTGTATATACTGCAATGAGTTTTTCTTTGTAGTCCCATGCATTGAAGTTCCTGACACTTTGCTAATTTTAGTAGTTATGCATGTGTGAACCACCTCCTTTCACTGCCCACTGAAATTATTCATCTGTGTCTGTCTAGGCAATGGCTGCTTTAGTTAATTGCAAACACTGAATTAAGTGCCTCTTCAATGCTCTTTAACATTTTAGAAAGAAATCTACCTCAGTTATTAAATCTATTTAACAGTTATTTCATTAAGGTGTAGTTGTTATTCATATTATTTTCTGCATTGTTTCCTTCGAATAGTCACACAAAACCAATCTTTCTTCAGCCTTTAAAATGGGAATTTTGTCTTGATGCCTTTATATTGACAATGTTGGAAGTGCCTTATGATATGTTCACTTTATTGAACATCTACCTGATCTAGTACATATAACAAGAAACAATTGTTTTCCTCTTCTGCATCCTTCGAGAATTCCAACGTGAAATAACCTGCCCGTGTAAGTGCAGCTGATAAGAGTAGTAGATTACATCAGTCTTTAATATAGATTGTCGATTAGAGTACTGAAAGAAAAAGGGGAGAAATATGAAAAGAGACCGAGTGAGCTTTTTGTTTCAGCACAAGCTGTGGCATTTTATGAGCGTATAAGCTCGGAAGAGTAGTAGGCCATTCAGCCTGATCCACCATTTCATAAGGTTATGGTTGATCTGGTTGTGGCATCAATTCCATGTGCCCACCTACCCTCGATACCCTTTGAGCCCCTTGTAGGTTAAGAAATTAACTACCACTGCCTTGAAAATATTCCATGACTCTGCCTCCACCAATCTCTTCAGAATAGAGTTCCAAAGCCCTATGGCCCTCTGAGAGTTAGGATATCTCCTCATCCCTATCTCAAATGGGCAAGCTCTTACATTTAAACTGTGTTCCCTAGTTCTAGTTGCTCCCAAAAGAAGAAATATCCTTTTGGTATACACAATGTCAAATCTTCTCGTGATTTTATATGTCTCAAATCAATCACTTCTCACTCTTCTAAATAAAAATGGATACAGATCCAGTCTGTCAAATATTTCCCCAATAAGATAACCCACCATACCAGTAAATGAACCTTCTCTGAATTGCCTCTGACACATTTATATCTTTTCTTAAAAGATGAGACCAGAATGTAGATAGTACTCCAGATGTGGGCCGACAAAGCCCTATACAACCAAAGCAAAACATTCTTGTTTTATATTCCATTACTTCTGTAATTAGTGATATTTGATTGGCCTTGCTAATCACTCGTTATAACTGCATACCAGCTTTTAGTGAATCATGTACCAGGACTCTTAGATTCCTCTGCACCTCTGAGGTTCTGCAATCTCTTCATTTAAATAACGAGCCATTTCTCTATTCTTCCTGCCAAAGTGGATTAGTTCACATTTTTCCACATCAAACTGACCCCTACATTTCTAAGGTGTTATCACATTAAAAATCTCATTTATGTATCAGTGATAAGATTCTTACCTGAGTGCGGAGAGTGATTGATAGTCCAAGCTCACTGCAAATATCATAGTTACAGCTGGGTTCAGGGTTCTTTTGCTGGGATCACCCAAAGTTAGTTGGGTGACAAAGAAGAAGAAAGACAAACACAGAGTCTGCAAAGAATTGGAAGGTTCTGGAAGCAACCTGAGCTCAGTGAACTAAGTGCACATAATACAAACAGGCCAACAATGCAGAAGCCTTAAAGGGATATCATGTAAAAATAAATTAATTAATTTACAGGTCTGCAGCCTACAACATTCAAGATTGGACAATTCTTCAATAGCAACATTGTACCCAACCTACTGGCAGCACCATTTGGCATAGCATTTCAGACTTCAGCCACAAGGCATGTCCATGTCCAACAGGTCACTGCTCAGTATCTACAAGCAAGATTATTTCATTTCAGCGCAGACAGATCATGGGCCTTTTATAGGAAGGATACTATTCAGCTGGAGAGGGCTCAGAAGAGATTTACCAGTGAATAGAGTGTTTGAGTTATAAGGAGGGCCTGATTTGGCTGGGATTTTTTCATTGGACTGTAGAAGGTTAAGGGGTGACTTTATAGAGGTTTATAAAATCATGAGGAGTATACATCAGGTGAATGGCAGTTGTCTTTTCCCGAGGGTGGGGATTTCAAGACTAGGGGGCATGTTTTTTAGGGTGAGAGGAGAAAGATTTAAAAAAGACATGAGGGACATTTTTTTTTGCATACAGAGTTGTTCATATGTGGAATGAACTTCCAGAGGAAGTGGTGGATGCAGGTACGGTTGCAATGTTTAAAAGACATTTGGATAAATACATGAATAGGAAATGTTTGGAGGTACATGGGCTAAGTGCAAGCAGGTGGGACTAGTTTAGTTTGAGATTACGGTCAGCATGGACTGTTTGAACAGAAACGTCTGTTTCTGTGCTGTATGACTCTATGGGCCCTGTAGTGTGTTTGTTTGCCAAAAGATGTAAATAATTTGAAAACATTACCATTAAGGTATTTTACTAAATACAATATATTCACTTATTTTTGTCTCACTTTAAATTCTGTCTAACCATTATTTTTGGAATATCTTCCGTCCCTTAAATAAATTAAAAACTTAGTCACTTCATATTGAAATTTCCAGCAGAAAACAAACTAAAGAAACTGGAGATGATATGACATAGCTTTAACATTTTTCACTGGATACAGGAGCAGTTCAAGTACATTTATGGACTTCCTCAATGTGAAGAAAAACCTGGCAGACGGGCAAGTAGGCATTATTGTCAGTTTGTTGCTCAATAAAATGTGCTCAATCTTATTCCAATAGCTGTGCAACCTACAGAGTGCCAGGCTGAGAAACAGAAGGCAACATTTCACTCTGACCCTGTTAATTCATTCAACAAAAATCTAACTGGGCAGCAAATTCAATTCAGCTGTGCAAATATTTTTTTACTTCATCCATTCTGTACCTGAATATTTGGATATTAATAAGCCTGGACTTAGCACACAGTGAAGGAATGGCATTTGCCGCTGACTAGGAAGAAAGCTGTTGACAAAGGTTTTGCAATCTCTGATGCATGGACTTTGCTTTTCACTGTGGCGGTTTCTATCCAGCACCAAGTCAAGAGGATCTCTTGTTGCACAAAGACAAGACCTTGGGAGTTCCTGACCACAACAAGGTTCACTGAAAGCAATAATTTCTTCATTTGTAACTCTTCAGCGAACAGTGCATTGGTTGGGCTATGGGAATTTAGCCTCAACACCTTGTGTATAGATAATATTCAAGGCAAAATGTTTGTTGAGTAGTAGTAATAAAAGCAATTTGTTTCCCCAATTATGTTTAGCTCCGAGATGAGTTCTGGTAAGCAGATATCATGGAAAATAAAACTAATTTTAAATTGGATGGAAGAGAAACCATATCCATCCTTTCAGATTCCAGAGCATGGTTGACGCCAAGAATTTCCAGATGTTTTCCAATTCATATTCAGGGCACATGAGGCATTAAAATCAGACTAAGGGATGCTGGATACACTTCATTATATTGAGAGAAAATGAGAAAATGATGTCACCTAACATGGTGACAAAACGTCTGAACGAGAACAAGCCAACTCTGTGAGCAAGTCAACAACCTCAAGTGTATTCCTTTGTTTTTGATTGTTCCCAGAAACTTACTGGGGTTTTGTAGAGGATCAACCTCAAGCTGAAGCCAGAATGGAAAGAATACCACTATATACAGAAAATGAACTCTCCATCCTTGGGGTATAAGTGAAGTTATTGTTTCCACATTTCCAGAATGCCCTTCATTCTAATCTTCGTCTGCCAGATAGATCCCTTGGTCAGAGTACAATGCAAAAAAAAGGAACGCCAACTCCTTGTCTTCCTTTACAAAGGGTGATAATGATTAGGGTGCTGGTATGATCTCACTTGGATTAGTTTTTCCCTGATCTGTCTGCATTACATTTATAGGCAGGTCTTCATCAAGTAGGAGCCAGCATTCATGTGTAGCTGCATCCCCTTCCACGAATATGTTAGCCTTTTAAGCAGCTGATAAGAGAGTACATAGGTCCAAAATGCCTTTCAAGGGAACAGAGAACACCATTGGAAATTGACATCTCATGAAACTTTTGGCAGTGAGAGAAGTAGAAGTTGGATAGAAGCTAGATAGTTTGTGAGGTTAGGAGTTTGTAGCAAGAGTGAACTTGGGGGAAATGTGGAATAAAATGTTATTTTTAATTTAAGAATAGCTACAAGAGCACATGCATAGGAAGCTATGATGCCCAATCACATGGAACTGTGACCCAAATCTGTAGGGCTCCAGTATTATCCTAATTTTGTTAACAGTGGGAGTTAATAAAGTTTTTGATGTTCACTGACTTGGGTCTGGGCTACCTTCTATTTCTATCAACAACCCAGGCTGGCCTTCCTACAATGAATCTCAGTTCAATATTGAGCAGAACACTCAGCGTCAAAACTGGAGGATTCAGGCAAATAAAATTATTGGATGAATAGAATTGGGCTGTGGTGTGTGAAGTTATTTTGGTGGTAGCCAATTAAGATAGTTTTGCTTTGCTGATATTACAGAAGCAACAGCAACATCCATTTTCACTGTGACTCCAACAAGAATGTTCCGCGGTGTTTTACTGAGGCATAATCAGATAAAAATGGACTCCAAGCTAAAGGAGGAGATTTTCAGAGAGATGTTCAAAAGCTGGATTCAGAAGAGAGTCATAAGTAAGGAGGAGGGAGAAAATGAACCAGTTTACCCAAAGTTTACAGTCAGTTAGCACAGTGTTTATTGTGGAGCTGAGGGTGGCGATCAAGAGATAGGGTGCGTGCCGTCAGCACACAGTGGGTTGTTGCTATGTAGCAGATCAGAAACAGGAAAGGAAGTTTGAAACTTGGAACATATCCAAGGTGACTGTAGTAGTCAAACAGGGTCCAGTTCCTTTGTCTCTATTCTTTCAGCTTGTTTCATGACAACTCTAGACACTTAGTCCACTATTGTCGACATCAGCCTTTGGAAAAACTATAATGCGTGGGAGTCCTCTAACTTTTCCTCACTCATTCCTTGTGGTAAATCTGTATGTTGAACATTAGAAAAATAAAGAACTCACATCAAATTTAAATCCAAATTCTGGTTTCTGGTGCCACAGTTTTCAAGCACATAATCATTAAATGCTTTTCTGGTTTAACTGAGGAATGTTAATAATAAACAGATAATATAATAGCAGACAGTCAGTTTTTAGAGATATACCACATGGGTGTTATTTATCAGTCTCAGCTGGATAGTCTAATTAAGCACAGGCCATTTTCTCAGTTCTGTTTTGTGCAGCACTTTGTCTATTTATCTTTCTGTATAAACAATGCATGAATCGTACAAATTTCTTCATGCACTAAAGACATCTCATGACAAAATATGGTTTCAGTGAGGATCCCGATATTGTGATTGGCTAGCGTTGTTTAAAGGCAACTGGCATTTCTTAAAGGGGAGGTGCTAGTGGGCTGCAAGAAATGGTGGGAGTGTCTTGAAACTTCTGATCTATGATACTTTGAGGACAGGCAAAATGTGGAACAGATCATGCACCAACATTTCCTGCAATGTAGATGGATGTGTTGGTTGCAAGAAATTGGGAGTGATATCCTGTCATCATGCTGATTCTGAGAAGGGATGAGGGGGAGTTGGGTGGTGGATGAGCAATATGTCTTCAAGATATATGCTCAGGAGGAAGTAGGAAGATGTAACACAGGAGGTCAGCACCAGGAATGTTATCAAATAACATGGATGAGGTGCAAAAAGACATTTAATAATCTGTTGCAAGTTATCAATATGAGTAAGCTCATCATTGAATGTCATTACCACCAATTGCAACACTAGATTCATTCCCACTCAATCCATTACTATCCAGTGCCCATTTACTAGCAATTTCTATCAATCATTACTTGAACTTTCAAGTCATGGATTTCTGTTGCTCCATCTGAGGAGAGCAATGTGGAGGCATGAAGCAGAAACTTACTTTCTGTTCATAGGATAATGGGTTTTCTGCTTCTCCTGCTGCCAATCCACCAGAAGCCTGCATTTTACTGGTCAGCCTGTCACCCAAATGGCTTCAGCCCAGGTCAAGATGGCGCAGTTTAAAGGCACATCCCCTGGGCCCGGACATGCTTGAGGTTGTTCTCCAAGGTCCTGTGCAGGCTCTTCAATTGAAGGTAACAACCTTCCATCACCCAAAGGCAAATATCTGGGAAAATAACTCAGGCCCCAAGTGGATGCTCAGAGGTGATCAGTTTATTTTTGTGTGTATTTTGTCATGAATGGGTTTATAAACTAGGATCAGAATGTGAATTTTCTGGTGGTTTCTATTTTTATGTTGTCAGTTCGAAAACAAAGTGCTAGTCTGGAGAAGTGGTATGGAATGTGAGACTGTGGTGAGTGGGAGTTGTGATGGATTTTATATACTATTGTACTTTATCAGATTGAGCCCAACCTATAAAGGGACTGTCTATTGTCACAAACACAGATAGCAAACCAAACCAAATCAGCTTCCCTATCAGTGGATTTAGCACAATGAAATTAAAACTTTCAATAGCCCTCAGATTGCTCAATTGTTCCAAAGCAGACTTTACAAATAACATGACATCAAGTTTATAACTTCAGCAAGAATTAACAACTTATTATTAATAAGTAACTTTAGCTGAATACGAGTAAACTACAATGCAATCTAATTAATATCTACGATCTAAGCCCAATCTTCTTTGATCATAAGCTCCCCTCACACGCTGTCAGGCACAGACAGCCAAACAGGTTTATATATCTGTGGAGCCAAATATCTTTGTTCCTCTAGCCCATTTGAATGTTTATCTTCCAAACAGTATATGGCCTACATAATCTTTTGAATAAATCTATTTCCTGATGCTTAACTATTTGACATTTCTTATTATTTGCTCATTGGATGTGAGCATTGCTGGCTAGGCCAGCAAATGTTGCCCTTTCCTAATTGCCATTGAGAAGGTAGTATCATCTGCCTTAATGAACCGCCGCAGTCTGTGTTGTGTAGGGAATCCCCTTTGCTGTAAGGCAGGCAGTCCCAGCAACTTGACCCACCAACAGTGAAGGAATGGTGATGAAGTTCCAAGCATGGATTCAGGCTTGGGCATGAACATTTAGGTGATGATGTTCACATGAGTCTGTTGTCCTTGTCCTTCTAGATGGTCAAGATCATGTCTTTGGAAGATGCTGCCTGAGGAGCTTTGGTCAGTTGCCAGCTACCTTCCCATTATGCAGACTTATTAATATCGTCCTGCATTTTGTTAATGCCCTTTTCTGTTTTAGCTGCCCCTTCAGATTTGGTGTTATCTTCAAACGCTGAAATTATACTTCCAATTCCCAAGTCCAAATCATTTAAGTAACTGATAAATAATTGTACTGATCCTTGTGAAATATCATTTCTCATTCCCTTAATATGCCAATCTGTACTGTTACTTTTAAAACTTAATTTTGTTTCTTATTTTGCAGTCAACTTGCTAATTGTTCTGCCTCCACATGGGTCTGCTGTGAGGCATTTTATCAAAAGCTTTTTGGAATCCAAATGTTTGAAGTCAATTCATTACCCTTGTCGATCTTTTCTGTTATATCTTTAAAAACAATCGTTGGAATGGTCAGGTGTGTCCTTCCCTTTTGGTATCTATGCTTAATACTGTTCATCGTACTTTCAGTTGCTTCGCAACTTCTATTGTAATTTTAATTAAATATTCCAGTATCCTTCCTACCACTGAGATAATGGCTATTCACCTGAATGATGCGCTGCCTGTGATGGCACCAACTGCACATCCCTTTCAGATCATGAAAATGTATAAGTTGACAAGAGGCACATACTAAGCAGTGGCACCTTCCATCATGCTTGAGTAAACCTTGATTTCACTCTTCCTGCTTCTACTTGGAAAGATGAAACTGTTTGTTTGTGTAGAGACAGCCTCAGTAACCTCCATTATTCAGCAGTATAAAGAAAACTGCAAAATGCTCCTATTTGCAGTTCCAACCATGGAGGAGCTAAATGCATAAAAGATAACATTGCTACAGCAATTGGAAAATTTCAGTCATAGCCTTTCTATTTTATAAGTATGTCTTAAACATGGGTCCCCGCTGAAATTCAGGTAAGGGAAATGGTTCCTATGATTCTTAACATATATGGCCACCTGCTGAGAATTCCTCTCCCCACAAGATTTTTATTCCACTTGGCCTCCAAGGATTATCCCAGTCAAGATCAATTTCAAAGTGGAAGCACTTCTAATCCGCTCATGTCTGTAAGCAACTTCTTTCAGCACAAACCTTTAAAACTACAGAAAGATATACTTCAGCACCAGCCAGCTAACTGCTTTTACACTGTACAAGTGCAGGATTGTTCCAAAAGGTATGTACAGTCATCAAAAGAAATGATCAGTAATTAACCTGCACTTGCCCATGATCTCTTTGCATTACAATGGTGTTGGGTAATTCACATGATTTAACATCTTGGTCAGCTCTGTGAGGTGAAGACAGGAAATTGGTTGGTGTGTGATATTCAAAAATGTCCACACTGACATCAAACCAGCATTGCAAACTGATTGGCTTAACAATCTATCTGCTCTGCAAAGCTGCATGCATGGAAGTCCCGTTAACAGCATTGCTTCTGGTGCTCATATATATCACAGGTGTCATGGTGTGGAAACTTATAAAACTTTTCATTGTATTTTTCATATAAAAGTACAGGTGACAGTAAATTTCTATTGAATTCTATCTTGAACACTTTTCTCTAATTTTAAGAGGCTGTATTGTATCCAAAATCAGCAATACAGATCTCAATCTATCCTCAGTGGAGTTTGCTTACATTCATATTTCATTTTACTTTATTGTTGCTTATACGTTTAGTCAAAAACTTTTCATAGCATAGTGATTTTTCTGTTGTTGTAAATTCCTTCAAAAATCCACAAAATTTCAGCCTTTCAGAAAGGGCAATATGCACAGATTTTAATGATTGACGCATTCTAATTCCCGAATTTGTAGCAGCAAATGCCATGAATGTTGTTAAGGATCAACATCTTATATACAATTCGTTCTTTTCTGCTTCTTGGCATACGTGAAATTTAGAACATATGAGAGACAACAGTAAACCAGAGCACCAAATGAGTATTCAACAAATCAGGGCTGCACCTTCCAGTATTTTCCATCCTCAGTCATCTGTTAATCCCCTACTTCAGCACAGAAGAACAAATAACACCAGTTCACACATTATCTTGCTACTGTAGCTGGTATCTGAGGAAGAATATCAAGCATGTGGACCAGATATTTACATATGTCAAGTTAAATGATCCTGACTGCCATTCTCTTTACCAGCCTTCATCTGGGCTCCAATAAATAGGTTGTAATTGATGCTGGAGGGCACTGTGTCCTGTTTAAGCCATTAATCATTGGCATTGGCTGACGACAAATGAATAAAATGTTGCATAATTGCTAAAGAGCAGAACTACTTCTGGAGATGCAGTTTCCCAAGATTCAGCGTTTATCTGGAGAGTTTAAAATTCGAAAGAGAGAAGCACACCATGTACCCATAGAATCAAATATTACTGCATTTACAGATCAGCTGGCAGGATGCTGAAGTTAGGCTCAATGTCTAATTAACTCCAATAGATTGATAACCTATATAAGTATCATCAGCTTAGAACTGAACCATTTTTGCAGAGTCAGGAAGATTCCATAGACCTTCAGAAATGGTGAGTGAATCCCCCACTGCAGAAGATCTACTCATCCTCTCATATAGATAGATCACATATTTGCCAATAGGGAAAGTGGGTGGGGGTTGGGGGATATGAGTGAAATCCAAATGCATAGGTTCATTTAAATTTAGATTGCGTTCAAACAGGCCTTATTTGGCTGCTGTGAGGCCCACAGCCCACAGCATGGAGTCACAAATTGGCAGAGTAGATGTAAATATATAGATCTGTTTAACTGCTGTGTACTAAGCTTTTTTTTAAATCCTCTACACTTTAAATATGAAAATAAAAACAGGCTTAAGTTTCCAGTGGGAGTTTTAAAAAAACCTGCTGGATTGCGTTCATTAATAAGCCTTCTGGCATAGGTTAGAAAATATATTATTATCAATATTTTTCATGTAAATAGATTTCCTTGTTGATATTTTGCAAAGTCTATTATTGTTTCATTATGAATGCTTGGCTGAGTTTCAAACATGATAATTATCCCAATGAGGTGCACTGAGTTCATGGCATGATTGAAAATTTAAAGAAGCTATTTATCTTTCAAGTGGTGTATAAATAGATTTTGATTTGTTTTTCTAACAGACTGAGTACTTGAGAATTCAAAGCTTTGAATAGATTTAATATTGGAGATCTTTTTCACACACACATCTGTCTGAGCAAGAGCTTTATGAAGCTTTTTGATTTTGTTTTTTCATTTCCACATAGCTCCTGACTCTGCCCATGGTGAAGACTGCATGAATGGCTAAATAGAGGCAGCATGGCTGGATTAAGGGCAATATAGGGATCATTAGTAAAGTGCGATGGGTGAAAAGATTGAGAGATATGGGTGACAGAGCCTAACAGCTTCTAAAACAAATGGGACAAAGCCCAGACAATCAGGCTGGCCATTTGGTCAACCCACCTTGGCCTTTGTCCTCCCCTATCATCAATTAAGTTCTGCCTCAGGCATTGGTTGACCCAATTCAATCTCACACCACTCACCAGAGAGTAAATTGGTTGTAATGGAGCCTTTTAAAAGAAGGTTACTCACCTCAGTAGTGAAAATCCAACCTACTTCTTGAACTCGGTTTGATGATGGCACATTCATCAAACTTTAACCTCGTACAATGTCGACAATTTTACCACCCACAGGCAAAATATGATGAGACACACCTGGACAAATTATAGAATCAGTCTTGTAGATAACTATGCAATTATTATTAGCTTAAAGTCTATTTCTTGACTATTTTATTTCTGACTCTTACATGATTGTATACTTCCTCAACGAGTATATATATGTAAAGCAATACCATATCAAATGAAATCATTATCCATCTTTCATCAGAATATGTGTTTTGCACATAGCTTGCAAAATCTTTTAAAATTCACTGCCACATTAGAACTGTTATTATATACAACGATATATTTACATTGTTCAACTTCTTGAATTTTCATACATTGATTAGGATTAAACTTAATATGATCCACATCTAAAAAGGTAAACCTATTTGAAAGCATAGTTTCTCAAGTTTAACCAAGAGCTAAGAACATATGATTTAGCTGGAAAACTAACTTAAGAGACACGTCCATGTGGGCATTGGAAAAGTCTTCAGAGTTTAGTAATTCTGGAGATATGTGTCGTTGTTTTATGTAACTAACTTATGATAGCTTGGTAGCATTTGTACCAAATGCATAAAAGTTTCTCCAGGAAGGAAAATAGCAGGGGGAAATAAACTTATATCCTAGATACCAATAGTACCAAGTCACAAAAGGAGTCAATGGTCCTAGCTGGACAAGAAGTGTTAGTTCTGCCATTCCTCTGTGCTGGTAAGGCTGATGGGTTAAACACACCACAAGGCTCAAAGCAAGAGACAAATAACTAAAAAGCACATTTGATGAGCACTTGATTTAACCACTTTCTGGGCCATTCTACTCATTGAAAATGTATCACATCTTTGTACCTATTCTTTCAGTGGCCAGAATTCTAAGTTGCTAATCATTTCCACCAAGATCTTATAAAATGAAATATAGCATTATCACCATGAGTAGGTCCACTTGCTAGATGTATACAGAATCTCAAAAGAGGCACAGAAGATCCAAAGTAATGTTTTAACTTTGGGTCCAGTGCTGATTGGAATGCAATGAGGAAACAGGAGCAGCAGTGGAATGTATCCATCAATAAGCAGAGATTTGTACACTGTGACAATTTCACACAAAGTTGCTTTATTTTCATTAAAAGAATGATACACAATGATTTCATTTTACTTTACTAAATAACCAAGATTTCAGTGCTTCCCTTAATTACAGAAGCAAATAGGATGGATTCATTGATTGGGTTTTACCGAATTTTCTCTTTGCCCATGGACCTTAGTATTTATTATGTTCATTTATTTGATATATAATTCACACAGAGGAAAATGATTTATGTTTGAGAGAATTGGTGTGCACATCATATTTAAAATGATCAGAAATCATTTGAAGTGGTCGTACTTGGCACAGTCTGCACAAGTCTAAAACTACTACTTTAAACTTAAGAAAGAGCCCTTTTTTAAAATTTTGCCGTGGAATCGATGCTAAGTTTGAGTCCTGGAAGACCTCATCAGTCGCAGACCAAATTAATTAACTGCTCGGCTCCTCTGAGTTCTCAACTACAGATTGAGTCATCTAATCCCACCAAGGTAGGAGGGAATGAAAAGGGGTTTGACTGCATTTATTTTACCCCAAAGTGCACCGAGTCACAAAACACAACCGGATAAAGTGTAGGCGTCCGTAACACAGTTACCAAGCCTCCCAAGATACAGCAGATGTGGAAAATAAAGGGACGGGGAGTGTGGGGGCTGTGAAATATTTGGAAACAATGGACAAAATTGCAAAAGAATTTTGTATAAAACCATACCGATGTTTAAAACTTTTTAATCACCTTTTCATTTTATGGAGGAATATTTTAAATTGGGCTGTGGTAGTTTGCAGCTTTCCGGAGTTGCTCTATGTATCTATTTACAGAGAAAAGAAAGTCCAATCACGAGTCATGAAAAAAGACAATTATTTACAGAATGGTAATTTCCTGTCTTTGAAAAAAAAATTTTAGCTGCAGAATTTATGCTTCTTCTAGCAGTAAGTGACATAAGTCCTCCCATTGGGTCACAATTCACAGATGTGGACTATATTTAAACCCTCAGGATTAAAGTAAAATACACCATCAATAGTGTAATAACAATTCAGCAACAGCCATAAACTAGCACAGTCCAGAATTCCTATGAACCATCTAGAAACAGAAAGGGCAGTTCTGGTTGGGGGTTCAAAAAGCCAAATTTTGGCAGGAACACCTATAATTGTAAAATATTAGTAGCGTTTGGTGCAAATTGCTAAATGTGTCAGCAAAAGTTCCACATTTTAACATACAAAGTTCACAAAAATAATTCTCCCCCTAGACAAATTGAAGCCCTCTTACCGTGTAATTTATAACCCTAGCTGCACAAAGTTAGAGAATATATGCATTGCTATTAAATTTAAAATGGAACAACAGACCCTCAGCCAAGAACATTCCTAAGTTCTGAGTCAATTGCATGCACAGCCCTCTTGTAAAGTTCCTCAAGATAATACAAAAAAAAATCAATGTTTTTAAGGAATAGTAATGCTACTTAATGGAAACTGAACTGAACAACTTTTCTCTTCAATGTAGCAAACATGATTTTCTTTCTTTGCCATTTTCTTCATTTACGGACTGTTCCTGGCCCTTTGCGAAACTCTGTAATAACTGTTCCAGATTGAAGGGTGAGACAATATAAGCAAACTGCAAACCTCCTCACAGCTTCCACTGAGCATGTTATTCCATGGCATCAGTAACCGGAAATTTGCTTTACAGGGACAGAGCAGAATGGGAGTTAATTTTCCCTTTCGGTTGATGGGCAGTCAGATTAAGAATTTATACACCTTATTTGGTTAAATTACTGTCTAATAATTAATCTACTCCCCTATTTAGTATCTACTGTACTAAAAATATTATTTATAAATCAAGGTATATAGATTATGAGAACTGAAACATTACATATGTAGCATTGACTTGGGATTTGTCCTGTGCAATGTGAAAAAGATGGTAAGATTCAAGGAAAGAATCTTGGTGAAAATATCTGAAATGTGTCATGATTTTTTGCCAAGCATATGAAATTACCTCAGGCAGTTCTCTTAATCCATCAATGGAGACAATTCAGATTTAATAAATTGTACTTTATTCTGGACTTGCACCTTATGGTTAGTATGTTAGTCATAATTAGTCTCACTTATATCTTATATTTGTAAAGAATGAATTTATAATTTTCATGTTTGATTTTATCCATTTTGGAAGAGGGAACAGTTCAAATCCATGCATGTGAATGATGGGCAACCTAATTAAAGACTAAAGAAAGCATCAATAGTTTAGGTTATATGTCTTTGAAAGAATTTCCTTGTACTAATGAAGAAAATAGTAGGCCTCTTACATAGGCCTTAGAATTCCAGTACTCCCATCACCAGTGCATTATAATGATGGTTATTTCAAGCTGATGTATGTGTCTTCCATTTCCTGACCAAATTGGAAATAACTAGATGCCAGGCTATATTCTCAGATGAAGCATGAGGTGCTGCATTTTGGAAAGAAGGCATTTTGCATGATGGCCTTCATTGGTTGAGGCATTGAGTACAGGAGTTGGGATGTTATGTCACAGTTGTATAAGTCGTTGGTGAGGCCACACTTGGAGTATTGTGTACAGTATTGGTCACCCTGTTATAGGAAAGACATAGTCAAACTGGAAAGTGTGCAAAGACTATTTACAAGGATGTTGCCAGGACAAGTAGGCCTGAGTTATAGGGAGAGGTTGGAAAGGATAGGATTTTATTCCTTGGAACGTAGGAGAATGAGGGGTGACCTTATTGAGATGTATAAAATCGTGAGGAACATAGATAGGATTAATGCATATAGCCTTTTTCCCAGGGATGGGGAATTGAAAACTAGAAAGCATAGGTTTAAGGTGAGAGGGCAAAGATTTAAGAATGACCTGAGGGGCAACTTCCTCACAAAGAGAGTGATGCATATATGGAATGGGCTGCCAGAGAAAGTGGTTGAGGCAGTTACAATAGCAACATTTACAGAAACATTTGGATAGGCACACGGATGGGAAGGGTTTAGAGACATATGAACCAACTGCAGGCAATTGGAAGTGGCTGAGTGGGCACCATGGTCAGCATGGACCAGTTTGGGCTGAACAGCTTGTTTCCATGCTGTATTGCTGTATGACTATGACGCTTAGCATCAAAGTCTTTCCAGGTTCTGAACTGTTGTGTTATACCTCATGGTCAGTATGTTAGTACAAATTTAAGAGACATGCTCATGATATGAAGACTGCATCATATCATGTAACCTGACGGTATAAAGATCTCACAATTCATCTTACCTCAGATCACTTGAACTATGGCAAGCTAATGGAAACATGTTCCTCTGTTGTAACTAATAGCCTAATGTTAGCTCAGACACACATATGTCTGACGAACGTAATGTTTCTAGATTACAGTTAGCCATTATATCTGTCTGTTGGATTTTTCAATGCCATGATATCTACTTCTAGTTTCTTACGTTATGACAAGATATATAAGATTTACCACATCAGTAAAAGCATCCTGTTGGAGGTATTCAGTAACCATAAACCCATTGAAGATGGAGGAAGTTTTTCATTAGATGGTTACATTTTACATCATCTACTGTAATTTGTCCATACATTTTATTAATCTTTATCCCTTTGTGATTGCTTTCTCCCAACTACACAACATCCTGACTTGGTGTCATCTGCAGATTTAAATACACAGTACCTGAGTCCTTCATTCGTTCATGTAAATGATAGAAAGCTGAAGATCCAGGGATAATCCCAAAAGAAAACTGGTTGTCCAACCATGCCAATTAGAGAGCATTCCTTTTATCCTTGATTTTTGGGGCTGGACCAAATGGTAGACATTAAACAAACTGCTCTTACCTCAGCTGAAACAAATCTAAAGCTGACTGGTAACCCTACATGTGCTAGAAGATATTTGCAATATTTTACAGGCCAACTCAGGCATTGACTGCTGAACAGTTTCTGGAAGATTGCAAAGAACGCTTTTACAGGTCTTGAATTTCTTCTTCTTCATGAACACCATCTCGAATTTGACGAGAGTATGAGACCAAATCAGAATGTGTTGAGCAGAGTTCTATCTGCCCTCAAGTCCAACCTGAATGGGTAGAAGATAGAATACTTGAAAAGGCCTTAAGAATGTAAAAAATAGGAACAGGAATGTGCTGTCTGGCCCTGGAAGCCTGCTCCACCATTCAACAGGATTGTGATTGATCCGACACTCCTCACATTCACTCCCCTGATCTTCCCCATAACCTTTGATTCCTCTACTGATCAAAAAACTGTCTCAGCCTCAAATATACACAAGGACTCTGCCCCCACAGCTCTCTGTGGCAAAGCATTCCAAACTTGCAACCCTCACCTCAGTCTTAAATTGGCACTGCTTTATTCTGAGCAAATGTTCTCTTGTCCTAGACTCTCTCATGAGGGGAAACATCTTCTCAGCATTCACCTTGTCAAGCCCCATAAGAATCCGATATGTTTCAAAGAGATCACTTCCAAACTCCAGGGAATAGAGTCCCAACCAGTGTAGCCTTTGCTTATAAAACAATCCCTCCATGTGAAAGATCATCTTAGTGAACAGTTTTTGAACTGCCTCCAATAAATTAGTATCTTTTCTTAAAGTAAGGGACCAAAACTGCTCACAGTATTCCAGACGTGGTCTCAATAACACCTTGTACTGTTGCAATTAGACTTCCCTACTCTTATATTCCAAC
Source organism: Rhincodon typus (assembly GCF_021869965.1). NCBI lineage: Eukaryota > Metazoa > Chordata > Chondrichthyes > Orectolobiformes > Rhincodontidae > Rhincodon > Rhincodon typus. The sequence continues at coordinate 19,538,098 of NC_063361.1, forward strand.
CTCCTTCAAATAAGGGCCAACATTCCATTGCCTTCTTGATTACCTGCTTCATCTGTGTGATAGCTGTCTGTGTTTCGTGCACAAATCCTCCTGCGTCCCCTTGTGTTGCACTTTTGTGCAGTTTCTCTCCATTTAAATAACATTCTGTTCTTTGGTTCTCCCTTCCAAAATGAATAACTTCACATTTTTCCACATTATAATTCATTTTCCAAAATATTACACACTTGCTTAACCTATCAATATCTCTCTGTAACTTTGTGTAACCCTCTTGCAACCTGCCTTTCCACTTGTTTTTGTATCATCTACAAATGTGGCTATAATATATTCACTTCCGTCCTCTAAGTTATTAGTATATATTGTAAACAGTTGTGGCCTTGGCACTGATCCCTGTCAAACCCACTGGTCATTAGTCATCAACCTGAAAACGATTCCCTTATCTCTGTTCATTATTTCCTACCCATGAGCAAATTCTTTATCCATTCCAATATACTACCTCCAACACTGTAGGCTCTTATCTTACAACTTAACCTTTTGTAAAGTACTGTGTCAAATGCCTTCTACAAGTCCAAATAAAACACATCCACTGGCTCCCTTCTATCCATTCTCGTTGAGACTTCCTTGAAAATCTCTGATAAATTAGTTAGCCACAATTTCCCTTCCATGAAGCCATGCTGACTCTGCTTGTGTAGATTATGATTTTCCAAATGTTCTGTTTTACTTCCTTAATAACTGATTCCATTACTTTTCCAACAGCCTATTGTTACCCACCTTTTACCTCCCTCTGTTTTTGAATAGGAGTGTCACATTGGCAGTTTTCTAATCCTCTGGTACTTCACCAGAATCCAAGAATTTTTGGAAAATTACAATCAATGTATCCAATGACTCAGTAGCTGCCACTTTTAAAATCTTGGGATGCAAGCCATCTGGATCAGGGGACTTACCTGCTGTTAGCCCTATTAGTTTGTAAGATACTACTTCTTTAGTGATGGTGATGATACTTAGTTCTTCCTCTGTTTCTTTAGCAATAATGGGATATTTGAAGTAGCTTCCACCGCAGAGACTAATGCAAAATATCTGTTTAACTCCTCCGTCATTTCCTTGTTTGCATTAACCGTCTCCTCAAATTCACTTTCTACTGGCCTATCTTCACTTTGATTTCTCTCTTCCTTTTTATATATTTAAAGAAACTCTTATTTGAAAAGATAGGAGTAATCAAGGAAGTGGCAAGTCTAAAAACGGAACCAGTTGCATAAGAGCACTGAAAGAAATGGAAAAAAAAATGCAGAGTATGCATAGATCTAAAGGATCTCAATAAAATTTTGAAGATATCTCACTATCCCATACCAAACAGTGAAGAGATTTTGCCATAACTTTCCAAATCAAAAGTCTTTACTTGAACTTAATGCATAGGTTAGTTACTAGCAAGTAGAATCAATAAAAGCATCAATTTACTGAATATATTCTGGGCACTATTCATGAGATATTGCATGACATTTAGCAGCCCCACTGCTCCAAAAGAGTGTCAATACAGACAGCATGAGATAATCAGTTATCTTCCTGGGGTGGAAACCATTGTGAATGACCTACTAGTCTATCGATGTGGAGATATGATGAATGAAGTCACTGCAGATCAAAATCAGGATCTTGTGCGACTGCTACAGAGAGCTTGATGGGTAAACCTAAAGCTGAAAAAGACATAACTGAGGACACCTGAAGTCAGGTATATTGGTCATGTACTGGCGACAAAAGAATTTCACTCAGATCCTGACAAGGTGAAAGCTATAGCAGAGATACAGACATCAAGCGAACTGAAAGCAGTATAACAATTATTTGGAATCATGAACAATTTAGCAAAATTGTTGCTTAATTTGTCATCAAAGTGTAAACTTGTATGCAAGTTCACAGCTCAGTACATGCAGTGATATTGTGGCACAATAAGAAGCTGCTTTCACTTAAAACAGATAATTAGTGATGACAATGCCACTGATAAGGTGCTACAACATCGAGGAGGAATTCACCTTACAGTGTGATGCCAATGAGACAAGACCTGGAGCAACCCATTTTCAGCAAGGACAGCTAGTTATATTAGTTTACATTGCATTAAAAGAAATTGAATGATACATTCTCATACTAAAAAGAGTGCTTGGTTATTGTTGTTGGTTGTGTGTATTTTAGTCACTATTTATTTGGGAGGGGTATTGTGACAATGGAGTCTGATGACTAACTACTTCAAAACATCTTCCTCAAATTGATTCAATCTCTCATAAAGCAGTTGCAAAGAATGTTACTTAATTTGCAGATATATCATTTGGATGTGAGATACAAGCAAGGGAAACAAATGTACCTTGCTGAAAGGCTGATGAGAGCAGCACTCCTTATCGGAAAGTTGAAGGTTCTAGATTGAGTGTGTAATTTTAAAGATTCAACAAAAAATAACAACTCATATGTTCCGGAACTGATGAACCCAGCAGAGACATGAATCTAAAGGACAGTATCTTGTTTAAATCAAGTAATTTGTACACAATGATAGAAACATAGAAACATGGAAGATAGGAGCAGTAGGAGGCCATTCGGCCCTTCGAGCCTGCTCCGCCATTCTTCATGATCATGGCTGATCATCCATCACAATAATCTAATCCTGCTTTCTCTCCATAAATTTTTATCCCATTCACCCCAAGTGCTATATCTAGTCGCCTCTTGAATACATTCAATGCTTTGGCACCAACTACTTCCTGTGGTAATGAATTCCACAGGCTCACCACTCTTTGGGTGAAGAATTGTCTCCTCATCTCCGTCCTAAATCATCTACAATGAATCCTCATACTGTGACCCCTGGTTCTGGACACATCCACCACCGGGAATATCCTCCCAGCATCTACCCTGTCCAGTCCTGTTAGAATTTTACAAGTCTCTATGAGATCCCCTCTCATTCGTCTCAACTCCAGTGAAAACAATCCTAACCTAGTCAATCTCAACTCCA
>NC_063361.1:19541087-19565856 GCF_021869965.1 Rhincodon typus
TAGTCAATCTCAACTCCAGCGAAAACAATCCTAACCTAGTCAATCTCTCCTTATACATCAGACCGCTATCCCCGGAATCAGCCTGGTAAACCTTTGCTGCACTCCCTCGAGAGCCAGAGCATTCTTCCTCAGAAAAGGAGACCAAAGTTGCCCACAATATTCCAGGTGTGATCTCACCAAGGCCCTGTATAACGGCAACATCCCTGCTCATGTACTCGAAACCTCTCGCAATGAAGGCCAATATACCATTTATCTTCTTTACTGCCTGCTGCAAGTATTAGTGATGAAGGTGTAGTGATGTGCTACAGGTAGTAATGATGAAAAGATGCCTTAGAAACATTGAAAACATACTGGTCACATAAACAAATGAGCCAAATGAAGAATAATGTTGCACTTATTGAAACCAGAAATAGGAATAGGTTTGAGTAACAAAATCAAGGTGCAACAAGGGAAAACTATTTTCTGAAGAAGGGTCTAGGTCTGAAACGTCAGCCTTCCTGCTCCTCTGATGCTGCTTGGCCTGCTATGTTCATCCAGCTCTACACCTTGTTATCTCTAAAACTAATTGTCACTTTGGTAAACTGCCAAACAATTACCAGAGCTGAGTATTGGTGAATCAATCAGTGTGTAACTGTTCAATGCTCTCAGTAAGAGTCAACCCATGAGGCAATTTTGGACCTGTACATAATAATTATCATCTTGATTGTACATGGTTATTGTGAACAATCAGATATATTATTCCAGCTATGGTCACATAGGTACAAGTAGAGTAGATGTTCTTTCACTGTAGGCACCGATCAGGAAAATGTGAGCTTTCTGACTTCACAGAATGAACATCAGTATTGGAGGTCACTATTCACCAACAACAGAAATAGGTACGCATTAACTGTTACCGCAACAGCACTTGCTACTAGAATGACCCACCCTGGAAATAGCAACATAATCCCAGATACAAGAAAACCAGCCAATGAGAACATTCAATCATATCTTTAATAGACCTGCACTATGTAAAGATTATGTATGCAATGCATGCACAAAGACTGAAAGATCTGGAATTGACAAGAATAGATCTGCAGTTTTTGTTAATAGATGATCATTCCCAAATGATCATGAGGAAAAGAACACTGGAAGTACTGATGCAAATTCCCAGTTTGCGTTCTGACTAACATTTCACATTAGTACTGTGAACAAAGGTATATAGGCAATTGGAGTAGGTGTAGGCATTCAGCCCTTCAAGCCTGCCTCTCTTGTCTGTACGATCATATTATATCTGTCCTGGGCCTCAACTCCTCTTTTGTGCCAGCTCCTCATAGCTATCAACTCCACAAATTTCAAAAGGCTGCCTTGACGTCTTTAAATACTTTCAGTGATCTAGTCAGGTTTACTTAAGTTAATCATTAATTTCCTTCATAAATCATCATGTTAAAATTTATGAAGTGGGCCCATCATCTGTATTTGTATCATGGGATTTTATTTTTCATTTTGCTGCCTTATTTTCCCTGATAATATATAAACTAAGCAATAAACAAAAGGATAACTAATACGTCTTGTTTTGTGCATGATTCAGAAATTACGTTAAATTGAACGTCAAGCCGAAATTGAAAGTAATTTGTATAAAATGCTTGTTTTATTTAATGAGATGCAAAGAAAGAGTAAACATGCATTCATGCAGCATCTGTCCCCATCCAGAAAAACAAAAAAAATTGGTTGAAATGAAAAGTTGTAATTGCTCCTATGTAAGTTGTGTAAAAGTTACACCCATTCATTTCTCAGTGAAAATATTGGAATTTTTTAAAATATATAAGGACATTTCAGTTGGACTGCGTTTTTTGCATAAAGAACACTTTTCAAATCAATTATTTCCTAACTGTATCCATTCTGGGGAACAGGTATGAAGGTTTACTGAATGACTTGTGAGTCACAGTCATTTGTAGTTATGTACACCTTTTCAAATTATACTAAATTTCACTACTTTATGAAAGTTATACTGGCAGTTACTCTTATCTCCACACTTCAGAAGATGAGAGGAAAGTAATTTTAAGGTTGTATGAATACACTTAGCTGTATTGTCACATCGACAGTACTGGCAGAAAATATACTTCCTCATCATAAAGACAGCTTTCAAACGCAGTCTAGATCTGTAAACATTCATTTCCATGATGTAAAACATACACCTTTTAGGACCTAGGACTGTTCAGCTCTTTGAGCCTGCTCCGCCATTCAAGACGATCATGGCTGATGTGGTCTTAGCTCCGCTTTCCTATCTGCACCCCATAACCCCTTCACCTTTTGGAGGATAGGATTCAGGAGCAGGAGTAACAAATATAATATTAAAGAGATGACAGTAACAGATAAAACTAGTGAACTAAGTTGATTATGTTACACTCAATCCATATTGGACAACATCTCAGCTGAATATCGTAGACTTTAAGATTGTAATTGACTGACTGTTCATGGGCTTAAATGAGATCTGAGGCACATGTGTGAGGTCTGAAGCTGAGTCAACGTCCACGTCTTTTAGAATTTCTGGAATTTTACCAATTTAAACAATTTAGGTTGTGAATACCACACACTGGAAGGTTCAAGCAACTGCAGCCTTAGGTTTTTCTTTTCCATCACCCTTAGAAAAAAATGTTCTAAAGTTATTTCAAAATCTGAAATAGAACTTAATTCTGAATCCAGATTTCATCCAACTTTACCCATGCCGTTTTGTGCTGGACAATCACCAGTAACTTTGCATTATCAATACTGACTCTGAATTTAAACAATTATCAATCTGAACAGATACACAACTATTTACATTCTTTTGCAAATTTGAATACAGCTTCTTTGCGTGGAAGTGCTTTTATTTCCACATCTTTCAGTTAGTCACACTTGGCTACTTTTTTTTCAAAATATAAGGAAGAATTCTTCTGTATGCTTGGATCCACAAAATGAGTAGTTAAGAAGGAAGGGTTTATGATTCTTGGTTACATAGCAGAAGTTTTCCCCAGAGATGTAAATAAGCAGTCCAATTGACAGAAGATTTAAAAGTATTTTGTTTCACAGCCAGAATGAAAGGGTCTCAAATTCTGCAACACTTGTAAATTGAAAGATGAACCTTGTTCTAAATGAGTTCTCATTTGCAAATTAAAATTAATTTCAGTAAAATCTGCATTTTTCGGGAAAGAAACAAAAATTGCACCATGTACCTGAGGGGTTACTATATTAACTCCCAAAGAGCTTTATGCCTACGTCACTCCATGTGATAGGAACTTATAGATATTGACCTTCACATACATTACTTCTAGGTGGTAGGAGTCACAGGTTTAGAAGGTGTCACTGAAAGAGGCTTGGCAAGTTGCTGCACTGCATCTTGTAGAGGCACACACTGCTGCCACTATGTGCCAGTGGTGGAGGGAATGAATACTTAAGGTGATGGATCTGGTGCAGTCAAGAGAGCTTGTTTTCCTTGGATGGTGTCAAGATTCTTGAGTGCTGTTGGAGTTGCATTCATCAAAGGTAGTCAAGAGTGCTTCTGTATCGGAAGCTGACAGCGAGCTGATGCAAGCTCAGACGAGTGTTATCACAGCTGTTTAAAGGGGATGGTAGTAAGCAACATTACAGTATTCTGTTCTTCAACAAATAACTTGGATTGCTGAGTTAATACCCAAGGCTAGTGACAGTGGCACCAGCAGCATGAAGTTGCTGCTATTACTCAAGACCATTCATACTGTCAATATTGCCACTCCTGTCTTCATCGTCTTTTTCCTTTATTCATTAACGGGATGAGGGCATCACTGGCCAGGCAGCATTTATTGCCCATCCCTAATTGCCCAGAGGGCAGTTAAGAGTCAACCACATTGCTGTGGGTCTGGAGTCACATGTAGGCCAGACTAGGTAAGGATGGCAGTTTCCTTCCCTCGAGCGCATTAGTGAACCAGATGGGTTTTTCTGACAATCGACAATCGACAATCGACAATCGATTCGTGGTCATCATTTGATTCTTAATTCCAGATATTTTATTGAATTCAAATTCCACTATCTGCCATGGCTGGATTCAAACCCGGGACCCCAGAACACTACCTGGGTCTCCAGATTCATAGTCCGGCGATAATACCTCTAGGCCATCATCTCCCCACCTGCTCCTTTGAATTCCAGGAACTTGTCCTGCTCTGTGTCACCTCTCTTCATTTACTCTTTTGTGCCTGACCTGCTGCATTCCTCCAGCTCCACACTGTATTGGCCCTGACTCCAGCTTCTGCAGTTCTTGCTACCTCCAAGTCTGTGACTGAGACTGACTCTGTGAAGCGAAACTGTTGTTTTCTTCCATTGTTATCCAAAAGGTGCACACTGGAGATGAAAATGCCATCCACCACATACAGTGTGAGAGGCGTTTGTTTGTCATTCTGTGTGGGAGTGGATTCCACTTTTGTGTGATGCCAAGCACCTTAAAGGACAATAGCATTAAACAGACATCCTGTGAGAACAAATGCTATATGTGAACTTTATGCATTGACCTATTGTCTAGAGTCCAAATCCAGGCCCCAGTGCACTCTTGGCCACATCTTGCAACATTGCAGATCTCGTGGTTGTGATACACAAGCAGTGTATTGCAATCAGAAAGGATTCACTGCAGTTGCCAAAGTAACAATCATCACACAAGGTTTGATAGTCTCCACATTGTGGAGGAGCTGCTCACTTCGCACTTTGCACTGTGAAACATGGTGTAACACAAAGATAGCTAGCCTCTGTACTTTCATTTGCTCACACAGCTGATAATGAAAAGTGAGCATATACTTACAAATATGAGAACATATTGCCAGTTAAGTTTCATCTGTGCCACCCACATGCCCTCTGAAGATCTTTGCATTTACTTCCTTCTACGTGTCAATCCAGTCCTGGGCTCTGAAGATGGGGAGGAGGGAACCTGTCCTATAGTGGAGCCTATTGGAGTTTTGGCTGTGTGACCCTGGGGGTATTGTGGCTAGAGGGCCCAGCCATGCTGAGTGTGCCCTACCCAGAGATAGGTTCACTCTCCTCAGCTGGAACTCTCACAGGGCTAAAGGTGGCAGACAAGATGGATGTCAAAGAACCAGTCAGCTCTGGAGCGTCATGAGAGGAAGTTTCTATTGGATAGGGTTTGGTGGGGGGAAGTGGAGGTGTGGGGAGTTCCTGTATGTGGTTCCTTCTCAGGCTGAGTGCCTATTGACACTGCTCTGTCTCTTTGTGATGAAGGAGGTCATGACCCTTCATCCCTCTGGCATCTTGTCGCTGGTGGAAAGCACCAATGGCTGGTCTGATGGAGTGCACGTCAGTCCCTATACCCAGCAGACCCTGGGAGTGGTGGGCCTTACTCCCCAATGGCAGGACTAAACTGTCCAAGGAAGCAGCCAGATGCTTACATTCCAGAGACAGCACATTGCAAACAAAAACCAAAAGAACTGTGGATGCTGTAAATCAGGAACAAAAACAAAGTTGCTGGAAAAGCTCAGCAGGTCTGGCAGCATCTGTGAAGGAAAAAACAGGGTTAACATTTCGGGTCCTCAGAACGGTTCTGAGGAAGGGTCACCGGACCCTAAACGTTAACTCTGTTTTTCCTTCACAGATGCTGCCAGTCCTGCTGAGCTTCTCCAGCAACTTTGTGTTTGACACCGCAAACAATGTTGCTGGAATCCTCCAGTCTGTGAGTCAGTTTGGTCAGTGCTTCCAACAAACCTGCCCTATAGCTGCTGCAGCTGTTTCTGCTCGTGTATCTGATTGCAGTTGTTAATTGGTGAGACCGTGGTGTCAGTGTCTGCCTAGCAATGAACAGGTGCCTGGTCTCCGTCAGTCTCCCAAATGCCAGCAACCCTGAGCTTTTCTTCCTCGATCAGCGATAGAGACGTAGCAGTGATGTGCTCACCAGCAGGCCCTCCTGTCTCTAATCATCTCAAGTACCCACCTAGGTGTCAGTATCTGAGCTGGTACAGGTGCAATGAGGTACCACCCTCCCTTGCCACTGTATCCTCTGAGGGATCCTTGAGGGGCCACCCTCGTGATGGCAGAGACTGCAGATTCCACTGGTGTCTGCAGGAGACAAAAGAGAGAAGGTACCATGAAAAAGAAGTTTGCGAAAGTTAGGAATATATTCGGAGTGCGGGGCAATGGGAGAGCAGCATAGCAATGGACAATGCATCTTATTTGGTTGTTGGGAAATGGAAGTTTTGGCATCATGATGAGACCAGTTACAGTCCTCACTGACCACCTAGTAGGGGTGAGGAGATGAACATCGGGCACCGCATAACATGGCTTGGCTCTTTCTGCCCTGTTGTGGGCCATTTTCTCCTGGAATGAGAAAAAAAGAAAGTGTTTGAGTGAGATGAAAATGCCATTAGTATTGGTATAGGTGGGGAAAGGTGTGAGTTGTTCCAAATGAGGAACAGATCATGCAGGATCAATGATGCAGGAGGAGTGTGGGTGAATGCAACTGATGGGAGATGCTGCTTGTGGTATGGAGCATTGTGGACAATGAGACTTAGTGGGAGGTGGATGCTCCAGTGGAGAGAGAGTGAGTGTGAGGTTATAGAGAGAAGATGGTGGCACTTATCCCGGTGGAGCAGAGAAAGTCATGACTTTCTTGCTGCATTGCTGGGTGTTTCTCTGAACCAGCATTGACCCAGGAAGCAACATCTGCCCAGGCTGGCAGGGTCTGGTAGCATGATCTGTTCTTCTGGTATTGAGGGAAGAGGACAGCCTTCCTCTGCATCATCCTGTCCTCCAGGATCTCCTGATCCCTGGCAGACAATCAGGGTTCCACTGGTCTCTGTCCGCCATGTCTGGGAAATACTTTAGATGAGGGAAACATGCAGGAAAGCTCAGACCAACGTCACTTGACCTGGTTGAAAAACTGTGTTTTAAGGATGGAGCCAGCACCACAAATCCCAGAGGCCCTAACAGTGGGGAATAGTTTCACTGAGGAGAGATAATCTAACTGGGTCATCATAGTGATGCATAGCTAATGAGGAGAGTTTCAGATAATAGCATAAGAAATCTCACTCGGACTCACTGAGGGAAACCCTCCATGAATATTGCCAAAATTGGTGCTTTGCTGATTTCTAATGAAACTTAGCATAATTTATTTTCAAATGGTTTGGCGATCAATGATCCAGAAACTTCCACCAAACCTCTTGATACAATTTCAATGGTTGACAAATAAATGCATTCTTTGTAATTAAAAACGGAATCTCCTCTATTCCTGGAAAGTTTATCAGGGCTGTTTTTTTCAAATCAAAGGATTAAGATAAAGGCTGCAATTTGTGTTAAGAGATTTCCACTTTTGAAATTTTTACATACTTACAAATGTAGAATGGAGACAAATTTAACCCTATTAGTGAGGCAGAAATTGGCCATTAATCAGTTAAAATGCTGACATTCCCACTGAGTTGCTGCCTGGATTTTGCTGTCTTCAATACTGTCCAGCTCAATTGAACTGAGGGGCTTGATGGTGTCAGTCATGATGTAAGGTGTGTGAGTTTATATATATTTCCATGTCATTTATCTTTGAATTTTTGAATTTTAACAAATGGCATGTATATTTTCTGTGTGTCTGAAGGTGTTCAATGATTAACTTATAAATATTTCTATAGCCATGATGAATTATTTTAAAACACAGTACGAGAGGAAGATATCCTGGAGAGTAATGAAGTTTTATTTACATTGGAAGACTTTTACAAGTGAACAAGGTAAACAGTTGTGTATTAGGTGCCAGCTCAGTAGGTCAGGGATTGATCATCTTTTCTTTTCTTCAGTAAAAAAAGGATTGGTTTTCAGTTTCTGTTTAGGCAGTTCTGCAGGAGTCTTGGCTGAAGCTGGACAGTAAAGCAGTTGCTCTTAAGAAAGAGAGAAGATAGTTTAGGATTGTTAAAAAAAAATGATTATCTGAGTCTAAAGAGTTTATTTTAAAAGTTCTAGACGAGAAATGTTTGGTTAAAAACCTGAAGAGATTATTTGAAGCTGAAAAAGTTTAAGCTCAGATATATGAAAGCTCAAGGGAGAGGCTATTAGATTTTCAAGACATGGAGTTGAAGCCATAGTTAAACTTTATGGGTATGATAAATAAAGAAAATCATTCTGATGTGAGTTTTGTAAAGGGGTGGTTTGAAGATTTATGGGATTGTATTTTATTGCTTTGTTTTCAAGATCTTTAAATGTGCATTATAAGCCTCCAACCTCATCGTTCCCCGACCCTGCACCGCCCGCTTCTATCTCCTCCCCAAATCCACAAACCTGACTGCCCTGGTCAACCCATTGTCTCCGCCTGCTCCTGCCCCACCAAACTTATCTCCACCTATCTCGACTCCATTTTCTCCCCCTTGGTCCAGGAACTCCCTACCTACATCCGTGACACCACCCACGCCGTCCACCTCCTCCAAAACTTCCAATTCCCTGGTCCCCAACACCTCATCTTTACGATGGACATCCAGTCCCTATACACCTGCATTCCCCATACAGATGGCCAAAAGGCCCTCCACTTCTTCCTCTCCCACAGGCCTGACCAGTCCCCCTCCACTGACACCCTCATCCGCTTAGCCAAACTCGTCCTCACCCTCAACAACTTCTCTTTCAATTCCTCCCACTTCCTACAGACAAAGGGGGTGGCCATGGGTACCCGCATGGGCCCAAGCTATGCCTGCATCTTTGTAGGTTACGTGGAACAATCCCTTTTCCGTACCTACACTGGCCCTAAACCCCACCTCTTCCTCCATTACATTGATGACTGTATCGGCACCGCCTTGTGCTCCCACGAGGATCTCGAACAACTCATCCACTTCACCAACACCTTCCACCCCAACCTTAAATTCACCTGGACCATCATTGATACCTCTCTCTCCTTCCTCGACCTCTCTGTTTCCATCTCTGGCAACCACCTGGAAACCGATATCCATTTCAAGCCCACCAACTCCCACAACTACCTAGGATACACCTCCTCCTACCCACCTTCCTGCAAAACTGCCATCCCCTATTCCCAATTCCTTCGCCTCCGCCGCAACTGCTCCCAGGATGAGGCATTCCACTCCCGAACATCTCAGATGTCCTCGTTTTTCAAGGACCGCAACTTACCCCCCTCAGTGGTCAAGCACGCCCTCGACCACATCTCCTGCATTTCCTGCAACTCATCCCTCACACCCCCTCCCTGCAAAAATAACCAAAACAGAATCCCCCTCGTCCTCACGTACCACCCCACCAACCTCTGGATCCAATGCATCATCCTCCGACACTTCCGTCATCTGCAATCCGACCCCACCACCAAAGACATTTTTCCCTCCCCACCCTTATCTGCTTTCTGGAGGGACCACTTTCTCCGGGACTCCCTTGTCTGCTCCACACTCCCCTCCAGCCCCACCACACCCGGCACTTTTCCCTGCAACCGCAGGAAGTGCTACACCTACCCCTTCACCTCACCCCCATCCCAGGCCCCAAGAAGACTTTCCACATCAAGCGGATGTTCACCTGCACATCTGCTAATGTGGTACACTGTATCCGCTGTACCCGTTGTGGCCTCCCCTACATTGGGGAAACCAAGCGGAGGCTTGGGGACCGCTTTGCGGAACACCTACGCTCGGTTCGCACTAAACAACTGCACCTCCCAGTCGTGAACCATTTCAATTCCCCCACCCATTCCTCAGACGACATGTCCATCCTGGGCCTCCTGCAGTGCCACAACGATGCCACCCGAAGGTTGCAGGAACAGCACCTCGTATTCCACTTGGGAACCCTGCAGCCCAATGGTATCAATGTGGATTTCACAAGCTTCAAAATCTCCCCTCCCCCTACCGCATCCCAAAACCAGCCCTCCTTGTCCCCGCCTGCCTAACCTGTCCTTCCTCCCACCTATCCCCTCCTCCCACCTCAAGCCCCACCCCCATCTCCTACCCACTAGCCTCATCCCGCCCCCTCGACCTGTCTGTCCTCCCTGGCCTGACCTATCCCCTCCTTAACTCCTCACCTACACTCAACTTTACTGGCTCCATCCCCGCCTCTTTGACCTGTCTGTCTCCTCTCCATCTATCTTCTCCTCTATCCATCTTCTATCCACCTCCCCCCTCTCCCTATTTATTTCAGAACTCCCTTCCCCTCCCCCATTTCTGAAGAAGGGTCCAGCCCAAAATGTCAGCCTTCCTGCTCCTATGATGCTGCTTGGCCTGCTGTGTTCATCCAGCTCTACACCTTGTTATCATTATATGTAAATAGTTTGGTTTATTCTATTTTATCACCATTTATTTTGCACAATAAACTTTCGCTGTAGAGTTAAACCTAAATCTGCAGCCCTGTGTGCTTATATTTCAGTGAGAGATCACCTAGATAAAAGCAGAACAAATTAAAAAATATGATCCATCAAGCCAAATTTCAATCTGAGATGTGGCTTGTTTAGTGATAACATCAGCTGGGATCATAACACAGTGGATACCAACTACTCTGGATCCAGAGGCCCACTTTGGCCTGAGTGTCCAATGATGGCCTGATCACTCCAATTTCCTTCGCTGGCAGTTTTATTTTAGCCCAGAATTCAGCCACTGGCATGCTGGTGTGGCTTTGTGGTTAAATTCACCAAGGCTCCACTTTTCTTCAATCGAGCAGAAAATTAACTAAAAGTTGGTTCTGACAGCTAACCTGTCCCCACGTTGCTGAAATCACCCTATCTGTGACAGACATTCTAAAGCCCGAGGAATGTAAGTAGTCACAAATCAAACTCAAAATGGCTTATCACCTCACATAAATATATTTTATTTCGATATTGAATTATGATAAAACTCTTATTCATCACATTTAACTATGCAAATAGAAAACTACCCTGAGAATTCTTCTGGTAAATCAATGAGATCACTGATTTTAGTGACTGAGTGTGGAATACAGCTTGGTGTTTTTAACAGTGTGTTAAGAAACACCAATATCATAGAAATGCATGCCATTGAAAACAGATTTGCAACCAAATGCAAATGAACAGAATGCACAAAACGGCATAGGTGACACAAGAAAGAAAAGTGAAAACTGCAGAAGGCTCTGTCAGATCTGAATTCATTAGTTGATTGTTCCACCGAGAATGCAATTCTAAAAACAAAATTTATGAATTATAGTAGTTTTAAAGGCCCTCATATTTAAAGGAAAAAATATCATTTTCATCACAGACAAATGAATTATTGAAATTCCAAATGATTGAAATGAAACAGAGAAGCCCCTTCAAATAGCTTTCAATGTTTGTACCTGAATTGTTTTATTGCAATAGTGTTGAAACCTACATTAGGTTGATCATGACAGAATTAGTGAGCTGCCTCCAATTGGCCAAAGTATTCCCAGCTCAAATGGCGTGGGGAGAGGCGGGGTGGTTTGGGGTGGCGGTGGTTGTGCAGACATTCGGTTGGCTTTCCAAAGTGCTTCACTCTCTGTTAGTTTTACCCATGAAACAGACTCATATTGATTGTCCAGTCAGCAGGGAGCAAGGTTGGTGAGGGAAACACTGGGCAGTATAGTATAGATTAGAACATTGCGCAAACGTACCTAAATATTGTTTTGACATTTCCATCTGATGAGGCTTTGCATGATGATAATCATTTTTTGTTGACAAAACTATAATGAACTAACATCCTTACAAAAATCAAACGTTTATCTTTGAAATTGTGGCAAATGTAAGGCTCCATTCATTCAGTTGGGTCATTGTGAAGGTAAGTTCAATGTTTGGCAATGCTACAGAAAAGGCATTGGCAAATTGGACACCCATGATATACTATGGTCAATGCTTCCTTTCGTTGATAAATCACTTCCATATAATTTGTTGTAAACGTGAAAGTTGTCAACTATTGAGTGTTGGCAGTGCTTTTATTATTGTGGAATTTGACTTTGTAGAGTGTTGAAAATTTCATTTGAAGCAACTGTATATGCTTGTGCCAGTAGAAAGAGTCTGAAACAAGAGAAGCAATACAAAAAAGAAGTTGTTGTTTACTCGTGGAGCTATAAACTCTAGGCATCTTGATTAGTTCCATCGTAAGAACTTCACATAGGCCAATTGGAGGCAGCTCACCAATTTTGTCATGATCAACCTAATGTAGGTTTCAACACTATTGCAGTAAAACAATTCAGGTACAAACATTGAAAGGTATTTGAAGGGGCTTGTCTGTTTCATTTCGATCATTTGGAATTCCAATAATTCATTTGTCTTGTGATGAAAATGATACTTTTTCCTTTAAATAAACAATGCAGCCTAAATTTTCTGTCAGCAGAATCTAATGTTTCCTCTTACACCATCTTGCTTGTAAGAAGCTTGATTTTTGGAAAAAAAATCCTGACTCCTATTGGTAGTGGAATTTAAATATTTAAATAAAGGGGATAGGCCAACCCACAAGAAACAAGCCTGACAAAGAAAAGGAGTCTTTTCAGTAAAGTCTGGGTTTGTCCATGTTCAGCAAGAAATCAAATCTGAACCATTTAATAATTGCTGCATGAACCGCAGAATACAGTGAGAGTGAAAAGATTGTTTCAAAATTTTTCACTGTACTAAATAGTTTAAGGATTGGATAAATGCTGAGATTTTCAGATGAATTCCAGTGATGTTAATCAAGCAGCAAGTTAAAAAGCAATAACCAAATAGATTTCAGTGCAATGCAGTGAAAAAAGATATTTCAAAAACATTTGAATATGTACACGTGTGGGTCTTAGCTTTATGCTGATGTGTCCTTTTTTTTTCCAATCTGTGTGAATCTAAGAGACGGTTTCACCACTGTACTTCGAGGCAGCAAAGCAACCCAAGCTTTAAGTTCCTTGATCCTCCTTCTGTACTCCAGCCACACTGGAATTGGAACCAGATGTGTACTTTGGCTGCAGCACAGATGTGAGCTTGAAGTTTGGAGCAGGACCTGCTGAGTGGCTCTTGGGAGCTTCTTACAAGAAAGAAGGAAATCCAGATACTGGGAAATGAAATCCAGATGTTCCCCCTTTCAATCCTTTCACTTGGTGTGGTGTCTGTTCCACATCACTGGCTGCTGCAGATAAGAAAATCACTTTCTTATGAAGAATAGTTTAGAATTTCCATATTTGGTATATATTTCATTTTCAGAGCTGCAGGAGATGCCACAGTATGATTGGTTAGTGAGGCCATTTCAGAAATTATTTCAAGGGCTACTAATATCAGTTGAAAAATGTCTTTGGTAAAGCATTTTGCACATATAGAAATGTTCAGATAAAACTGAAATCAACAACAGATTTAAGTTTCAGGATTAAGTTTGAACATGCTTAAACCTGGTGTATGCTTTTAAATTGTCTCTGATTATAATGCATTTATGAAATCAAGTTTCTTCCATTTGCTTGTCCCCTCAGTTGTTACCATATCTGTCTTCAAGGTAACTGTGCTACAAACCACACCATGACAACCCAAAAACAAGCAGCATTCCGTTTAGTCAAAATAAATGAGACAAGAACTGCTAGAATCCATTTATTTCCTTACGAAGGCCCCCTATTTTTGGCTAACAGGGAATTCTGACTGTAATGTTTCATTTAAATTATTTTCCCATGTTCAACCCCTCCCTGGGTCAGAATTCTTCCTTCTCCTGGCCTTCAGGTCGGCTAAATTGATGACTACCTGGGGAAACAGATAAACGGAATTGCAAACTTCATCATAGACCTAATCAGTAAAATGCAGAAACAAGATATTCCTCTGCTGCAGTCTTCATTACAATCTCCTCTCAATGTTTATACTGTAAGTGCCGGTGTTAGACTGGGGGTGGACAAAGTCAGAAGTCAAATGATGCCAGATTATAGTCCAACAGGTTTATTTGAAATCACGAGCTTTCAGAGTGCTGCTCCTTTGTCAGGTGAAGTGCAAGGAAGTGCACAGATGCTTCCCTCCACTTATCTGATGAAGGAACAATACTCCCAAAGCTTGTAATTTCAAATAAACTTACTGGACTATAACCTGGTGTCGTGTGACTTCTGACTATATTTATATTTTCAAAAGTGTCATTAAAAGAATCTTGGACACTTTAAACCTGAATTTGTCTTCACTTGATAATGTTTCAATGTGCATTACCTATCAGTAACAGCAGATGATATGATTTGTCTATTGCCATTGGTTGCAAGCATTGTTACAGGCTGAATTGGAACAGTATGATTTAGGGCAATGAAAACTGACCAATTCTTTGCTTTATGTTCCTCTTAAGCTGATAGAGGAGGCCCTATTCAAGGTTGCATTGAACTCAGCTGCACTCTACCAAGTTTATTTTTTCATAACCACACCTCGCTGAGGAGATGTATAAATGAATCATCCCTTTTAAAAAAGATGTCACGAAGCAGCAATATGAGCAGATATATATTGGTCACATTGCTTATTAGAGAGTTACCACTATCTTTCATGTGTTTGCAGCTACAACATTTAATTGATCTATGTATCATTATTACAGCACTTCTTGTAAGCATCAATCTCATTTATTATAAACACCTTAACGCCATAACTCTGATAATGCATGGAATAATAGATCGAATGGAATGGTCAGAAACTGAACACTGGCCAAAAGGAACAGATGCATCTGTCACTGGGTTATCCCTCAGTGATAATAAAGAATGGGACATCTATATTCTCATCAAGTGCCTTCTTTGAAACAAAAGGGTATTTTACTTACAGCCCGAAGTCTGTAGGAACCAATCCGAATGAAAGTGGAAAGCACCAGCAACAGGATGTGGATAAAAGTCATGGGTGAATTCTTGTGGGGAATTGCAGGATGCTGTTTCAGAATTCCAGAATATACTCCTGTAATGTGTTGAGCATGTGGAGTACTGAGTGTCAAGAGGAGGATCCTCGTACCTGGAACAGACTCACACTTAACACCATGAGGTAACAAATACAAAAGGTGGATAGGGCTGTTAGCAGTAAACACCCATCGATCCATTCCAACACACTGTAGAAAGATAACTCAGGGAACAACTGCCATTAAAACTATGAAATAGATATTTTTAAATGTTTTTTGGGATTGAGGCAGGTTTTGAGACAGATTCTTTGATAATTGATAATTCAATGCCAAGTAGAATATTTCAGGTGACATGTTAAAGGCCTTTCAGATGTGCTAATGCTGCTGAACATAGTGGACAGAACCTTGTGGAGGCTTAGGGGGTTACGGTTACTTGCTGTCAAGCAAGTGAGAGGTCACATTGTGTTTTTTGTGGAAGGCATGCCATATCTTGTTGTACTCAGGAAATTGGCAAGCCTTCCCCTGGAGGCAGGCATTGTACCTGCTGACAGTCAGTTTCCAGAATGCCAGTGAGTGCCAGTGTCACCAGGGAGACAGTAGGTGATGCTAGTATGACATCCAGCTGAAGCTTTGGATCATTGCTGGGCTCCAAGCTAGAGGTGGGTAAAGCTGAGATGGGGTAGTGGGGTGACAGTCATTAAAAAAGGGGAGAGCGAGATCAGCAGCATGGGAACTGGGATAGCACTCAACTTACCCACTTCCAAATGCCAGGTACTTTAATGAGGTACCATGTGTCTCTGAATAAGCATTACATGCTGATAGCCCAGAAGCAACCCCACATGCATTTATTTGCTGTTGCAGAGTGGGTGAGATCAACCAGTTAAGTAACTGACTTACTGCCTTTTTTGTAAAAACCTGAAAGGGGATCATTCTGAATCCCAGTAGTATGAATGAAAGGGGTGAAGTGTTCTGTCACAGGGTGCTCTGATGTAGAGTGGAGACCCTGCAAGTTTGGTGAGAGAGGAGTTCAGTGAGAAGGGGAGGGAGCTGACATAGAATCATAGAATCCCCACAGTGTGGAACAAGTCCACACTGACCCTCAAAGCATCCCACCCAGACCCGTCCCCCTTTAACCCCACTAATCTAGGCGTCCCTTGAACACTACGGGCAACTTAGCATGGCCAATCCACCTAACCTGCACATCTTTGGAGTGTGGGAGGAAACCGGAGCACCTGGAGGAAACTCACGCAGACACAGGGAGAACATGCAAACTCCACACAGACAGTTGCCCAAGGGTGGAATCGAACCTGGGTCCTTGGCGCTGTGAGGCAGCAGTGCTAACCACTGAGACACTGTGCCGCCATCTTCCCTTTCCTTTCTCTACCTTCAGACTCAAGACAACAGGAAGTTGAAATGCTGCCCAAGAGAAGTGGGTCTGAAAGGCAGTCGAGAGTGATGCAACATAGGAACCTCAAGTTCATCAAGTGGGACTTGAAGGCAGCGCATCAAGATAGGTTGCCTTGGCAAGTACAACTTAGCAAGTAGGTGACTACTTCTACTGTCCAGACTTTAAAGTCAAAATACATCTTTTGTTTAGATTAAAAGAAGTTTAAAAGCATAAGGTAAGGTCCCTGGTATATATTCAATATTCCTTAAACTAGAGAAAGTAATAATTTCGAGGTAAGACGTGGCAAGACAACTCTGTGGGTGGAATGTTCCTCCTGCACGATGTGGGAAGTTAAGGATGCTTTCAACGTCCAGGGTAACCACAAGTGGAGGAATTCTCTCCAGCAGCAGCTACAGAAAAATTCACATTTCATATCTGGAGCATGGGCTGGAGTCACGGTGGAATGTTTACAAGGCTGAGCTCGTTGTGATAGTTACACCACAGGTCAAGAATAAATGAGCTGCCACCGTTCTGAGTAACCATAGAGCAGCTCTCTCATTAGAGACAGACAACTAATGGTGAGTTTGACTTGAGGGTCACCATACCTCAGGCAAGAGGTAAGATTGAGAAGCTTGGATGTTCATGGTAACCTCAGCCACAGCAGGCGTTGAACCTGCACTGTTAGTATCACTCTGTATCACAAACCAGCCATCCAACCAACTGAGCTAAAGAGCACAGAAGCAGAAAAGGAATGGGTGACTGCCAGACTGAGTAAAAACATCAAGCAGGTTGTGCAAGAGGCTCTTGGAACCCCTTCACCATATTTTCCACTTTGGGTCCTGTGGTGAGGTATTATCTCAGAGGGTACAGTGAGAGTCAAGTCCATGGCACCAGGAGTAGCTCAACTGTAAAAGTGGCTAGAAAAGAAATGGGAAAGCAATAGTGATAGGAGATTCTATCTTAAGGGGATAAGTTAGGTGTTTCTACAGCTGCATGCATGACACCAGGATGGTGTTGCCTCCCTAGTGCCACGATCAAGGATATCAGTGAATAATGAAAGGATATTCTAAAAGGAAAGACAGAACAGCCAGAGGTGTGTCCACATTGGCACCAACTATGTTGGTAAAAAGTGGAATACAAGGATCTAGGAAATAAAATTTAAAAACAGGGCCTTAAAGGTAGCAGTCTCAGGATTACTCCCAGTGCCATGTGTTAGCGTGATCAGGAATAGGGAAATAGAGCTGCTGCAGGATTGTATTAGACTCTTGAAGCATTGGAACTGATTCTGGGGGAGATAGACCTGTACGAGGGGGGCACTCCAGCAGGACTGAAATCAACATGCAGGACCAGACAGGGTAGATGCAGGAAAGATATTCCTGATGGTGGGAGGTCCAGGATGAGGGGTCACAATCTAAGGATACAGGGTGAACCATTTAGAACTGAGAAGAGGAGAATATTTTTTTCACTCAGAGAGTGGTGAGCCTATGCAATTCACTGTCACAGAAAGTAGTTGAGGCCAAAACATTGTATGATTTCAAGAAGGAATTCGATATAGTACTTAGGGTTAAGGGGATCAAAGGATATGTGGGAAAAGTGACAACAGACTATTGAGTTGGATGATCAGCCATGATCATAATGAATGCTAGAGTAGACTCAAAGGGCTGAATGGCTTATTCCAGTTCCTATTTGAAAAGGAATTCTCACAGGACCACTTGCTAGTACTGTTGGGAGGGTTTAAATTAGAATGGTAGGGGAATGGGAATGTGTGCAGGGAGACAATAGGGGGGAGGGGGAAACAAAGAAAGAAGTGAAAGATAGAGAAATAGAAAACAAAAGTGGAAGACAGGGAAAACAGGGGCTGGGAGCAAACAAAAATGTGAAAAAGTCAAAAAGACAAGTCCAAAGCGAATATATCTGAATGCATTGAGCATTTGCAATAAAGTAAATAGATTATCAGGACAGAGAGTTGTAAATGGTTGCAATTACAGAGATATGGCTGTAGGGTGACCAAGGTTGGAAACCGAAAATCTAATAATTAAGAAAGAGAAAGAGAAAGAGAAAGGAGGTTGGGTAGTATTATTCATGAAAGATGAAATCGACACAATAGTTAGAAAGGAAACTGGTGCAAAAAATCAAGATGTAGAATCATCCTGGGTGGAGGAAGAAGCAACAAGGGACAGAAAGAATTAGTGAGAGTTGTCTGTAGTTCTAAAAACAGTAATGGTCAGGTAGGGGATGGTGTTAAACAGGAAATCAGAGATTCATGCAACAAGGATGCTACAATAATCATATAGATGAGGAAAACCACATTTGCAATAAAATTGTTGTGAATGAATTCCAGGAGTCTGTACAATGTGCTTTTTTAGACCAATACATTGAGGAACCAACATGGGGTAAATTATTCCTAGATTTGCTTTTGCGCAATAAGAAAAAGTTAATGACAATACTGGTGTGGGATGTCCTTTCAGGAAAAGGACTGGAATATCTTAGACTTCTTCACTGGGATGGAAAGTTATGTAGTACAATATGAAACTAGGGTCTTAAATCTAAATAATGCAAACTTTGAAGGTGCAAGGGATGAGTTACCTGTGATAGATTGCGAAACTTCATTATAAGGCATAACTTTGGATAGGCAATGGCTAATGTTTGAAGACTACACATATGTATTGAAACTGTTATGCATTCCTTTTGAGTGGAAGAGAAGATCAAGAAAAATAGCCCTTCTATGGCGAACAAAATAATTTAAGAATAGTATTAGATTTAAACAGCTGAAGAAGTTTCTTGAAAAAAATAGCAGTGTAAAAGTATTGAAAGCAGCAAAGAAAGACCAAGAGGTTGATTGAGGGGAAAGATAAGACCATAAGACCATAAGACGTAGGAGCAGAAATTAGGCTATTCAGCCCATCGAGTCTGCTCCGCCATTCAATCATGGCTGGTAAGTTCCTCAAACCCATTCTCCTGCTTTCTCCCCGTAACCCTTGATCCCCTTGATAATCAAGAACCTATCTATCTCTGTCTTAAATGTACTCAATGGCCTGGCCTCCACAGCCTTCTGTGGCAGTGAATTCCATAGATTCACCACTCTCTGGCTGAAGAAGTTTCTCCTTATCTCCGTTCTAATAGGTATTCCCTTTACTCTAAGGCTGTGCCCTCGGGTCTCTCCTACAAACAAAAACATCTTCCCAACATCCACTCTATGCAGGCCATTCAGTATTCTGTAAGTTTCAATTAGGTCCCCCCTTATCCTTCTAGACTCCAAAGCGTGTAGTCCTAGAGTCCTCAAACGTTCCTCATATGTTAAGCTTTTCATTCCTGGGACCATTCTCATGAAACTCTTCTGAACTCGCTCCAGGGCCAGTACATCCTTCCTGACATATGGGGCCCAAAACTGCACACAATACTCCAAACATGGCCTGACCAGAGCCTTATAGAGCCTCAGTAGTACATCCCTGCTTTTATATTCAAGTCCTCTCAAAATAAATGCCAACATTGCATTTGCCTTCGTGACTACTGACTCAACCTGCAAGTTTACCTTGAGACAATCCTTGACTAGCACTCCCAAGTCTCTTTGCACTTCAGACTTCTGAATTTTCTTCCCATGACCTCACACTTTCCCACGTTGTACTCCATCTGCCACTTCTTTGCCCACTCTTCTAGCCTATCCAAATCCTCCTGCAGCCTCCCCACCTCCTCAATATTACCTGCCCCTCTACCTATCTTTGCATCATCTGCAAACTTAGCCAGAATGTCCTCAGTTCCTTCATCTAGATCATTAATGTATAAAGTGAAAAATTGTGGTCCCAACACTGACCCTTGTGGAACACCACTTGTCACCGGCTGCCATCCTGAGAAAGACCCTTTTATCCCCACTCTCTGCTTTCTGCCAGACAGCCAAACTTATATCCATGATAGCACCTTGCCTCTAACACCGTGGGCCCTTATCTTACTCAGCAGCCTCCTGTGCAGCACCTTGTCAAAGGCCTTCTTGAAGTCCAGGTAGATAACATCCATTGGCTCTCCTTGGTCTACCCTGCTCGTTACTTCCTCAAACATTTCTAGCAGATTTGTCAGGCATGACCTCCCCTTGATGAAACCATGCTGACTTTGTCCTATTTTACCATACACTTCCAAATATTCAGAAATCTCATCCTTTACAATGGACTCCAAAATGTTACCCACTACCGAGGTTAGGCTAATCAGCATGTAATTTTCCGTCTTTTGCCTTACTCCCTTTTTAAACAGGGGTGTCACATTCATGATTTTCCAGTCCTCTGGGACCCTCCCTGACTCTAGCGATTCCTGAAAGATCACCACTAACACTTCCACTATCTCTTCGGCTTTAGAACTCTGGGGTGTAGTCCATCTGGTCCAGGTGATTTATCCACCTACAGGCCAATCAGTTTTACTAGCATCTTTTCCTTGGTGATGGCCACCATACTCAGCTCTGCCCCCTGACTCCCTTGAATTTTTGGGATATTACTCGTGTCTTCCACTGTGAAGACTGACATGAAGTAATTATTCAGTTCCTCAGCCATTTCCTTGTTCTCCACTACTATCTCTCCACCGTCATTTTCCCGTGGTCCAATGTCCACTTTTGCCTCTCTTTTTCTCTTTATATACCTAAAGAAACTCTTACAGTCTTCATTATATTACTGGCTAGCTTACCCTCATATTTAATTTTCTCCCTCCTTATTTCTTTTTTTGTTGCCCTCTGTTGGTCTTTGTAAGCTTCCCAGTCCTCCGGTTTCCCACTGCCCTTCACCACATTACATGCTTTCTCTTTTGCTTTTATGCTATCCCTGACTTCCTTAGTCAGCCATGATCGCCACATTGACTGACTGTCTATAAATTGTGTGCTTTCTACAGGTTAAACATGCACACTCACATTCATGTGCACACTCATGCTCACGCGTACACACACACTGTCTCTCTCCCTCACACACATACTCTCGCTCCCCTCTCTGACACACACACACTCACTCTCCCACACACACACACACACACACACACACACACACACACACACACACACGTGTAGACGTGAATCTATGGGGTGAATTTGTATTTGCAGATACATTGTACTTTTTTCAAAAAGCACACAATTTATAGACCGTCGGTCAATGTGGCATTTTATAAATTCCTACTTTAGAAATAAAACCAGTCTGACTCCAAACCAAAACATAAACAGGTTCTAAACAAGGCCTCACAACAAATATGCATTGTCTTACCTAAAATGTCACCGCTTCTTTACACTGATAAAAGCTTTAGTTCTCTCAGGACAGTGACTTGAAAGGAATTCGGAGATTTGCATATACATATTAACCAATTAAAATCCTCTAACTGATTAAAGATCTAACAGCATCCTAGATTAGTTTAGTACATTCTCATCAATGACGTGACCCTTTGATCTTTTACTTATAAATTCTGTGTCTGATAACTACCTCTCTCACTAACACTTGAAGAAGGAGTAAGACTCTGAACGCTTGTGTTTTCAAATAAACCTGTTGGACTAGAACCTGGTGTCATGTGATTTCTGACCTTGTCCACACCAGTCCAACACCGGCACCTCAGCATCATTACTGCAGTCGTACAGGCCTTGGTGAGACCACACCTGGAATCGTATGTACAGTTTTGGACTCCTTAGTTCATGGAACATTAACTCGTCAGAGAGGGAGTCAGCAAAGGTTCACCAACTTTGCCCTACCTGCTCTAGTGCTAATAGCTGTGCCACCCACTTTCACAGCACTCAGTCTTTTTAATTTGTCTCCTTATGGGAGAAAACATCTCACAATTGGGCCAAAGACACAGGACAGGTAATAGAGTGCCTGACATTTGGCATTTCAATCCCTGCAAGAAGAGGACCCCGGCCTTAGACGATAAAGTGTGCAGTGATGCTAAGACATCATGTCCATGTCCTGCCAACCAAGTAAACACCATTCTCTGTTCAAGTGCAACCCTCACATTAACCCCACTGTCAGTGTCATTCATTACACACAACTTCTAAACTTTGGACATGATGTCTTCTCTAGTTTGTGTCTTGCAGGCACCAGTGAGATATCAATGATACTACTGAGTGAGCAGATGACCTGCAAAATGTAATCTCCAGTTCCTCTGAGGAGGAGAGTTTAGAGGCCTCAGGGGAAGCACCTGCAAGGCTGCCTCTTGCATGACTCATTAGCTCAGAAACTGACACTTTAATCGGAATGTTAGTTCAGTTTGGGTCAGGAGCATCAGCTGTGAGTACATCACGTTGAAATCTCTGCAACTATTTGAGAGAGAAAAGCCCCAACCACCGCAGCACTTGTGCACTACCAATAGTGCTGAGAGACACAAAACTGAGCCCCATTAGAACTGCATTGTGAGTATAACGATAGACATTTCTGCAGGCAATGACAACTTCCATGGTTGATGTGGGGCCGAGATGGAAAAGGTTCAGAGTGCATAGAACAATCCCAAGAGATTGTTCTGTACTGGTTACTCAGCTACTGCAGCATCTCTACCAAGTAGGTGTCTATCCCAAATTGCTACGAACTCCATACATAATCCTTGATTGTTGGGCTCCTCATTGTGTGGAGGAGAGTGTGCAGCCATCATCTAAGAGGAATGACCCTGCTTTGAGCCAAAAACTGTTTCTTATGTTCCAAACATAGATCCCTGCCAGTAGGATTCATGGATGCAGCTGCAGGTGAGATTCTGATCACAGTGCTTACCTTACTGAGAAGGTGAAGGCTTATGCAGGAGGAGTAGGTTGGATAGCGAGCCCAGGAATAGCAGCAAGCTGCTGCAGAGGCTGAGAAGTAGGGTTAGATAGAAATCACAGCCTCAGGGCCCTTGGGACACATCAGGGACACCAGGTATTTCAACCTGAAATCCATTTCTTCAGGAAGAGCAAGGCACAGTGTCAATGCTGGTTCAGTAAGTCCCAGGACACTGTGATAGAAAGTGCCAGCTGCTGGATTGGTATCTGAGGGCTGCAGGAATGCGAGACCAACCTCTCTAGGTAGGAAGGTGACAGCTGTGTTGAACTACTATGAGACTGGATCCTTCAAGAGAGTGATGGGTGACCTGTGTGAGATCCCTCAGTCATACACCCACAAACGGATCAGGACAGTGACTGATGCCACCAGTACAAGGTCACTCTGGTTCATTTTGCTCCCTCATGATGAGTTCGCTGCCACAGATCGGGCAGTAGGATTATGAAACATAGCCAGCTTGGTGGCTCAGTGGTTAGCACCACTGCCTTACAGGGCCAGAGGCCTGGGACTAATTCCACCCTCAGGTGACTTTGTAGAGTTTGCACATTTTCCCTGTGGCTGCACAGGTTTTCTCCAGGTTCTCCGGTTTCCTCCCACAGTCCAAAGATATGCAGGTTAAGTGGACTGGCCATGCTAAATTGTTCAGTAGTGTCCAGGTTGGATTTGTCAGCCATGATAAATGTGGAGTTACAGGGATAGGGTGGGATGCTCTTCAGAGAGTTGGTGTGGACTCAATGGGCCAAACAGCTTCTTTTTACGCAGGAGGGATTCTGTGATTCTTACTGGAGGAGGGTGTCATTGATTGTACATGTGTGGCACTGAGAGAGTTGAGGCACAGCAATGCAGAGTTCATCAATAGGAAGGCCTTCCACTCCAATAATGTTCAGGCAATTTCACCATTACCATTTGCTGGAGGTGTGTGCCCGCTACCCTGGCAGCCAACTACATTCTGCAGCAGTCTTGTGTACTTGGTGTTTGAAGGTCTAAGGGCCTTACAAAGCTCATTACTGGAGAACAAGGGATACCCACTGCAACCATGGCTGATTACATCATTGCTAGTTGATGGCAAGTGCTGTTACAATTCTACCAATACTTTGGCAAGGGCCATCATAGACAGGAAAGCATTTGGATAATTCCAAACATGAGCTTTTATTTAGAGTCTATATAGTCTATACAGCTTCTGATGATGCAGTTCTGCTGCTTTGACTGGTCTTGGGAGGAGTCCTGAAATATATTCTGAACAGAGTGCGCTGCATCATTCTAAAGTGCTCCAGCATTTGAAGCAGGCAACGAGGTGAGGTGCTGGATCCTGAAGAACCAGGATAATAAGAGCAGTTATCTAAGGAGGAGATAAGGACATTGGGGACAAGGAATCTTTCCTTGTGCATGACAGAGTTCAGTTGCATCAGGTGCCACAAGCCAGACATAACCTGATGGACATCCAGTTCCAGTCGATGAGAGCAAGGTGCAACAGACAACTGTGGAGTGTAAAACGATCAATGGTCTTCAGCATTTGGTTTGCATTGGAGACAAAATGCAGCCTCTATTCATTTTGGTTTGTGTTTGCTTTTGTTGACTAAATAAAAGCTCATGTTTGGAATTGTCCAAATGCTTTCCTGTCTGTGATGGATCACTACTGGACAACAATAAGATCCTGATCTGCAGTGGGTATTAGGGATAGAGTAGTGGTGGTAGGATGGCATATGTCTAAGTACAGGTAGAATGTGCATCCTGGAGGTTAGACAGCAACTGGGGCAAGGAAGTGGAGCTAGATATGCCAGGAACTGTGAGCCGTGCCAGTTGCATGCCAAAAGAAGCACATGTTTGGGGCTGAAATTGATTCAGAGATAGTAGGAACTGCAGATGCTGGAGAATCTGAGATAACAAGGTGTAGAGCTGGATGAACACAGCAGGCCAAGCAGCATCAGAGTAGC
>NC_063361.1:19566256-19578078 GCF_021869965.1 Rhincodon typus
ACACCTTGTTATATCACATGTTTGGGGTCGCTGTGTCATTACATTGCCGGTGGAATGCCAACACTTAGCCAAGTGTACAGCTGGTGTTTGAAGATGGAGCATATACAGATATTCCAGTCAATTCGGGACATCTGATAAATGATGAGATTTTCTGGTTATGGTAAGTAGCAGAATCAGACTATCATCAGATGCGAGAGGCATCAAAAGTTCAAGTTCCTTTCACAAGGTGAGTTTGGGACAATATAGTGAGAAATCTCGCTGGGCCTCATGGAGAGAAACTCTCTGTGTAAAGTTCAATGAAAGTAACACTTATCCAAAATATCGTAACATTCAATGCTTCTTTTGGATAATAGACAGACTGACTTAAGACTCGTTTAAATTTAAAATTTACATCTTGACAAAAATACACTTAGCACATCAGATTACAAATTTCAAGTATCATTTAAAGGATTGTACAAACTCAAAGGTTGCCCAATGCTGCCTACATTTTTATACAATATACTCACAAGCACTCATCACAATGAATGACTCATTCACTCTTTTATTATGAACATATCTATCAAATACTAATTTTAGGTGATCATTTTTTAAAAAAAGAACAGATATAAGACTAAATCAGGAAAATATATAAATGCAAAATTTGAAATCAGTTGGTCAGTCTGTGGGAATTTGTTGTGCATGTCTGTGAGCAGTGATAATCTGCTGGAGCTGACTAATTTGTAATTCTTTAGTATCTCTGTGGCTGTTCATGTTCTCTCTACACTTGCCAAAATAAATAAAATCAGTCTATGGCAACTTTTCAGATGAAGTACAATGAAATTTTCAGTTCCTCTTTCTAGAGTACAAAGTTTCGCAGAATAGAACCCTCTACTACTATTCCAAAAAAAGTGCTAATTTTGATACTAAACACAAATTGCTTCATAAAGTATTGTGTTTGTATTTTGAATACTTCCAAACCTGTTATAATTGTAACTGTGTCACTGAATTGGATTAGAGCTGGAATTGATTTTGAAATGCACACAGAAATAACAGCAGTGCCTTTGTCTTGCATATACCTGATAAGTGGAATCCTGATTCCTGAATTGTGCAAACATAAGATTAGCAAACCCTATCTGTAGATGTTCTTTATAGATAGCTGTTTGTTTCAGAATTAAGTGATGACATTGTCATTAAGATTAATATTGTGGAGTTAGTTCAGGAAGATGAGCTTGGATTTAGATCTACTACCTTAAGTACAAAGTTACATATAATCGTGATGAAACTATTGCCAAAAAAATTGAGGCAACAATGACCACTGTATAAAACCAAAAGGCTGTAAGACAAAGGAGCAGAATTAGACCACTCGGCCTATTGAGTCTGCTGCAACAATTCGATCATGGCTGATATGTTTCTCAACTCCATTCTCCTAGTTTCTCACCATCACCTTTGATGCACTTACCAATCAAGAACCTACCTATCTCTGTCTTAAATACACTCATTGACTTAGCCTTCACAACCTTCTGTGACAATGAGTTCCACAGATTCACCAACCTCTGCCTGAAGAAATTCTTCCTTCTCTCAGTTCTAAAGGGTCACCCTTTCACTTTGAGGCTGTTCCCTCAGGTCCTACTCTGTCCTACTAAAGGAAACATCTTCTCCACATCCACTCTTTCCAGGGCTCTCAGTATTCTGTAAGTTCCAATGAGATCTCCCCTCATCTTTCTAAACTCTATTGAGTATAGACCCAGAGTCCTCAACTGCTCCTCATATGACAAGCCCTCCATCTCTAGGATCATTCTTATAAACCTTCTCTGGCCACCCCTTCAATGCTAGCTCATCTTTCCTTAGAAATGGGGCACAAAACTGCTCACAATATTCCAAATACAGTCTCACTACAGACTCAGCAGTACATTTCTGCTACTGTATTCTAGCCCCTTTGAAACAAATGCTAACATTGCATTTGCCTTCCCAACTGCCAACTGAACTTGCATGTTAACCTTAAGAGAATTCTGAACTAGGACTCTTAAATCCCTTTGTGCTTCAGATTGCCAAAGTCAGTGCAAATTTAGAAAATAGCTTGCGCCTCTATTCTTTCTACCAAAGTGCATAAGGTCCCACTTTCCCACATTGTATTTCATTAGCCACTTCTTTGCCCACTCACCTAACCTGTCCAAATCTTTCTGCAGCCTCTCCACCTCTTCAACACCAACAGTCCCTCCACCTTTCTTTGTGTTACCTACAAACTTAGTAATGTTGCCCTCAGTTTCTTTGTCAAGCTGCAATTTGGTGATTGTATTAAATGGTTCTTTTCCACTGGATTTTTTGTTAACCTTTTGCTTGGAATTTTGCAACAGTTTCACACTTTTCTGTGAACTTACACATTCAGTGCAGTAAGGATGCCTTTTACAAAGTTCAGACTATGAGATCAATTCTGGTTTGGAAATTAGGAAGCAGATAATCGGCATTGAGCATAGTTGTGTACCTGAGGAAGTGATGGATATGGGCACAATTGCAATGTTTAGAAGACATTTAGATAAGTAAATGAATAGGAAAGGTTTGAAGGGATATAGGCCAGGAGCAGGCAGGTGGGGCTAGTTTAGTTTGGGATTATGTTCAGCATTGTCTTGTTGGACTGAAGGGTCTGTTTCCATACTGTATGACTCTACAACCACAACTGACGCTCTTACAGGAACATTCTTTATGTATGAAAAGTTCAATCTATATCCATATTGAAAAAAAGCTGTTTACTATGTCTGGCCAAGTTCACTTGCAATTCCTCTCTCTTCTTCCTTGAACACATGTCTTTTTCTCTAATTGTGAACATTTCAGTGTTATTCCTTCCACTGTTTGGTTTGACCAATTCTAAATGTATGTAGGTCAACCAGCGTCAACAATTTTGCTATTGCATAGAACAAGAAATCATGGGCAATTGAAGAGAACATAAAGGCAATCTGCTTCTACATCAATTCATCATTTTGAGCCAGTTTCCAAAATATCCTGTTGTAGCTTCTTAAAATCATTAGTTTATATTCTTTTTAATATGAAAATAAAATGACTGCTTTTAAATAAACGATAATCTCTTGTAATTATTGTAGATATTTTCTACTCAACCAATTTATTTCACACCTGTGGAACAAGTGAGACTTGACCACAGGCCTCTGGACCAGAGGTATAAGAACCCTCATAAGATTAATGTTCCAGATGCAGTCAATGGGTGATACAAGTGCTTTAATTATGCTTAATTGATTTTCAAGCAAAAATGATTAATTGAAGCAGTATAAATGCTGCAACATTTATAAAGGGGCTGTCTGATTTCCATACCGGTCTGAAAGAAATGCCACTAAACAAGCAAAAAAAATTTAATGAGCAGACCTTAATACACCGGTAACCTTGATAATGGAACATAACAATCAGGTTTTGGTTAAGAAAGGATGATACTTATGTCGTAAGGAACCAAAGTTAGCATATTGTCAATCAAACAGCAAGTTCTGAATTGACAAGTTGCAGGGCTTGGCAGGGAATTCCCCAGTGGTTTCACTACTGAAAGAGAAGCACAATGATAAGGATAAAGATAAATGTTACTTAGGGTGGGAGCACTATATATTAAAAAAAACATAGGGTTAATATTAAATTAAACTGGAGGTATCCAGTCTTTTTTTTAAGTGGGAAGTGGATGTGGTAGGCTGGGCCAGCATTTATTGCCCATCTCTAAGGTGATGGTGAGCTGCCTTCTTAAAGCAGTCCATTGAGCTGCAGTCCATTTGCTGTAGGCAGATACACAATATTTTTGGAGAGGGAGTCCCAGGATTTTGACCCAGCTTGACATTATTGCCTTGAACAGAAGGGAAAATCATAGTGGGCATTGAACAGGCAGTCATCCAATCCTGCCTTACTATCCTCACTAAATTTCAAAGTTGTTTTCTCAATGTGGAAGTTATATACAAAAGGTTATGCTGTGATGAGAGAAATATTTAGCAATGCTATAGCAAGTAATGACCTAATATAAGAGCAGAAAATTGTGCAGGTTACATCATATATGGTCTGAGGGAAATATGTACAAAAGTAAGAATCTATAATGTCCCAAATTGATTCCTATCTCTCTTTACCTTGCCTGAATAAGTGGCATTCTGGGACTAGAAAATCTTGAAATTGGGGTAAACCCACCTCTATCACTTCACATCTTCTTCTATTAATGCCCTTTCCCCCACATTGATGTCAGCAACTGTTTGTTCACAGCTGGATGAAGAAATTGTTTTCATCCCAGATATGTTGTCAGAATGCACCATTGTGTCACAATGTAATAGCAGTCAATTCCTGAAGGACAAATTTGTCATTTAATACCACAGCTTACTATTCACAGCACTCTGAATTCCGTCTACTGCTGTCACTGTCTTCCCTCAAATCCAGCTGCTGTTCTCTCGCCTTGCTACAGATCATCCACTGCAAACCTTATTTCCATGCCTGCCACCACAACCTCCCAAGTTGATTGCACCCTATCTTGATCACCTCTTTCATCAATTTTTTTGAAGGCAACTGCAGGATCAGACTGAAACACAAGTAAAACTTGTGAGTGACACATACTGGTCTAACTTATCTTGTGTACCTCACCATGGATACCCATAATGACCTGTACGTCCATTTCCAAACATGATTTTTTTTTTAAAAACCGAAAGAACTGCGGATGCTATAAATCAGGAACAAAAACAAAGTTGCTGGAAAAGCTCAGCAGGTCTGGCAGCATCTGTGAAGGAAAAAACAGAGTTAACATTTCGGGTCCGGTGATCCTTCCTCAAAACTGTTGTTTTTTTTTGTTGTTTTTCACTCTGGAAAGCCAAAATCGTCCTGATTTTCAGTTGCATTTCATTTTCTGGCCACTATTGTTATCTACAACTTGATAGAAATAAAGACCTCAGCCTAAAATTAGCTGTGACTCAGGTCTCATTTGTTACGCAGAAAGAATTATTCCTACATATCTGCAAACTTAAATGGGCTGTTCCAATTTCTAGGCCTCAGCGTCGCAACCTAAACAACAGAATGTACAAACAAATAGTGAAATGGAACATTCAGTAAGTTTTGACATTCACTTCAATCTGCCAACACTTTCTTCCATGTCAACATCTCACCCAAATGTCCTTCTTTGTGCATGACCCAGTACAAGTGTCTGAGCAATGGGCATTATACAAAAGCCTTCTCAGATCGCCCATACAGTTTTCCAGCAAGGATCACTGATGTTTCCTCTTAGCTAGGGCAGATGAATGTAATTGTAGCAATTGTATTGCTTCCCTGGCTGACACCAAATGGTTCAGTTCCTCCTCCTTCTGTACATCTCAAACGGATCTTTTACCTACTGAGCCGTTAAGTGGGCTTTGCAATTTCATCATTTTGAGCATGTTTCTTCGAATGGTGAAACATTTGAACGTAATCAAAATCAAAATAAACCCAATCGGATTACATCTGTCTCACAAAACTATTTAATAAGATGCATCTAATTAGCATGCTCGTTAGGGTGTTTCCCTGCCCAGTTCGTGAGTTAATTTCTGCTCCAGATCCCTTTGCATCTTTCTTGTGGTAAATACATGCAATTAACAACGTATTCAATTGACAAAGTTGTTTTTGTATTATCAGGGAAAGGAACATCACAAAGTGAAGAAAGGAGGAAATGAACTTTGGATGGCACAGAACTGAGAGTTTGTGGCTGAGCTTGGAATTATTCCCATACAGGCCCAGCCTTGTAAGATTCATGTTGAGACACATCAAAGCTTACCAGTGGCTTCACATAGTTATCCATTGCTATGAGCCCCTGGAATTAGGCATTTTAGTTTGCTTACCTGCAGCCACAAGATGAATCTGCATTTTCATGCAACCTTTAAGCCCAAACCCAATCAGGGAGAGCTTTGAAATAAATCTTGGAAGAAAAATCGGAATCCATCATGTAAATTACAGTAACAAGTCGAACAATCAGGCAGTGAATGAGTTAACAATGTCATCTCTTCAACTATTTGCTTTGGAATTCTGTATTTTTTTTTGAGCCGTAAATCACAAATCCTCCCAAATAACAATGACTTTTGCTATAGCTTTCATGCAAAAGCCCTCAACATTTCAGTTCTGTAGGAATCACTTTGTTTCTCTCTAGCAGTGTAATCAGTGAGAGCAAATGGGAGTAAGGCCTCCTAAATAGCCTCACTGGTTAGATTGTGTCATAACAGAAGTAGCGTCATGGTGATTTACCAATGAGCTGCTCGCTGTCAGCATTTACTGTTGTAAAATTGAAACAAATAAAACAAAGGAGGAGAAACACAGCATCCACATTCCTGTGTTCAAAGGATACCTAAATTGAAATGTTGTTTCATGAGTTTAATGCAAGGAGGGCTATCCTGCTTGGCATTCATGGGTATGCATCTTAGTGTGTTTTGCCTGGCAGGAGACAGCATCCAAAGTTAATACTTTGTTTGCAATACCTCATCACAGCAGCAGCAGGTACTGAGCTTTTTACAAACTTGAAACAGGTAACCAAAGGAGTTACCAAGAGGAAGGGTGCTCAACAGGACCATTTACCAGCCACATGCTGTTAAGTGTTATTTGTTAATCATTTCTGGATTCATTATTGGGAATAACCACTATAGATTTAAACTGTATTGCTTTTTTCTCTGTTATTATTTACTGTACATGCCCATTGTGTGCGACATGCACTTTCAAAGTGCACTTACAGTTGAAAGTCTTGGCTGTTTCAAATCTGCAGAGACCTTTACAGATGAAATCTTTCTGAAACAACTCATGGCCCTCCACATCCAGCGTGGAATTAAGGATGCTTATCTGTCAGTCACTTTGCCTGTGCTCCCTCAGCATCCGACATGACAACAAAATGAGAACAAAACAACTATATAACATAAAGATATTAGGAACTGCTGATGCTGGAGAATCTAAGATAATACGGTGTAGAGCTGGATGAACACAGCAGGCCAAGCAGCATCAGAGGAGCAGGAAAGCTGACGTTTCGGGTCGAGACCCTTCTTCAGAATAAATAGAAGAAGGGTCTCTCCTGCTGTGTTCATCCAGCTCTACACCGTGTTAACTATATAACATAACACTGGTTCAGCAGTTACACACCATCAGATTTCCTTGGAGAATCCTTTGTGTATCTTGAGTAAGGAGAAGTAAAACGGCAAGCACTACACAACTCGTAAATCTAGTTCTTTTTCTGTAGAAGCATACGCAGTCACACAAACATCATATTGAAGTATTATCATGCAAGCTCTGTTAAGAAATGACTTGGAACCAACCCGCTAACATTTGTCTCCTTCTGTCATTGTAGACCTGAAAGAGCAAGAGCCAGCATTAATCATAGCCCAGAATAAGATCACAGAGATATCCCTAACACTAACTCTAATGAAGCCATATCATCAGTACCTGCTTGCGCCATGACAACTATACACCTCCCAGATCACGTAGTTATTAAGCAAGGACAGGTAGCACCAGAGGAGTGTCAGTGCACAGGGGAATCAAGTGGTGAGTGCCAACAAATAGCAGGAACCTGCAAGAAGAATTATAGCAGTCTAATAATCAATAAACTGTGTAATTGTAACAATGTAGTTAAAATGCGATTGGGCAACCATATTACACTGCTGTTGTTAATTATGGGCAAAAACGAATGAAAGCTCAATGATGGCCAAGACGTCAGTCAACTGCTTAAAGCTTGTGTTAGCAGCACATAGATTGATGCTGCAACTAATCGTTACATTGAAGGAGATAAATGTTGATCAACTGCAAGAGTTTACCTTTGTTGTTATCAGCACTGCTGCACTTCGATGGAAGTCAGCTGCAAGCATGTTTACAACAGAGGCTGTGTTTCTGTAACTGGCTCCCACCTTAGAGTAACTACATAGGCTGTCTTTCATTGTCAGGTAGAAGTACTCAGTCATTAGGTCATGTATGAGGACATCAACAACTCAGAGATACCCCTTTGGAAGCTTTCTACCCTACCCTTCTCTCTGACTCCATCCACTCTCCCAACCCTACCTCCTGTTGTGTACGTACCATCCCTCCTGACCTTCCGTTCTCTGATGCTGAATGTTCTGTTCTGAGGAAAGGTCTCAGTTTTATCCCTCTGTGTCCCCACTTAAATGAATTTCAGGCATGACATGACGTTGAACTCTTCTTCCATCTCTTTCGCCTCCGTGTCCATTTTTTTGGACAAGTGTCCTCTTCCCATCCCACAGACCCCTTCACCCACCTCCAAGACTCTCCCTCCCTCTGGCTTTTTACCTGCACTCCATCTATTCATTGTGAACTGTCGAGATTGTAAAGACTCTGTTCCATTCTCCTAATTCCCCTGTCTTTGTCGCATCTGTTCTGATGATGCCAACTTCGATAAAGGGGCCTCTGAAATGTCCACCTTTTTCCTCAACCGAGGGTTCCCCAGCACCTTGGGTGACAGGGGTCTCAGACAGGTCTGATCCGTCTCCCACACTTTGGCCCTCACCTCCTTTCTTCCCTCCCACAATAGCATAGAGTCCTTCTTGTCCTCACCTACCATCTCACTCGCATCCACATCCAGAGGATTAGCTGCCATTGTAGCCACTTCCAGCAGGATGCCACCACCAAACATATTTTCCCATACCTTTCCTGGTCAGCCTTCTGCAAGGACTGTTCCCTCCGGAACACCCTGGTCCATTCCTCCTTCACTCCCAACACCCTCCCGCAGCCTCATGGCACCTTCCCCTGCAATGGCAGGAGGTGTAACACCTGCCAGTTACTTCCTCCATCCTCATGATCCAAGACCCCATGCATACCTTCCAGGGGGAGCAGTGCTTTACCTGCACTTCACTCAAACTAGTCTACTGCATTCACTGCTCACAATATGGTCTCCTCCGCATTGGGGAAACAGGGAGCAGACTGGGTGACCGCTTTGCAGAACATCTCACATTGTGTCCGCAAAAACGACCCTGAGCTTCCAGTTGCCTGCCACTTCAACGCACCACTGTGGTCTCTGGCCAACATCTGGCTGGAAGAACAGCCCATCATTTTCCACTTGGGAATGCTGCAGCCTTCCGGACTTAATATCGATTTCAACTATTTTGGGGCTTGAGCACCTTTCTCCATGCTTTACCCACTCCCATATACCAGGCTTTGGGATCACATGGGCTGCTACCACTCACTACGCATTGTTAGTAACTAATAGTCTCTATTACAGCTATTCATTCCGCCAGAATGACTTTTAACCACTCCTTTGTCTGTGCAACTGTTTTTCTCTCTCTTTGGGCTCTATCTCCCCTTATCATTTACTCTCCATCCTCGCCCCATCTTATGTTCCTAGCTACTATTAGTTAATTCTGATTTCTCTCCACAGGTGCTGCTAGGCCTGCTGAGATTTTCCAGGGATTTCTGTTTTTGTTTCAGATTTCCAGCATCCTGTCTGTGTGGAGTTTGCACATTCTCTCCGTTTCTGCGTGGGTTTCCTCTGGGTGCTTCGGTTTCCTCCCACAGTCCAAAGATGTGCAGGCTAGACAGATTGGGCATGCTAAATTGCCCTGCGGTCTGCAGGGTGGGTGCATTAGCCATGGGCATTGCAGAGTTACAAGTGTGGGATGGGTCTGGGTGGGATGCTCTTCAGAAGATGGGTGTGGACTTGATGGGCCAAATGGTCTGCTTCCACCTTGTAAGGATTCTGTGATTCTTTCGGGTTTTTACTCTGATATGTGGTATAGGTGGCAGCACAGTGGCAAGTGTGCGTCGACCAGCTGTGGCACCTCCTGGTCCTCATGGGGTATCCACCCTTCCATTTTGTACAATGCTAATCATGAAGTATTGTAAATGGAGTACTTTAAACTAAATTCATTTTGACTTGTCAACCACCATCAGATTCAACAGCTTTGCAACAAGATACCTTGTTACTCCGAGTTCCTGCGAATATTTGTACTGGAAAAGTTCCTATTTCATGTCTCCACTTTCTTTTACCTCTTCCTGATTTGCTGAAGGCTTGTAACTGCTTCCAATATAAATTGTTTTGCTTTCAATAAATTGGCAGATAACATGAAACTGTTTCAAGTAACTGTTGTTGCAAAAAAGGACTCAAAATACAAGAGAAGTTCAGAAAATACCAAAAAAAAAAGTCATGACAAAACCTAATACTGTAAAACTGGAATTTGAAATTAAATGATAAAAGGCTTCTAACCCTTTAAGTGTTCAATTGCACGTGAAACTTCCTGTAAAGCCATTCTAGATGCTGAATGGAAAATGAGGAATATTTAACCAAAATGATTCTAATGTGAAAATCAAGGTCGTGCACATTTTGGGTGATACTAATTAAGACTGGTCTCTAATTGCTATTTCTGGTACTACAGCAAGAATCAAGGAAACTGGAAAATAAATCCAAAATAGATATGTTAAGATAGGAAAGGTGAGCAAAAGCAAGAGTTTTTAAAAGAAAGGAGATGAAACTATTAATAGTGAGACATCACTTGTGTAGGACTCTGAATTTTTCCGAAGAAACACATAAAGGTTGAAACTCCTCAGATTAACTTGTTACTTTCCTTCATTTACAGTCCTGGATCTAAGTTATGATGGAGTCTAGAATGTTGTCACAAATGCTCTTTCAGTTAGAAGGCATTGAGCTCTTCACAGTGAGTGCTGCATAATTTGTGGATCATTTCTGTGGTGCATTTTTCTGGTACTTGCAGTCCTGTGACGTGTCGATGCTTTTTGCTCAGTGTGGCACTCAGGACAACTTTCCACAGTTTCGGAGGGGCTGGCTTCAGCTTGTGGTTTCAATATGGTTTCATTCAAACTGATGCACAGCCGACAGATTTTAGTTGCAAGCTGATGCTTTGAAATTGCCACGTCAAAGTGAAAAAAAAAGTAACCAAAAGTGTGGCTGAAGTCCAATATCTGTGTCAATTCGAGTTCACATTTCTGGTGGAAAATTAAAGCTGCCAATTCTCCTTTACATTCATTTTGTTTCCCTCTTTAGGTCTCTGGTGCCTCACAGCTTTCCCCTGCAAAGAAGGAATATGAAACCATAGTCTCAGGTCTCCGAAACAACTCTTTGTAATTGTTGGTTTGAACATGTTTGCAAGCAAGCCCCTTAGTTAATGGTCCTCTGATTATCCCTTCCTCCTTTTGGGAAGCTAATGCCTGTACATATTCAGTGCTTCTGCTGCTTCTACAGCCAAGTTCAGACAACTCACCACACAGAAATCTCACATAATTTCACAGTGATTGTGCATTTTGGCTTTATGTATTTAAATTGGAGGTGCTTTGAAAAGAAAGAGGTTTATAAAATCATGAGGAGCATGGACAGGGTGAATAGATAAGTTTTTTTTTCCCAGGATAGGGGAATCCAAAACGAGACGGCAGAGGTTTAAGGTGAGAAGGGAAAAATTTAGACGGGACCTAAGGGGCAACCTTTTTTCATACAGAGGGTGGTGAGTGTACTGACCAAGCTGCCAGAGGAAGTGTGGAGGCGGGTACAATTACAACATTTAATAAGCATCTGGATGGGCACATGAACCGGAAGAGTTTAGAGTGATATGTGCCAAATGCTGGCAAATGGGAAGATCAATTTAGGATATCTGATCAAGTGGGACCGAAGGTTTCTGTGCTGTATAACTCCAGGACTCTATGACTCTAAATACCTCTTGGGCATAATCCACCAAACAGCATTTAAGTATTTTGTTTTATGAGGCCATTCACAGGAACAAACAGAACTGAATTTTGGAGATAGCAGGAACTGCAGATGCTGAGAATCTGAGATAACAAGGTGTAGAGCTGGATGAACACAGCAGGCCAACCAACATCAGAGGAGCAGGAAGGCTGACGTTTCGGGCCTAGACCCTTCTTCAGAAATG
>NC_063361.1:19578478-19607017 GCF_021869965.1 Rhincodon typus
TACTGAAGAAGGGTCTAGGCCCGAAACGTCAGCCTTCCTGCTCCTCTGATGCTGCTTGGCCTGCTGTGTTCATTCAGCTCTACACCTTGTTATCTCAGAACTGAATTTTGTTTGTTAGTGCCTTGTCAAAATGTGCTATTTCAGACCTAATGTGAAAATAAACCAAACACATTAAATAGACATAATACTATCGTGTACGCTTATCTGGAATCTGAAAAGCTATTGTTTCTTTCTTGGACTGGAGAAGCATGACCCCTGCTGGAGATTTCTGGTTGTACATTAAATTTTTTTTTAGAATTAGTTGCAACAGCACATGCGCAGTGATGTATGAAATCATTTTTATAAGCTGCATATTGAGAGTAACTTAATTGAAACAGAAAAGCAAAGAATTATTAATTTACTATTTATACTATGTGATAATATGATAAATTTATAATAAGAATAATTTGCAGAAACTTCTCTGTTGCTCTCAAACATAAATCACCAGCATCATTGCTGAACTGTAGTATTAGTAATTAAAAACCAGGGAATAGCACATGTTCAAAGACTTGGTACAACAAAAGATCTCATTGGACTACTTCAAGCTATTGAATAATAAGAATGCATCTATAATAACTTCTTCTTCTGAATTTTGAACCATCAAATTCTTTGGGCAGGATGGATTATGGCAACTATCTTACTCAGTTACTGTTTAAAATCTGTGCATTTTTTTCCAGAAAGTTTTAAAAAATACATTGAAAAAATATAAAATACATTTCATTCACAAAATCCTACCATGTAGTGATTTAAGAGACAGTGTTTTTTGAATAGAAGTGCTTTCAAGGTAAGAACATTAATTCTATTTTCCCTTTCAATTATTCTCATAAGAACATAAGAACATAGGAACATAAGAACTAGGAGCAGGAGTAGGCCATCTGGCCCCTCGAGCCTGCCCCTCCATTTAATAAGATCATGGCTGATCTTTTTGAGACTCGGCTCCACTTACCCACCCACTCACCATAACCCTTAATTCCTTTACTGTTCAAAAATTTATCGAGCCTTGCCTTAAAAACATACAGCGAGGTAGCTTCAACCGCTTCACTGGGCAGGGAATTCCACAGATTCACAACCCTTTGGGTGAAGAAGTTCCTCCTGACCTCAGTCCTACATCTGCTTCCCTTTATTTTGAGGCTATGCCCCCTAGTTCTAGTTTCACCTGCTAGCGGAAACAACCTCCCTGCCTCCACCTTATCTATTCCCTTCATAATCTTATATGTTTCTATAAGATCTCCCCTCATTCTTCTGAATTCCAATGAGTATAATCCCAGTCTACTAAGTCTCTCCTCATAATCCAACCCTCTCAACTCTGGAATCAACCGAGTGAATCTCCTCTGCACCCCCTCCAGTGCTAGTATATCTCTTCTTAAGTAAGGAGACCAAAACTGCACACAGTACTCCAGGTGTGGCCTCACCAGGACCCTATACAGCTGCAGCATAGCCTCCCTGTTTTTAAACTCCATCCCTCTAGCAATGGCAGACAAAATTCCATTTGCCCTTTTAATTACCTGCTGCACCTACAATCCTACTTTTAGCGATTGATGCACAAGGACACCCAAGTCCCTCTGCACAGCAGCGTGCTGCAAATGTTTACCCTTTCTCAATACTTAATAGTGAGTTGACAGCCCATTTTACATCTGTCCTGGTCTTTTTTCTATTGAAGTTAGTTTTGTTTTCATTCCATTGCTAGTGCTGTTGAAGAGGATTTAATCTAG
The DNA here is from genome assembly GCF_021869965.1 of Rhincodon typus. Taxonomy (NCBI): domain Eukaryota; kingdom Metazoa; phylum Chordata; class Chondrichthyes; order Orectolobiformes; family Rhincodontidae; genus Rhincodon; species Rhincodon typus. The sequence goes on from NC_063361.1 coordinate 19,580,230, forward strand.
GTTGAGCAGAGGGATGGGAACCTCAAACTGTTCTTGGGTTCACGGAAGCAAAACTGGAAGGAAGTAGAAAAGTAGAAAGCAAAAATAGAAGATAGTAAAGCATCAACAAAAAACAATTAAGGTCAGATAAGTGAATACATTAATAAAAACAGAATCAAAGGCACTCAATTTGATTGCACATAGCATTTATAAAAAGATGTATGATTTGAATGCACAAATGTGGTAAATGGGTGTGATTTATTAGAAATTATTCATATTAGTAGGAAAAACAAAAAGGCAGAATACTTCTTAAATGATGAGAGATTGGGAATTGCTATTGTTTTAAAAGGAATACAGCATCCTTATCCGTGAGTCACTAAGAGCCAGCATATAGATGCGGCAAACACCTAGGAAGGAAAATGGTATGTTGGCCTTCATTGCAAAAGGATTTGAGTAAAGGAGTAAAGATCTCTTGCTGCAGTTGTATAAAGATAAAGCTAAAGCCACCATAATCCTACCAGACTCTAGGCTGGTCCCTCATTAGTGACAGATGATTGGTGTTGGTTTAACCTGAGGGTAAGCATGCCTCAAGCAACGGCAGAGGTTGGGAAGGACAGTCTTGCATGGTTACCTCCGTTATTGTGGGAATTGATCCCACACTGTTGTACAGAGACGTGGTAAAACCTCACCGAAATATTGTGTACAGTTTTGCTCCCCTTATCTAAGGAAAGATATACTTGCCAAAGAGGAGTGAAACAGAAACACTGGGATCCCTGGGATATTCCCTGGGATAAGGGATTTTCCTATGACAAGAGACTGATGAAACTGACCCTTCATTCCCTAGAGCTTCAAAGAATGTAGGGTAACTTCATTGGAATTTACATATTTCTGACAGGCTTAACAGGGTAGAATTGGGTAGAAGTTTCTTCTAACTGGTGATTCTAAAATCAGGGGCATAATTTCAGGATCAACATGGGCCATCTAAAGCCAAGATGAGTAGTTCTTTTTTCACTCAGAAGTCAATGATTCTTTAGAATTCTCTGTCCTAGAGGGCTGTGAAAGCTCTGTCATGGAAAATGTTCAAAACAGGAATCAATAGATTTCTGGAGACTAATGACATCAAGGGGATGGAGATAGGAAAGACGCATGAAGGTAAATAATCAGCCATGGGCTGAATGGCCTGTTCCTGTTCCTATGCCTAATCAATAAAGCAGGCACAGCTTTCTAAATGGAGAAATTCATACCTTTGCTAATCAATATACTGTGAGTTTAGAAGGCAGGTCATTGTCTTGAAAAGGGTTGTTGCATTACCTAACCCCTATAACCTTGTATGTCTTCCTACTCGTGAATGGTATCTCAGCGGAAATGTGTCACAGCTCGGACCCCAAGAAAAGACTATTATAATGGAGCCATGAAGTCTGTGAGCTAATGATTGCTAATAATTTCTTTTGCCTGGTTTAAATAAACCTATTATACACTTTGCAGTATTGTAGATATTATTGAGTATTTGGGATAATCACAAAATAATGTATTTCATTTCTGCATTGTTGCTGTACCAAGATTGCATTATTGCAATTAACCTTACAGTACAGAGACAATCAGTGTAGGCCATATCTCTTAAATGTTCCATTTTAATCAGGGCAACTTAATGTGAAAATCCCTTATAAGCATCTATAAATGTCTCTCTCAAAATCAGCTCAGTTTTACTGAAAATCATGATCCCAACCTGGGCCACATTGGCTGCTAAATATCACAATGTGACCAATGTAGAAAACTGTAGCAGATCCATTCGTGGAAGTAACAGATGCAAAAGATTAATTTACAGACTGCTCCTAAATTTGTGACAATCTTAAATATGCAAAATTCCTTGACAAATTTTAAACTGATAAGGCTGGCTGTCACCAAAGTTAATAAAAGGTGGGGTGAATCGCAAAGCAGTAAAATTAATTACCACAATGCTTCATTGCAAAACCTCAAAACTGTTACCCGATTTCCTTGCAACATAAAAAGCCAAAAGAAAGCCATTTAGCCCCTCAAAAAAATTATATCAATCAATTAGATCATGCTTGATCTGCAGCCTGTTTGTATTTTTCCCATCCTCAGTTCCAAGCATTAGGCCTTAGATTTTCATTGGATTGGTTCAAGCTTATGGGCAATTATTGCAGTGGCTTGCTATTGCCTTCTGCAGGATGGCTGAGCAGGAGACTCTCTCACACTAACTGCCTACCATCAGGCATATTGGAAATATTTACCGGCTGGAAAACAAATTTCTAGGCCACATTATGAACCACCTTCCATGATCAAGAGGTGCTGGTGTGGGACTTGAACTCTGAGAATGGGTGAATCACAATGCGGTGATAATGTGTTAGTGCCTCTGCGATGCTAACACCAGTACCATAAGACCTCTGACACAACCTAACTCCATGGACTGAAGTTTTAATCAAGGTTCAGATTGGAAATAGAAAAATCCACGTTTTGGCACTGCCAGTTCTCAACTTCAAGCCATTTTCAAGCAGGTAAAATTGCTGTTGGATCAGCTGTTCAACGGCAAGGGACAGATCATCAGTAAAAACTGTGTTCTGAGGAAGGGTCACTGGACCCGAAATGTTAACTCTGTCTTTTCCTTCTCTGATGCTGCCAGACCTGCTGAGCTTTTCCAGCAACTTTGTTTCTGTACAGATCATCAGTAGTTGTGAACTGATATATGCAAGGTGGCTATTAAGATCCCATTCGCTGCCAACTGGAGCTGCTAGTCAAACTGGACAAGGTCCAGGCCAATATGATGAATTTGGGTGCAGAAAGGAAGAGTCACAATTATTCACAGCAGTGATAATGCTGTCCTGCACCCATAATAGGCATCAGGCCACAGCAGGCACTGACCATGCCTTGGAAAGGTTACACCTTCAGGATCATGGCCAGGCAACTTCAGCCATTGTTAAGCGTAAAAGAAATTTTTCTGGCCTTTGCCCTCCACCTTTTCACCTTCAGGTTGACAGCTCTCGCCTTGGCCGGTGGACCTGGTGATCTCTGCTGGAGGACCTTCTTCAAAAACAAAGTATTATGTTAGTTTCTATCATCATTGTGTACCGTTATTTATTACTATAAAAAAGAATGTAAACACATAATATACATTTCAATATATTTAATCTGACCCACCCTTTATTTCTAAATTAAATACCTGGTGATTGAGAACTTAAGCAGAATTTTCCAGGCCCACGTGACCATTCAGAAAGGTGGATGTGGAAATTCAAGGGAAAGAGGCTAAGGTTCAGTTTTCGGCTGGTGGTGTAATGGAAGGTTACATTTTATTATTCGTTTTGCAGAAACTTTCAGGCGGGTTGGCATTCCATCAAGAACCTGTTTTGGATTCCTTAGCATAAATCAAATAGTCATTAACGCTCCTGCCTGCTTGAATTACATTCGCAGCGACAATTTTGTTGGCCAATGTGTTTTCACAAAACTGACAGTAAATACTAAGCAGGATGGACATCATCCTTCAAGCTACGGTGAGTGCAATCTTCCCCATATACTTGGCTCCTTCACAACCAAGGCATTTCTCTGTCATAAGGAGGGTGAAACCTCTTCATGTTGATCAGCTTATGAATAGTCTAAGTCTCTTAAGTTTAACTCGTTTTTAAACACTGAGTGTGTTAGAAGTAAAGCCTGACCAGGTCATCAAGCCTGCACGAGAGACAGCCACACTGGATGATACCAGCAAACTTGACCAAGGCAGGCAAGCAGGGTCGAACTCAAAAGGAGAGATTAACTCAAAAGACCATCTCGTGTAGTTCTGACCTTGTGCCATGCCTTTGCTGAACAGCTATCAGATGTAGTGTGATGAAAGGTCAGTGGCTTGATGGTGTGTGAGCTGCCGTGTTGTGTCACTTTTCATGTTTTAACTGCGAAGCCTGGCAGACGGGTGAGTCATTAACGTTGTCGTGCCAGTTACACTGGTAGCTGCACTACAGTGACTGATAATTAAACTGTTAATTTCACACGAGGCAGTGATGGAAATTCCTAGCATCAACTTCCTGTGCGACAGTCCATTGCAGAAGCAACCTTACAATGCTAACTCACATTCATAGGGGCATGAAGCATTGAGAGGACAATGTATGTACATACATTGCCGGAGTACAGCAGCTCATTCATTCTCTTGCAGCATCGGAGTCAGGTTCTGTGGAACCATCCATGGGCACTGACCTCCGCAAACAAAGAAAGAACTTGCCTTCTCTCTGGACAACCTTCAGGAGAACCTCTAGAGGTGCATCAATAAAGCATAGTGCTTTTTTATTAAGCCAGGTCTCTGACTCTCCAAGGGTAGGTAGGGGTGAAGGCCAGAGGTTGAGTATTCTCCTGAGTTGAAAAGAGTGAATTGTTGTCATGTGTCTTTTAAATACAACACCTGACCATTGGAGCCCAGAAGCATTCTGTTGGGCCTCGGAACTTCCTTGCGATAAAATGTGGTGTTTTACCAGCTTTCAGAGGTCAGGCGATGGACAGAGGAAATGTTTCAGTGATACCCTCAAGGCCTCACTGGCGAAGTGCAGCATTCCTGCAGACACCTGGGAATCACTGGCCCAAAACCACCCAAAGTGGGGGAGGAGCATCTGGGAAGGCATCAAGCACCTTGAGATGTGCTGTCAGGAAAAGGTGGAAGCCAGGCAAAAACAGTGAAAGGAATGCACGGCCACACCAAATCCTTACCCACCCCTTCCTGTGACTACCTTCTGCCCCCGGTGTAACAGAGCCTGCAGAAGCAGCATCGGTCTGTACAGCCACTTACAGGCTCAGCCTGAGAATGGAAGACAGTCATCCTCATCTGTGAGAGACTGCTGACGATGATGGTAAGCTGAGAAGGATGTATTCACATGAGGAAACCTGCCCCACCACCAAGTGGAAGTCCATCCTGCTATAAGGCTTGCCTCCACAATTAATACCAAAAAAAAGAAAATTCTACTCCTTAAATATCTGTGCAACAAATCCCAAAGCTCATGGTAAAAACAAATGTCAGAATAGCAATGTATACTTGTACAGAGGCAAGAACTGCTTCAAATGATCTTTTTTTTCCATTTCCAATTCTCTTGCCAATTGTGGCAATGTGGTCTTGAGGTAAATAAATCAACTTCATGTCGTACCATGTAGCACTTCCAGTTTGTCACAAAAGATAGCTTTGTATCCATTGCCTTGGGTTTCCATTCAACAAAGGCCAGACATTTATAGATGCGGTTTAGAAACAGGTTCTCACCAAGGTGGAGGACCACATCCCACAGCAATGCCAAGTAATGATTGGAGCCTCATTCCAAACTCGTGCTGCTTCAAAGCTAAGATGGTCTCAGGAGACTCACTGGTTACACAAACTTTAAAAGACTGCATATAAACAAAGTACTTGAAATTGCCCGAGCAGCATGCGAAAGGAACACGTATGAAACTTTGCAAACACAAATAAGCCATGAAACGTTGAATAAGAAAAATATTACAGCACTGGCTATATACATAATGCAAATGCATTCCCTGACAAGGATTAGAGAAACAACAGAAAGGAACACAGAACTCTTAGGCGTAGAAAACATTATAGTGCAATTCACTTCTCAGGAAATGAAGTATGAAAGCAGAGCAATGGTAAACACACTGCAGAAAGCTACCCCTCAGAGGGATTTGGGAGTCCTCGTCCATGAATCACAAAAAAGCTAACATCTGAGTTCAGTGGGTAATAGTGAAGACAAATGGAATGTTGGCCTTTATTTCAAAAGGAAATGGAATATTAAAGAAGGGAGATTTTGTTAAAACTATTCAAGGCACTAATCGGACCACAGCTTGAACACAGTGAACAGTTTTGAACCCCTTACTTAAGGAAAGTTACATTTGTATTAGAGACAGTCCAGAGAAGTTTCACCAGGCTGATACCAGATATAGGGAGACCATCCTATGGGCCTATACTCATTGGAATATAGAAGAATGAAAGGAGACGTTATTGAAACATACACAATTCTTAGGAGACTTGACAGGGTAGACGCAGAAAGTTTGTTTCCCCTTGTGGGAACCTCTAGGTCAAGACAGCATAATCTCAGAATAAGGGTGTTGCATATTTAAGACAGAGATGAAGAGGTTTTTTTTTTCACAGACAGTTGTGATTCTATGGAATTATTTACTGCAGAGGGCTGTTGAGGCTGGGTCATTAAGTATATTCAAGGCTGAGCTGGATAGTTGTTTAGTCAGTGAGGGTCATGGGCAAAAGACAGGAAAATGAAGTTGAGGATTATCAGATCAACCATGATCTCATTGAATGGTGGAGCACACTCGATTGGTTGAATGGCCTAATTCTGTCCTATGTTTTATGATCTTATTGTCACAAGACAGTTAAAACACTGGTTATCTTTGAGGGAATAGTTATCTCATCAAGAGGTCTATCAATAGAGTTATCGGACCAGTGAAAGAAGCTATCATTAAATCTATTAGCATAATTATCATTTATAAATTAGTACAGACATCATTAGCTCAATCAGCAAAATTATCAGCTAGCCAATGAATAGAACATCATCAACCCCATTAATAAATTTATAATCAGTCAAAGTGCAAATATATTTTTATTTGTTCATGGGATGTGGGCATCACTGGTTAGGCCAGCATTTATTGACCATCCCTAATTGTCCTTGAGATATTGGTCATTAGCCTTCCTCTCGAACTGCTTCCAGCCACGTTTGAAGTCAGGATAATGTGTGACTTGAAAAGGAATTTGTAATTGGTGGTGTTCACATGTATCTACTGCCCTTGTCCTTCTAGGTGGCAGAGGTTGTGAGTTTGGAAAGTACTAGCGAAAAAGCCTTGGTGAGTTGCTACGGTGCCTCTTATAGATAGTACACACTGCTACCACTGTGGTGAAGGGAGTAAATGTTGAAGGTGGTGAATGGGATTGTTATAAAGCGAAGGTCAAACCACCCTCTGATAACTAAAACCGAAACACCCAGAGAAGCTTGCCATACCTCATAATCTGTTAAAAGAAGTGTGAAAAGTGGTATAACCTGCCTGTCACCCTCAATCTGTTATAAAGGCGTGGGTAAATGAAATAAATCCCTGACACTCACTTTATAATCAACACGTAACAATTTATTAATCTAACCCTACCGGTGAACAAATTAACTGAACTATTAAGAAATTGAACAGTTTCCCTCTAACCACTAACTATTCCCGAATAAATACAATTCTTTTGGTATACTGTTCCAATAAATATAAGTCCCACTTATATTAACGAAAATAATAAAAAAAAATTAAGACTTAGTTTCTTGAAATTACAGCCAGGATATGTCTTTGGGAATGTTCTGTGCCTTCTCTGCTGAAGTTCAGTCAGGAACACCTTTCTCCATTGAATTCTTGTGTCAGGAATGTTAGCTAAGAGTGCCGCTGTATATTTAGTTAGATGATGCTTACTCTGAGAGCCTAGAGAATTCTGTGAGAGCCAGTGATTGTCTCTTTGGAGCTGATAGTTGTTAACTCTATCAGATGCAGTTGCTCTCACACCGATTTTGAAATACCCTTGATGACCTATCAATTTCTTACAATAGGATTGTTCCTAGGTTGTCAGAACCATCAGATTTGAATTTAATTGTTTTTTAGTCTCTGAGTGCCTGGTTTAAATTAATTGGCTACAGTACAAATGGTTTACTTAATAACAAAATAAGACTACTGCCTGGGTTTTGATACAAATGCTGCAATTTCAGGAACTCTATGTGCTTGCTTTTTTAAATCTCCAAGCCTAGAAAAAGCCCATCATTTTTTAGAGGGATCATGCACTCTTCCCCCTGCCCCCCTGCAATCAATTTACAAATAAATTCTAACGTCCTGCCTTCCAATCCATAAGTACTCTACCCAACTTCACAACAGGATGCTAATCAAGTGGACTGCTTTGGCCTGGATAATGTTGAGTTTCTTGAACATTGTTGGAGTTGCACTCATCCAGGCAAGTGAGGAGTATTCAATCACACTAATAATAACATAAAGAATTGTGGATGCTGGAGATCTGAAATAAAAACAGAGATTGCTGGTGAAACTCAGCAGGTCTGGCAATACCTGTGGGAAGAAAGTAGAGTTAACATTTTGAATCCCGTGACTGTTTATCAGAACGGACTTGAAACATTAACTCTACTTTCTTTCAATAGATGCTGTGGTTCACCAGCAATCACACACCTGACTCAAAGATGGTAGACAGTCATTGGAGACACAGGAGGTGAGTTATTCCCAGCCTCTGATCTGCTCTTGTAGTCACAGTATTAATGAAACTTGGCTCAGTTCAGTTGGTTAGTATCTTGCCATGGATAACTCCTGGGAGGTACAATATAAAAAGGGTTTTGTAACTGCATTTTGTTTGTTTAATCTACTATAAATGGACAAGGGGGTGCGTTTGTGTGTGTGTGTGTGTGTGTGAATGTGTGTGTGTGTGTGTGTGTGTTTGTTGGGGGGAGGGGTGGTATTTGGAATGTTTTTTGTGGAGCCCTACTGGAGCTTTCTGATATGGAGAATGATATGTCAAAATGATCGTCATGGCCTCCTATTTGATTAGGACAATTAAAATTCAGCTACTGTAATCCTCTGAATAAAGGGACAGCAGACAATATTTTGGTGCAGCAATACAGGGCTTTACTGGGCTTTCCCAAAGGAGACACCAGATAAATCACTGTAACTTCCCACGTTGATTTCACCAATGAAAATTTAACTACCATAATCCTCCAACTAAAAAGAAGTTACTTTCTATCAATTTCTTAGTACTGCCTTAGCTATTACTGTAGTGCAGTAGGAACAGTGCAAGGTCCAGGAATGGGTTAGGCCAAGCAAAAATTTTAAAGATTGAAATTATTGAAGTGTAGAAAGCTGGGAAAGGAGTGCACTATTTGCTTCTGCAAACTAAGGGCTCTTTTCAGTCAACGTTTGAAGAAAATGGATCATACTTGCCAGACGACCATGATGAAAGTTGAGGAAGATGCAGGAACATCTGTGGCAGCAACTTAGGAGTATGCAGCACTGTTGCTGCTTCAGCTGTAATAACCTGACCTTCTTGTTACCGGTCTGATCAATGATGTTAAAAACTCAATGTAAATTCCATGTAAAAATCAACTTTGGTCTAATTGGCCAACTCATTTGAATAAACATTTAGGCAACTGAAAATTTTTTCATTCCAAAATATTTGCCACTGAAACTACTTTAAAGACACCTGTGTCTTGAAAATGTAAACAAAATTCCAGTTGATCCTTTACCCTTAATAGTTTACATTTATGTCACTTTCATTTCCTCATAATTTCTTTGGTCATTCTGCAGTTCAAACACTGCTAACAAGAAGACATTCCTGTCCACAGTTAAATCACATTATCTGCTCACTGGTATAATAAACCACTGGGTGGTCTGTGTGAAATTAGTTCTGCAGATACTAATGGATGGCTGGACATAGACTAATCATTAACTTTAAACATCACTCATTGTATTCTAGCTATAACAACTCTTGGCTGAATTATTCTTCAATTAACAAGGCCTGGCAACTACACGATATGTAAAGGCTTGTTTTTCTTATTTAACACTTGTATGAACATTTTTACATTACAATAGATAGAGTTCCAGCCATCACAATCTTCACAATTTTAAGGTATCATTTTTACATAAAACAACACATGCTGAATTTTAAATTACAAATCTAGAGAGAGATTTTAATGCTGCTTGACTTAAGATGAGAAAGATAAACTTGATTAGCAGCAGCAGTCTGGAAGCAGCCTGGAGCTAATTAGCAGCTGGCTTTTCAACATATCAATTTTTATTTACCATTATTTTGGGAAATATTACAAAGACTTTAAATTTTAAAAGACGTAAAAGTGACCAGGGATGAGTACCTAAAAAGGGCTTGAGATGTCACTCTCTGAAAAGCAGGGAAACAAAGATCAGGCACGATGATAATTGACTCCTGATTCCCTGTGTGCCCATTCCATAATACTGTATTAGATCAATTCCACATGCAAAAACTTTAATAATTACTACAAAACCATCTTCAGCTCCTGCATTCATTGAAACAAGACATTGCTTGTGATGTTACACAATACCACAAGTCAGGCCATTAGCTCCCCACATTAAATGCAGATTGAATCAAATGTAAATAGCAGGGGAAGCATTTCTTCTCCACATTCAGATAAATAATGTGTTTATTGCAAAGTATGTTCAATGTTTCTACAAGCTTTCATAATGCTGCTGCTGGTGAGCCTTGCAACCTGATTTCTTGAATCCTGATATTACTTTTCATTTTTAGTCCACTTAAGTCTACTGGGGGTGGATCGATTAAGGGCAATAGATTACCTTTCCAAGCCTAAAAAAACCAGTCATTTTAGCAACCTCTTTCCTTATCTAAATCGAGATAGTATTAAGATTCCTTAAATATAACAGGAACAGGACAAAGTCATTTAGCTTCTCAGGGGTGCTCCACCAGATGGTCATGGCTGACGTGTACTTCAACTCTATTTACCAGTCATTCATTGTTGAACAAGATGTCTTCCCTAAGAAAGGTCTGTCAAATTTGAAAGCTCCAAATGTCCAAGTTTTCCTAGACTTTTCAAAAAACAAAATTCCAGTTTGTTGCTATCCTTTACGTGAAAATGTGCATCCATGTTTTGCCACTAACTAGTCTCAACTCTAACTTCAAAATCATATATCCTGTTCCTGATACCCCAGTCAGAACAAATATTTTTGTAGTGCCTAACCTATTATATCCTCATAACTTTTAAAAACCTCCATCAGATCATCCCCAATCTCATGTACCCTCAGCGTGCTCATGCTAAGTTTAGGCCACCAGGACATGGCCTTGGAAAATTGGCTATACAGGGCACGTATAATTTCAAAGTTTGTAGATGATATGAAACTTGTAAATGTATAAAGAATGAAAGGAGAGTAAGAAATGTTCAAAGGATGTGGATAGTTGATAAAGGTAAACAGTGATAGTCAGAGGACAGACACATGGTTAAGGAAATCTCTTGCAAGGAAACATGAAGTGCTGCATTTTAATAGAAGCCAGATGCAGTATGAATGAAATGTACATATCTAAGGGGCTGGAAAGCTGGTGACAATCCCAGCTGGCCAATATCAGGAGGCTCATTGGGATTAAACCCAAACTGGCACTAATATGCCTACTGTCACATTGCCAGCTCCTCTGAAGGGAATTCTTCCCAAAAACATGACAAAAACAGAGATCCCTCCTCTGTGAGCTGCTGGCAAATCAGAGGTTGGCAGCCTTCCAGGACCTGCAGTGCCCCCAGAGCCAGCGTCCAGTGCCAGTACTGCAGTGCAGCCTAAACCAGGGATCAATGATGGAGTACTAGGAAACAGGTGAATGGTGAAAGTTCACTGGGACCAAACAGGGAGACCCAAGGAGGGAGACCTTGGCGAGGGTTAGAGGACAGTTCATTTAATGACTGATAGGGCAGTAGCAGGCCCACATTCTGAGTCCTTCCATTTTTTTCTTCCTATTGGTCAGTGCTTTTGTCGGGGAAGGAGTCGTCAGTAGCCACTTAATAGCCTCACTTGGCTTTAGGGACAGAAGAGCATTCTCAACCCTTCCCCCTGCAGACACCATCTGAAGGAGGTTTGAAGGTGGTTGGATCTCCTTTCTGCCTAATCAACTATCATCCTCACCTCCTCCCCACCATGTACACACCCCAGAGGGAAGTGACGGAGCAATGAGTTCCATCCATTGAGCAGAAGAACAAGAGGTTATGGCACACATTTACAAAATACCAATTATCCCCCAATGGGGATATTTTGCTGGATTTAATGTTCTTTGCATTAAGTGTCGTTGGCAAGTTTCTTCAGAGGAGACTAACATGGCCACCAGGGAGAAAATCTACCGAATCAATCCTCAGTCAGGCACTTAATTGCTGTCCAGTAGGCTTCTCAGCCTGTCGGGTACATTTCCAAATTTAATATTATGCGCTCCGTATGGCTCATTTACCAAGTCTGGTGGCTTAAACTTAGCATGAGCACCCTGAGGGTATATGAGATTGAGAATGATCTGATAATGGTTTTTAACGTGGTAATGAAGTTCCAACCCAACTAAAGGTTCCAACCAAGTGGAGGCTTTCAATGAATGAGAGCTGAAGCTCATCTCCGGAGTCCCAAGCTCTGAAGCTATAAAGAGCTGCAGGGGATCCAGACGAATGGAGACAAGGGCAGAGGGAAGTAATTTTCAGCAGCCAAACCTCTCCCTTGGACCCTCAATCCATTCCCCCAGTTGTACTGAGTTTGGAAGATTGGGACAAAAGGAGCTCATCCTGATTTTCTTGTCAGGAAATCAGCTACATTTCCCACATGCTGGGAGGTAATTGGGCCTGTGGTGGGTAACCGAAGTGAAGCTGGTGGTGAAGTATTTATTAACTACTTCAGGACATTTGTCTTAGGTGGGACAGCAAGGTCAGCCATGAACCAAAATCCTCTCTCATCTTCCCCCACCCCCTCAGAAACTGATTGCTGAGGTGATGGATAGAGAATGGTTACTCGCCTGATTGTTTGCCCTATCTGCCAACTGTGCCACCAACTTTTTGTGAGGGCAGAATTCCATCATTGTCTTCAATTTGAGATACCAAAATTTAGAAAGGATGTCAAGGTTTTGGAGAGATGCAGAAGAGATTTGCTACAAAATGAAGAGGACCTTCTATTATTTGGAGAGACTATAGAAGCCGAGGCTGTCTTCTTTGGAGCAAAAAAATTAAGAGGAGATTTTGTGGAATTGTTCAAAATCTTGACCGTTTTTGATAGTGTAAATAAGGAACAATTGCAGCCAGTGAGAGAAGGGTTGGTAAGAGGACACAGATCTAAGGTATCTGGGGAAAGAACCAGAGCTGGCATGAGGGATTTTTGTTTTATGCAGTGTGCTGCTCTGATTTGAAGAGTGAGGTAAATAGATTCAATAAAACCCTTCAGAGGAAAACTTTACAAACACATGAACAGGAAAGATTTCTGGGAAAATGTCGGGGTATGAAAGTAATTGTTAATGAATTAGAGTTGGCATGATTGGCTGAATGGCTTAGTTTTTTGTTATATCATTCTATGTCAACCCATCCTTGTCAGTTAATCCTCTAATCCCCAGTATCCTTCTAACTTCAGTCTTCTCTTCTCTTGACTATTATTTCTATAACTTTATCCACCATAGATGGATCGGTAATGACTGATCCCTGGTTCCTTGAACAAGGTTGTCATATTTGCTGACTTCAAATCCACTGGAAGCTCATCTGTAAATAGTGAGGATTGGAAGATTATGCAAAATCCTTCCACTATCTCCACTCCAACTTCCCTTAGAAACGGATATGCACCATCCAACCAGGTAACTTATCCACTCTATGCATGGTCAACACTTCCATCACAATCAGCCTAACAATTTTCATCCCATCCCATACCTCTACCATCTTCACTTCCGCCAATAATTTGTTAGTATCCTCTTCTTTAAGTATTCTCATCTCACTCTGTGCCTCTAAGCATACACCACCATCTTTGATCATGGGGCCACCCTGTCTCTTGCTATCCATATACTAGTTATGTGCACAGAAGGATTTTTGGGGTTCCATTTTACGTTAACTTACATTTTATTATCATACTCTCATTTTCTTCTTCCCCCTCTCAATCACTTGTAAATTTGGGGCAGCAACGGCCTAGTGATATTATTGCTGGACTGTTAATCCGGAGACCCAGATAATGTTCTGGGGACCTGGGTTCAAATCCTGCCATGACAGATGGTGGAATTTGAATTCAATAAATATCCGGAATTAAGAATCTAACGATGACCGTGAATCAATTGTCAATTTTCGGAAAAACCCATCTGGTTCACTGATGTCCTTTAAGGAAGGAAACGGCCACCCTTACCTGGTCTACTACATGTGATTCCAGGCCCGCAGCAATGTAGTTGACTCTTAACTGCCCTCTGAGCAATTAGGAATGGGCAATAAATGCTGCTTAGCCAGCAATGCCTTCATCCTGTGAATGAATAAAGAAAAAAGTTTCGTTTTTCACTTGAAGAACTTATCCAATATCCATTTAACACTCTTTTTATTTTGTTCCATAATTTTAGCCTCCATCATTCATCCAAGGATTTCTCTGCTCTTCCCTCTTGTTGGAATTTACTTAGCCTGTACACAAAACTTATGCAGGCCAAATATTTTTCACTATTCCATTACAATTCTTCCTGTCAGCATTTGGTTTTATTATATCCTGACTAGATCATCTTGCATCCCATCATATTATACCCTGACTAGATCACCTTGCATCCCATAAAAATTTGCCTCTGTCAACTTACAAGTTCTATTTTTGATAGCTCTTGTTCTTCTCCATTACTAATGTAATGGACATATGTAGAACATCTTTGAAGCTCACAGCAACTTCTGCTTTTCACATACACACAATTACACATGTAAATTAGAAAGCTGTTGTAAGTGATGTTGTGTCTTCCTCAGTGTACCCTCTTGAGTATTTGCTTCTAGCTCATACGCACCCGCATTTATTTTGCCAGCAGTGTCAGTTTCAGACATTGCTTCAATCAACATTTTAAAATCAATTTTAGTTATTTGCATTAATTGACTTTTAACCTGTCAATTCTTTCCCCATATTTATAAAATAAGCTTGAATATTTACAACTAATTTATCTATAAACCCAGCAAGTACTTATTTTACAAATATAAACTGACTAATTGTCAGCTTGTTCCATATCGTGACACACATTTTCTTCCTCTTTGGGGAAATATTCGCAGGCTGATTGTTAACCGATTGAAGAACAGCATAAACACTATCCTATGGCTAGCAAGGCTTGGAGAGGGACATGACTCTAGGGCTTTGGGTTCAGAAGTAGGGGCATTACCAACTGGTCCACAAGACTACCAGAATATGGTCAAGGACAAAATTATTTAAGCTATGCATCAGGGAGATTTGAATATACTTGGAAATTGGACAGAGAGATAGCAGCTAAAATTCAACTTATAGAAATGCAAAATGCTTAATAGGAAGACCTAGAATCAACAAATGCTTCATTACTGAAAATACCTTTGTTACATTTGAGGGACAATCTGCACATGAAGAATCAACCTGATTGTGCACTCTTCTCACAGTTTGTTTTTGTTTTTTGTCATTAGCTGCAAGCTAATAAGTATTTAAAGGGATATTTTCTTGTTATTTAAGGAAATAAGTCACTTAACCAAACATATATAATATGATATACTCAAAAAATTGAGTAACATACATGGAAGGAACAGGTAAGTTGACATTTCATGTGTACGCTGTTACACACTTTCAAAAGCTCAGGAATGGTGGTTAGTAGTGATGGTGTTTATCATTATTGTATGAAACTCACAGCAACATCTGTTTTCCACACGTGCCTAGTTACACATGTGAATTAGAAAGACACAGGAAGTGATTATACGTTCCACCATGCACCCTGTTTAAACTTTGAGAGTACAAACACAGAATCAGTAATTTTACATGCACATCAAAGTTTTATGCACTATTCCTGTTGCAAAATCATTGAAAACGTTACACCATGTTGAATGACGTTGTAATTGTATTTTTAATGCCACACTGTTCTGCTTAACAAACACATTGCTTCTGTAAAACAATTTTGCAAGATTGCGTTTTGTTCTCTCAGAAGAAACATTTAAACATTCCATACTTTAAACGATAATAAAAAATATTTTACTTTATTTTAATGCCAAATTTATGTCCAATTTGTTATTTTGCTATCTGTAAAAAATGTCAATTATAAAACTTGTATTTTCACATCTTTCTTTGCTGTTTGTGAGAATTTTTCAACATTATTTATTGATTTGCCTGTCTACTGTTTGACCTGTTGCTAATGAATAACTGCTGCTGAATTCAAAGCATGTTGGATTAAAGAAATTAATGCTCTAGAAACTGTTATATCTTTCAAAGCATCTTTTCTCGAGATCTACAGCAAGTCTGCTTTCATGCTGACTGCAAAAATCCAGCCTTGTGCATTCTATATGCGAAGTATCATTTCTATACACAAATGGAGACAATCACTGATGACTGATCGATCGTTTCATATTTACAGAAACACTGAATATTTTGCACTGGGCTGCAGGAGACTGACCTTCCACACTTCAATGTAGCTAGAGGATGAACGAAAGGCTTAGAACAGAATCTTGAGGAGATAGACCTAAGGATTGGTATCCACTTAATTAACATGAGATGCTGATTGGAAAACAACATTTCCTCACTTCTTATTAAGCCATCAAAATGATTAATTCTGAACTGTACAGTAAAAATTGTTGCAAATGTTGGTCCAGATTTTGTGTTACAGCAAGTTATTATTTTTTGAGAAGGTTCCCTGCTTTTTATTTTTAATACATGTTATTAAACTAGTCAATAATACAAATTGTACTGTCTGCTGGAGAGTTAATTTTTCCCTATTTGATTATTACATGAGTTAATTACAGTAACAAGGGTTTCTATTTGATCCTTCAGCAATGCTAAATTGACAGTAAAACTATGTATAAAGCCACACTCTGAATGGTAGTAATTGGGAACTGACCAGCTGGAGGAATTTTGGAATAAAGTGTGACAGAAATATCTGATAAAAACCTAACCCTCATACTATAGCTAATGTAAAACCTGTTCAAAACTTGGTTCTGAAGTAGTGGAACAATTCCATTAAAACTGATTCTGATCCAGGAAAAAGAAACACTGAATTGGCAAGAATGGTACAACTTGAATTCCATTTGCTTGCTTTTGTACTCAGACGTCCATGTTGCTTGGTTTGAGCAAATAGAGAAGAAAGGATTAGAAAAGGATTGAAAAATGAAAAGTTGTTCACTTAAGAAAATAAGAGTTAGATGTTAGTCTTTGAAATTAGCGTCTGAGCATATCACATTCTTTTAAATGTCTAAATGCCTTTGTTAAAATAGTGGATACAGAAACTTCAGACGAACTTATTAGCTAACTTGCTTTAAAGTTCCATGAAGCAATTTCATTCAACTTGTGACTATTGTACAAGACAGCTACTGATAAGTTTAGCTGTTGAGATCTTTATCTGAAACTGACATGAGAAAGTTCTGGCCGTATATTGCTTCAGCTTTTATTCAAGTGTGTGGCTTACTCAGACTTCTTTCAACCAAGAGGCTGTGTGATTTTCATTTGTTATGATTTCAACTTTAGTTTCCATTTTACATCTCTAAAACCCTTTTTGCTGGCCTCTTTCAAGTATTCCCTTTTCAACTACAGTCAAACCAGCGCAGTAGATGCCGTGATCAGCACCGGCTGGCTTTGAAGCATTTTGATCTCAACCGTAGCTGTAACTACTTTCAGATTTCTCCTTAGCATGAACTATAATGGTTTCCTGCCAGACGGCCTATTGTAAGCACTCCCATCTGAAAACTGATGTATTTCAGCTCAGTAATGACCATAGGCTAAAAACTGGTCTGAACAGCCAGTATTCTCATTCCTCTACAAAGGCATTTCCTTTCAGTCCTTGTCTAATTATACAACACACAAACCAAAAGACCTCAAATTAAAACAAAAAAAAGGAGGCATATTTATATCCAAATGTACAAATATTGACCAGCCAAAGAAAGGGTAAATGAAACAGGCATATTGCTGTCAGTGCCTTTGAATTACAATTAGAATTCAAATTTGAACTTGGTTTTACTGTCACATGTACTCAAATACAAGGCACATGAGTACAGCGAAGAGATTACAAAATCACCATTTCCGGCATCATCTTAGGTACAAAGGTGTTGAAGTACAAACTCCTAGGTATAAATTAGAAGAATAAAGGAATACAGTTAAAAGTTTAGCATTATAGTCCTTCTAAAGCAGAGAAAGACAGAAAAAAATTGAAAGAAGATAAAGCAGACGAGTCCGTGCTGAGCCTCACCTCGAGGCTGGGAGTCTGTACTAGGCCTCACCTCGAGGCTGGGAGTCTGTACCAGGCCTCACCTCAAGGCCGAGAGTCTGCGCTGGGCTTCACCTCGAGGCTGGGAGTCCATGCTGGGCTTCACCTCGAGGCTGGGAGTCCATGCTGGGCTTCACCTCGAGGCTGGGAGTCCATGCTGGGCTTCACCTTGAGGCTGGGAGTCTGAACTGGGCTTCGCCTCGAGGCTGGGAGTCCATGCTGGGCTTCACCTCAAGGCTGGGAGTCTGTGCTGGGCTCACTTCTGGTATTCAATACCATATGCATCAAGTACAACTTTTATACCAGGTACAAGGACTAGTTGCACAGTCGGCCTTGTAAAAATGCAGATATCTCTGACAATTTTCAGCCCTGCAACAGAGAAGTCATTTATTGTCACATGCATTCTTTACTAAATAAAAATACGTCAAGGGGGTGGGATGAGGTTAGTAGGTAGGAAATGTTTCCCTCCCCACCCTTATCTGCTTTCCGGAGGGACCACTCTCTCCGTGACTCCCTTGTCTGTTCCACACTCTCCTCCAGCCCCACCACACCCGGCACTTTTCCCTGCAACCGCAGGAAGTGCTACACCTGCCCCCATACCTCCTCCCTCACCCCCATCCCCGGCTCCAAGAAGACTTTCCACATCAAGCAGATGTTCACCTGCACATCTGCTAATGTGGTATACTGCACCCACTGTTCCCGCTGTGGCCTCCTCTATATCGGGGAAAGCAAGCGGAGGCTTGGGGACTGCTTTGCAGAACACCTACGCTCGGTTCGCAATAAACAACTGCACCTCCTAGTCGCGAACCATTTCAACTCCCCCTCCCATTCCTCAGACGACATGTCCATCCTGGGCCTCCTGCAGTGCCACAACGATGCCACCCGAAGGTTGCAGGAACAGCAACTCATATTCTGCTTGGGAACCCTGCAGCCCAATGGTATCAATGTGGATTTCACAAGCTTCAAAATCTCCCCTCCCCCTACCGCATCCCAAAACCAGCCCAGCTCATCCCTGCCTCCCTAACCTGTCCTTCCTCCCACCTATCCCCTCCTCCCACCTCAAGCCCCACCCCCATCTCCTACCTACTAGCCTCATCCCGCCCCCTTGACCTGTCCGTCCTCCCTGGACTGACCTATCTCCTCCCCACTTCCCCATCTACACTCACCTTTACTGGCTCCATCCCCGCCTCTTTGACCTGTCTGTTTCCTCTCCACCTATCTTCTCCTCTATCCATCTTCTATCCGCCTCCCCCTCTCTCCCTATTTATTTCAGAACCCCCTTCCTCTCCCCCATTTCTGATGAAGGGTCTAGGCCCGAAACATCAGCCCTCCTGCTCCTATGATGCTGCTTGGCCTGCTGTGTTCATCCAGCTCTACATCTTGTACAGCATATACACTTGTTTCCTGTTTGCCGTATATGCAATTTAACTGGTGTGATGTGTCAGGCCTGGTTTCCTATCAGACATGACCCCTACCTGGAAAGTAGAACAGGCAGAGATAGATGGCATGTGTATTTGCCCATTACTGCAGTCCTCCCAGAGGTTTCTGGTTGAGAACTGAAGGGGCAAAAAACTAACATAGAGATTTCTTCCCTAATTTCCATTGGATTGGTTCCTGCTCCAAAATCCAGCAGAGTTCTTGAGTAGATGTGTCGAACTGAAGTATTTACTGATCTTCTTTTCTTTTAAGTATGTCTGCTTCCCGTATTTTTTCTTTGTATTTTGTGCCCTGGTCAGCGCTGTTTTGTATTATTATTTCTGCGTAACATCTTCAAATAAGTTATTTGTGTCATTGGACAAACAGGAAGACTTATTTTCTACATTATCAGGCAGCAAAGGTGATTATTTGCAAGCAGTCATTTGTTTCTCAATTGAGAACATTGCCTGGTAAAAATTATCCCAATCTTTCAACGTATGTTAATCAGAGACTCAAACTAATTGTTTCGGAGTTTGAACTTTAAAGGTTAACTTCATCCTTGCACCTGCCAAATCCTACTGCCACAAATCTCTGTCTTACAAAATGCAGTAACTTAATTTAGTATCAAGAAGCATAACAAAGATAAAAAGCATTTCAATAAAAAGCTAATGACTTCTAAAGAGAATTATCCGCCATATTGAAAATAATACTGTTGAAAATTGTTTCTAGGTCACTGTATTTGAAAACAATCTTGAAAACTGCAGGTTATAGTCTGATCAATGAGTGGTACTGCTTTGTGCTTCCATCTATCGAACCATTGACCTCAGTGTTCGGAGGAAAGTTAATAATCACCAAATTGCTACTCTGCCAGAACATTTCCTGACCTCATTACTGCTCCACCTTTCCTTCCTGGTCTTTAGAATTGGCTTATCCAGAAATATGGATCACAGCATCCCACCAGGAGTTCCACTGCAGTGCTGTATAGTCAGAGGAGATAGCACGTACCTATCTATTTTTTAGAACTAGCTGTTGAATGGTAAATTCAAACTTTTTTTCTTTATTCATTCACAGGATGAGGGTGTCGCTGGCCAGGCAGCATTTATTGCTCATCCCTAATTACCCAGAGGGCAGTTAAGAGTCAACCACATTGTTGTGGGTCTGGAGTCACACATAGGCCAGACCAGGTAAGGACGGCAGTTTCCTTCCCTAAATGGCACTAGTGAAGCAGATAGGTTTTTCCGACAATAGATTCACAGTCATCATTAGATTGTTAATTCCAGATATTCGAACTTGGATCTCCAGAACATTACCTGGGTCTCTGGATTAACAGTCCAGCGATAATACCACTAGGCCATCGCCTCCCCTGTGAGGAGTATTAATCTGACCAGTCTTAATCTTAGTGAATAAATTGAATCAGTGGGGTGGGTTGCTAGGTCCATGGATGAAGTGGCGTGTGGTTGAGGTGGTAGGTGTGTAAGGCAGCAGATGAATGAAGTGGTAACCGGGGTAGAGTGGCAAATGAGTTGGGTGGAGTCTGGATGAGTGGTAGTTGGTTCGGATACAGTTGGGAAGGATGCCAGTCTGAAGACACACAATACCTGAATCCACAGTTCAATAGCTGTGGTGAGTAGTGCAGAGATAGACCTTCATGTAACTTTGTGCCTTGTTACAGAAACAATTATACAATCAGAGTTGTACATCATAGAAACAGACCCTTCAGTCCAACTTGCCTATGCTGACCAGATTTTCTAAATTAATCTAGTCCCATTTGCCAGCATTTGGTCCATATCCCTCTAAACCCTTCCTATTCATATACCCATCTAGATACATTTGTGGGTGGCATGGTGGCTCACTGGTTAGCACTGCTGCCTCACAGCATCAGGGACCCGGGTTCAATTCCACTCTTGAGCAACTGTCTGTGTGAAGTTTGCACATTCTCCCCGTGTCTGCATGGGTTTCCTCTGGGTGCTCCGGTTTCCTCCCACAGCCCAAAGATGTGCAGGGTAGGTTGATAGGCCATGCTAAATTGCCTGTAGTGCCCAGGGATGTTTAGGTTAGGTGGGCTAGCCATGGGAAATGGAAGGATACAGGGAATGGGTCTGGGTGGGATGCTCTTTGGAGGGGTGGTGTGGACTTGTTGGGCTGAATGGCCTGTTTCCACACTGTAGGAATTCTATGACATGTTGTAATTATACCAGCCTCCACCACTTCCTTTGGCAGCTCATTCTATACAAGCACCACCCTCTGTGTGAAAAGGTTGCCTCTTAGGTCCCTTTTAAATCTTTCCTCTCTCACATTAAACCTATGCCCTCTCATTTTGGATCCCTCTACCCTGGGGAAAAGACCTTGGCTATTCACCTTATCTATGACCCTCATAATTTTATAAACCTCTATAAGGTCATCCCTCAATCTCCGACACTCCACAAAAATAGCTCCAGCCCATTCAGCCTCTCCCTATAGCTCAAACTCCCCAACACCAGCAACATCCTTTAAATCTTTCCTGAACCCTTGCAAGTTAAAGAATATCTTTCCTATAGCAGGGAGACCAGAACTGAACGCAGTGTTCCAAAAGTGGCCTAACCAATGGCACAGCTGCAACATGACATCCCAACTCCTACACTCATTACACTGACCAATAAAGGCAAGTGTGCCAAACACCTTTTTCACTACCCTGTCTACCTGCGACTCTACCTTTAAGGAGCTATGAACTTGCACCACAGATCTCTCTGTTCGGCAACCTACCATTAAACTTATAAGTCTTGCCCTTTCAAAATGCAACACCTCACATTTATCTAAATTAAAGTCCATCTGCCACTCCTTGGCCCGTTTGAACAAGGTCCCATTGTTCTCTGAGATAACCTTCCTCACTGTCCACTACACCGCCAATTTTGGTGTCATCTACAGACTTACTAATCATACTTCCGATTTTCACATTATGAGCAACAATAAAGATTAAAAACATAAGATGCCCTATGGGCTCCCTGGGGGTCGTCTGAACAACTTTTGATGGAGCATCACTGGATACTGACCCCAGTAAATGATGATCCCACTAAACTATCCCTGATACCCATTTGATCAACGGCGCTAATAACTCTCATTCAATGTAAAAATCAACACCAAGACTTTGGTCTGATGGGCCAGTGGGCTAACTCGTTATCTGAAAAGGAAAATCGTACAGGAGTTTGTGGGAGAAAGCAGGGAAGTGGCACAAAGTGTATTGCTCATTCAGACAGCCAATGCAGACACAATGGGCCGAATGTTCTCCTTCTGTGTTGCAACAGGTCTGTAATTCAGTCACTATTACAAGCACATAAAAAGGTATCAATATACCCTCAATCTGTTCTGGTTAGGTGATTTAGAAATGACACAGTCTAAAGGAATATACAAGATCACATTTCCAGTTATGGTGTCCAAGAAGGGACACTGAAATGAATATTAATCAACGTAAATGTCACTGATACAATGGTCTGCTGACAAAGATTTACACTTAAAGAATTGAAATAAATCCAAAGAAGCACAAAGGCAGTCGGGTATAACTTGGGTTGAGCTATGTGGAGGTACACAGTTGCTACTTCCATTCAACAATGAACTAAAATTGGTTAGGTACCACCAGAAACGTGGGATTTTTGAACTATAATTGCACAAATGACATAGTTCAGTGTTGGATGCTGTAGTACTCCCAACTTTAAACAGGAAGTGGTGGCAGCATAACAGCAATGCCACTGGGCTGGTAATCCATAACCTCAGGGGTTTGAATCTCATTATGGCAGGTGGTGAAGGATAAAACAATTTCTTAAAAAAAAGCCAGAATAATAAACCAAAAGAAACAAGATTAATGGTGACCATGTCATCACTGCTGATTGTCATACAAATCCATCTGGTTTACTTACTTCTGTTAGGAAGGAAATCTGCCATCCTTACCTGGTCTGGCCTGAATGTGACTTATGTGGTTGACTTTTAACTGTCCTCTGGTCAATAAATGCTGACATTGTCAAAAATGCCACATTCCATTAACAATTTTTTAAAAATCCTTCCAAGTATTGCTAACATGCTCTTTAAAAAGAAAGCTATTCATAACAAATAAATAGAAAATATATGACAGCTCATCAATTATCTATCAAAGTTTTTATTTAAAACTTCAGTCTGATAAGAAATTTGAACTGAAATGTTTTAAATATGTTTAAGCCTTCTCAGTACTTTTCTCCATAAATGCACAACTTCGTACGGAATGGTCGAATAAAGGTAAAACACTAGGGATGCTGGAGATCTGAAACAAACAGAATGCTGGAGAAACTCAGCAGGTCTGGCAGCATCCGTGGACAGAGTAACAGATTTCTGAAAATGAATCATACTGGACCTGAAACATTAACTCTGTTTTCTCACAGATGCTGCACTGCGGAAGGACACAATGCTGTCCATCTCTTGCTAAGTGCCAATCTCCTGCCTTTCCCCCATATCTTATCTCTATCCAAATACTCCCTTTAGGGGAGTTAATTCATCAGGAGGTTTCCAATGTGTAAAGTATACATGAGAGTTAATGTTGGTCTCCTAAATACCTCGTTTAAACTATTTTTCCTTTTGAGTCAAATTAAGGAAATCACTCAAAGAGACATCTCAGTGATTTTAGGCAGAATAACCAGTCAGTTAGATCTTTGTGGGTTGCCTACTGGCCATTCAGAAGAATTTCACTCAATTAATTTGACTTCTGAAACTCAGCCCTTTCTAATACATATGGGATCAAACGTGTTTTGATTTTAACATCGGGAATTGTACGCATGTTAATTTTTAGATACATGTCTGGTGATTTGGATGGATCACTCACTTTTGTAAAAATGCTAATCTAGGGTTTTACCACACAACTTTTCCTGTTCTTTGTGTGGATCAGGTTCTACATCTTTCTTTTTGAAGTCTGCCAACTCTGATCATATGTTCAAGAATGACTTTACAAAACAAACCGTTGAGATGTTTTAAATCACTTCAAACAAGCTCTGTAAGACTTTCAATGGTAAAGATGCCAGATCATGTCTGTAGGTTTCAAAATGTTGACCTTCACAGTTTTTCAGAATTACCCATATGTTTGCTATTTAAAATGGTGCTATTCCGAATACATGCCACATCAATCTCCATCTGAAGGGTGTGACTATACTTTCTCTCCTTCAAAACGCAAAAAAACTCCAAAGTGTTTCCTTCCAAATGCAAAACAGGAGAAATAATTCACTAGGAAATGTAAGTAATTTTGTTATATTTATAAGCAAATAAAAGCATGGATTATTCCAAAATGTCAAACATACATTTTTTTCTGAAGATAAAGCAATGGAGCAGTGAGCCAGGAGACATTCCATACCTCAGTACAAAAATAAGTACCTTCTTGCAGTCCCACTCACCAATACTGACCAATACTGCCACCCAGTGGCTACAGATAGTGAAAATAGGGTTGTGTGCCGAAGAAAATTTCAATCTCCAAATGCATCATCGTTAGCACATTATCAGGAGAATGCCAAAATGATTTTTGTGCAATTTGCAATGCAACCTACCAAACCTCTGACCTCTCCCATCAAGGACCAAGCACCAGCTAGATGGAAATATTATTACCTGTGCTAGTTCCCCTTCCAGTTACACACTGCCCCTTTCCTTCAATGTAGCGGGGTCAAATTCTTGGATCTCCCTTCCTAACAACTACCTGAATCCCAAGTGCTACAGAGTTCCAAGAAGGCGGCTCACTAGTGCATTCTCATGGGCAATTAGGGATGGACAATAACCCAGCCTGCAACACCCATAGAA
Organism: Rhincodon typus; assembly: GCF_021869965.1. Lineage (NCBI taxonomy): Eukaryota > Metazoa > Chordata > Chondrichthyes > Orectolobiformes > Rhincodontidae > Rhincodon > Rhincodon typus. Next base: position 19,605,314 of record NC_063361.1, read on the forward strand.
TGAAATAGTATTTACCACCAGAGCAACTTTCTACTGACCACAACTCCAACACTCCATTGCCCGTATGAAAAACAATGTAACTGAATGAATAACTTCCATTTCAGAGTCCCAATATTAGCCCTGGGAAGAAATAAGGAAGTTATATCTTGCTTCAATTGATTATTTTATTCATTCATGGGATGTGGGCATTACTGGCTGAGCATTCATTGCCCATCCCTAGTTGCCCTTGACAAGGTGGTGGTGAGCTGCCTTCTTGAATTGCTGCAGTTTGTTTGGTTTATATAATAAACAATGGCATTAGGAAGGGAATTCTAGGGTTTTGACCCAGGTATACTGAAGAAACTGTGATATATTTCCAAGTCAGGATGGTGAGTAGCTTGAAGGGAACTTGCAGGTGATAGTGTTCCCACATATCTGCTGCCCTTGACCTTCTAAATGGTCATGATCGTGGCTTTGGAGGTACTGTCTAAAGAGTCTTGGTGAATTTCTGCAGTGAATATCTGTGCGAGAAAGCCCACTGGGAAAAGCTGGGAAGAGGTGCACACATTTAAGGAAGATTGCAGTTTATCTTTGAAGTTCTGACAAGGGGTTTTGATTACAGCAGTAAACAGACACAGTCATGGCAGAACTTTTATGTGTACAAGCAAGGCAAGCACTTCAAATAAAACTGCCCTCAACAACCACAGCCACAACAGGCTGGACAAACTGGGTTTGTTTTCTGTGGAGCGACGGAGGCTGAGGGGACACCTTGTAGACGTTTATAAAATTATGAGAGGCATAGATAGGGTTGACAGTCAGAATCTTTTTCCCAGAGTTGAAATGTCGAATACTATAGTCATGTATTTAGGGGGGCGGGGGGAGTTCAAAGGAGATGTGAGGGGCAAGTTTTTTTACACAGAGCATGGGAGGTGCCTGAAACATACTGCCAGGGGTGGTGGTGGAGGCAGATGCAACAGGGGCATTTAAGAGGATTTTGGTTAAGCACATGAATGAGCAAGGAATTGAGGGATATGGACCATGGCCAGGCAGAAGGGATTAGTTTAATTTGGCATCATGTTCAGCACAACATCATGGGCCAAAGGGCCTATACTATGCTGTACTGTTCTATGTTCTGGATCCTATCCACAGTGGGGGTGAGGTCCATTCAGGATGAAGCTCATTCGAGGGATTGGAACTTGCCCTTCAGTGAGTGTATAACTTGTCAAAGTAGAAACATTGCGCTGAATTGACTCAGGAGTAGAAATATCAAACATTACACAACGGCTTTTCCATGAGCATCTTTCTGAAGAGTTGAAGCTGATTAATGTCTCATCTCTCATCTGGGTCTCTGTTCTGCAGTGTTTGGACCTCTCAATCATGGCTACACCAAGCTCTCTCTTTCTGTCCTCAATCACACCTTTCATCGCCTGGAATTTCTGGTAGTTGGGAGTAGGAGATCCAGTCGATACTCCACTGGAATCAGGACATTGAGAATAATTGTGGTGTTGCAATCAAATGCACAAAGTGATATCCAGGCATCCTTGGAAAGGATATATGGTGTCTGCTCTCAGGAGCCCATTACAAAGTCAGAAAATGGAGCACAGGAGTCTTTGACCTTGCTTAGTTTGCTCAAGGTGTATTAGCCTGTAAGGGACCCTAAAACTGTCTGAGTAATGGGGACAACAAGGTGCAGGGCTGGATGAACACAGCAGGCCAAGCAGCATC
>NC_063361.1:19607027-19615184 GCF_021869965.1 Rhincodon typus
GAGCAGAGAGGCTGACGTTTCGGGCCTAGACCCTTCATCAGAAAAGGTAATGGGGAGTTGGGTTGTTCTTTTATTTGCCCACACCATGTCTCCACGGAAGGCACATGCTAGCCATCACCAACTGGTCAACATCAGGCCTTGCTTTTGTGTCGCATGGAGCAGAGATTCACCTTCTGTAACTCTTGGAGCTGGCCTGGCCACTGTGGGAAAGAAGGATAGGGTACCCAAATAGATCATCAATTTCAGTGACAAAAATATTTACCTCCAACTTAGAATGCCCATAGGTGTCCTTAAACCTGCCACTGTCATAGACAATGGAAGGAGAATTTCAAAAATGGACATCAGTGAGTTGGAGGAGAGCTAGAAGTGGCAGTTTGTTTCTTACCGAGTGTGAAACAACTTTCAGTAAATATGATGATGATGTTGGGTGTTGCGACCTGTAAGCCACAGGATTGTGACTAAAGATAACCATCTAGTAAAAATTCCTAACTGCTGGATCCCATCTTATAAATGGGAAAAAAGCAAGGACTACCTGCAGAAACAGAGGGGGAGAAATAGAGACAGAGAAACAGAGAGCGAGAAACAGAGAGCAAGAAATGGATGGAGAAAAAGAGGATGAGAAATGGGGGGAGAAACAGTGAGGGAGAAACAGAGGGTGAGAAACGGGAGTGAGAAATGGGGGGAGAAACAGAGGGTGAGAAACGGGGGATGGAGACAGTGAGGGAGAAACAGAGGGTGAAAAACAGAGCATAATAAACAGAAGGTTTCTTTGAAGTGAGATGTCATCCAAGATTCATTGAGCCTATATGCCTCCTGATAGCAATCATAAAGAAGAAAAAGGGAAAACTGAGAATTGGACACTCAATGCAAAAACTCATAAGGATGCTTATCCTCTGTCTTAGATTCAAGAAGCTTTGAAAATTCTCAAAAAATGTAAAGCATTTCTGCAGTTTTAGTTTGGGTCATGGATATAACCTGTCACTGAACAAAACATTTAAAAGACGGCATTCCAAGCAGGCACAGGGAGGGTCCTTTATGAATGCACCAGAATGATGTTGGGTTCGGTGATGTCAAGCTACTCTCAAGGGTGTGACAGATATGTGAGATAGTTTCTGGCAACCTTAACTTGCAGTTCCTTATGCATATGACATAGTCATTTCCGGCTCAACTTTCAAGGAGACCCTCACAAAACTAGACACTGTCTCAGCTGTCGTGTGCCTTTATTTCGAGTGTAAAATGAACTAAAGTTTAATGAAAGGTAAATTTCAAACATAGGCACAAAGATGAATACACTTGGTCTAAGTAGATCAGAATATTTAAAGTTAGAAAATGACTTATGGTGTTTCATTCTTTCATATGATGTAAAAAGAATGTGCTGCAAGCCAGTGAATTCTACGAAGAAACAATTTAGTACATGCCTGCTTTAACCTTAACAGTCATGGGTCAACAGGACAAGTGAGAGTCTTGAATGCTTTGAGGTACAGGAGAAGAAGGCTTTTTTGCTACAAGGTGTTTTGCACATGTCAGGGAAATAAATGCCCTTGAAGCGATGACTCCCTAATTGTGTTGCTAGTGAGGTCTTTAAAAAATGTACAATCCAATATTTATTACTTTCATTATTCTTGTTCATCTGTGATGAGGGGTCATTGACTACCACTGGCAGCCTAGTGATAAGTTTAGTTTGAAAATTCTGCTGATGTAGATGAGAACAATGAACTAATTCTCATAACGACTAACTAGTGTTCACCATATTAAATATAACTGCAACAAAGATCCTTCCTTCACTTTAGCTGCTAAGTAGAATCCTCTGCTGCAAATGTGAGCCTGAAGCACCATCTGCTGGCAAAATTATTGTATGGCAACAAGTCCTGAGGAATTCATTGGAATCTTATCGATCGCAGAGGTATTGGAATTCAAAGTTTTAGAGATATGTAATTATGCTACCAAAGCATCAACGAAATGGCCATCACTTTTGTGTCAACCTGGAGTAGGACAGCACATTCTTCTGCAGGGTCATCACAGCATCCCGATTCCACGCGCACTGGATGTTTACAAACATACATTTGAGAATGGAAACCGAAAAGACTGCGGATGCTGTAAATCAGGAACAAAAACAGAAGTTGCTGGGAAAGCTCAGCAGGTCTAGCAGCATTTGTGAAGAAAAATCAGAGTTAATGTTTCGGGTCCAGTGAACCTTCCCCAGAACTCCTGATTTGTTTTTGTTCCTGATTTGAGAATGGAAAGTGCTCAGGAGTGACAATCCTACCTGACTTTTCAATCTGTCTTCCAAGAGGTTCACAGCTAAACATCACCCCACACCCTAGTCCTGGCTGGGACTAGCTAGAGCACCAGACAGCTGCCTTGTCTTTATAGCTCAGTGACAGCTCTTTTTCATTTGCTCCTACCATTGGTGGCTGTGCCTTCAGCTGTCTTGCCTTTCTATTTGCACCATAAATCTTTCCACGACTCAACTTTAGGACACACCTTTAACAGATAGTACTTCTTTAATCAAATTTTTGGTTACTGATCCCAGTATCTCATTGAGCATGTCTCAAATCATCAATAACAGACATTGTATGCAGAACAAAACATAGATTTTTTTTAATAAAGCTGGTCAGATATATTTTGACAGACCTCTAGAGCAGGCAGATCTGCTGGCTCAGAGTTGGGGACATCACCACTGCACCACGAAAACTCCTAGCATATACATCTGTGATGTGTTTCATGACCACATTACAACAAAAGTGGATCTCACAGCCAATTAAGTACTTTTCATGAATTATTTTGTAAATAATTTTCGTGAAAGTTGTTATGTTACTGTTATGTGGGCAGCCAATTTAGTGTTCGTTGACTCATAAACTGAATCATAATGTCAAAGGTGGTCTGATGAATTCATGTTTAATACCACTACAAAATTGATCGGTACAAAAACACAAAATGGTCGCTTGGGCGCATGGGAATGAGCTTCAAGCCACAAGAGGGCGATCATTACTCGATCTCTATTTTTCTTCCTCTTCAATTTTGTTCCGGCATCAAGTAACAATGCCCAAAAAACTTGCCAATCTTAATATATGCTAGCAGCTTCTTTACATCACTATGAAATCTCAAGTGAATATATATGCTCAAAGAATGTAAGATGAACATTAGAAATAAAAATATATTTGCAAAAGGCAACTGTAAGAAACAAATCATAAGGCCATAAGAATCAGGAACAGGAGGAGAGATAGTAGGAACTGCTCATGCTGGAGTGTGAGATAACAAGGTGTGGAGCTGGATGAACACAGCAGGCCAGGCAGCATCAGAGCAGCAGGAAAGCTGATGTTTCGGGTCTGGATTCTTCTTCTGAAGAAGGTCCAGACCCGAGACGTCAGCTTTCCTGATCCTCTGATTTGCCTGGCCTGCTGCGTTCATCCAGCTCCATACCTTGTTATCTAGGAACAGGAGTAGACCTTTTGGCCCTTTGAACCTGCTCTGCTATTCAACAGGATTATGTCTGATCCACAATTCCAAATGTCCGCAAAGCTGTCTTTTCTCCATAAGCCTGTGATACCTCTACTGGTCAAGAATCGATCTATCTGAGCCATTAGTATACACAAGGACTCTGTCCCCACACCTCTCTCTGGCAAGGAGTTCCAAAAACTCACAACCCTCTGAGAGATGAAATTCCTCCTCATCTCAGTCTTAAATTGGCACCCATTATTCTAAGAATTTGCCCTCTGGTTCTAGACTCTCCCATGAGGGGCAACATCCTCTCAGCATTTACCCTATCAAACTCCTTGAGAAACCTACAGAAACATGACAAATGATAACATTTTGGCATCCAATCTCATTTCAGAGAGTGGGCCACACTGCACCACTGGGGTTTATTCTGGCCCTAAAGATTAGCATAACCCTAAAATATAAAATCTGCTACATGTTTTTGGAATTGTCTTCATCAAAATGAGTTTCTCAAATTAGGCACCAAGGGAATAGAGGCAATTGTAGATTGTAGGCTGGATGTGCTAAAAGCTGATTCTATAAAAACAGGCATGTGCACTGTGGCTTGCAAGGCAGGATCAGACGACTGCAACTGATCGGTGGGTATGTTGAGGACCTCGACACAAGCTAAGCCATAAAAACTGTGCCCCTGTGCTTCCCAATTGATTGGTGGTTATGTTGAGGATCTCGACACAAGCTAGGCCATAAAAACTGTGCCTCTGTGCTTCCCAATTGAGATCTGCTCAGGCATCTGTACCAAAGTCAGTGATTGGGAAAGGATTTGGGAACCCATCAAAGGCAGCAGGATTTGGGATTGACTCCATGGTTGACAATGTTTGAGCTGTAGAATGTGTAAATATCTCAACTGGTATGTTAGGGTTTGCAGGAACAGGGCAGGAATTACAGGAACAAAGACAGCTGTGAAGATCTATGATGTGTCAGAAAGATTTTAAAATAAGGCCACATATGTTGGACTGAAGAATCAAAAATGAGTAATCATGCTGTTGGACATTTGCTATATCCCCTCAAACACTCAGATGGAAGAGCAAATACATAAGCAACTTGCTGAGAAGTGCAACAACATGTCAGCAATAACAGCAGTGGATTTCAACTGACCAAATATTAATTGAATTGAAATTAATATTAAATGGATGGAAGGCATAGAATTCTTAAAATGCAATCAGGAGAACATTTGTAAACAGAATGTAGCGAGACCAACAGGACAGAGTCAGTCCTGGTCTTGGTTTAGGGAATGAAGCTGGATAGATTGAAGGACCTTCACTAGAAGATTATTTTGGCGCAAGTAATCATACTTTGTAGCATAGTTATGGAATCGTTCAAGATAGGCCATGAGTAAAAATTTTCAATCAGGGAAAGCTTAATTTTACTAACTTGAGATGAGATTTAGGAAAATTTGGAACAGCTACTTGAATACAACTGAATGTCAGATGAATAGGAGGCATTGAACGAATATCTGGTGAAGGTTCAGAACAAATATTATTAAATCCTTCATGGGGATTATGCTACCACAGATTCGACAGATAGTTCATTTGCTACTCCCTCAACCCAGGCAACTTTTGTATGCATAGGATTGGAGCCATTGTTTTGGTGTAGGGTTTTTTTTATTTCTTGAGTCTACTGACAGCTTTCCCCCAAGAGTGCACTCAATCTGGAGATGTCCACCAAATAACGTTGAAATTCTGCTGAACAAACTGTTTTTTTGCAGTCTCAAAAATGAATGGATTTTAACATTTTACCATTTTTCAATAGCTTGACTCGAAATCTGATATGTTACAATTTGGACTTTAACTAAATGTGGGATTCTAAACCAATATTATGGCCCAATCTAAGGCAATAACACAATTTACATATTCATGCTACATTATGTATGAGCAGTAAGACATTTTTTTACTGTACTCCAATTTCCTTTTTGTCAAGGCCATCATGCCATTTACTTACTATACCTGCATGCCAACTTTCTGTTTCTTATATGCGGACTCCCGAGTCCCTCTCAAAATCAACATTTGCCAGTTTAATACCTTTTAAAAAATATTTTGCTTTCTGTCATAAGATCAAAGCAGATAACTTCACTGTTCCCCTTGTTGGTCCATCTGCCATTTTAGTGCCCATTAACCCAACCTGCTTAGCTGACATGTAACACATCTCACCTGTTCAATGCTCCATGTAGCCTTTTCTATTCAATCATGGGCTGTGGGAAAAACCAACGTTTAGTGCTCATTCCCGATCAGCTAAGTGCTAGAAAGCCATTTTCTTGAACTGCTGCAGTTTTTGTGGTATAGCGGCACCCATTGTCTTATTGTACTGTGAGAAAGTGAGAGCTCCATGAGTGCTGGTGAAGGAAATCTGCTTACACTCAGAATCGCAGAATTAGAGCCATACAGTACAGAAACAGACCCTTTGGTCCAACTAGTCCATGCAGACTGTAATCCCAAACTAAACTAGTTCCACCTGCCTGCGCTTGGCCCATATCCCTTCAAACATTTTTTATTCAGTACTTATCTAAATGCCTTTTTAACGTTGTAACTGTACACGCATCCACACCTCCTCTGGAATTTCACTCCACATATGAATGACTCTCTGTGTAAAAAAAAATTCCCTTCACGTCTTTTATAAATCTTTCTCCTCTCACCTTAAAAATATGCCTCGTGGTCTTGAAATTCCCCCACCCTCTATACCACTCATGATTTTATAAACCTCTATCTTGTTACAACACAGAAAGAGGCTGTTTGGCCCATTGTGCCTTCACCAGTTCTATCACCTGGTGCCAATCCCCTGGCTTTTCCTGATATCCCTAACACCAAATAATCATCCTTGAATGCCTCAACTGAACCTGCCTCCACCACATTTCCAGACGGTAATTAGTTGCCGTGTGAAGATGTGTTTTTTTCAAACCCCAACTGCTCAGTTTGCACATCGCTTTAAATCTATGCCTCATTTGTTTTTATTTTATGAGCATAAACAGCTTCTCCAAATGTATACTTTGTTTAGCCGGCTCACAATTTTGAAAACCTCTATCAAATCTCCTCTCAACTTTCTTTTCTCCGAGGCAAACAGTCCCAAATTCTTCAATCTATCCTTGTTACTTAGAGCTCCTCATTCCTGGAACATTCTATAAAATTGTTTCTAAATCCTCTCTGGTCCATTCACATCTTTCCTATAACATGGCACCCATAACTAAACATAAAATGCTAGCTGAGGTCTAACAATCGTAAAAAAATTAACATCACCTCCTTGCTCCTGTCCTTTATGTCCCTATTAATAAAGCCAAATGCTATATTACCTGTTTTCTTCAACAGTCCTGCCACCTTCAACAAGCTGAAGGAGTTTGTGCAATTAGTGGGATGGCACCTCATTGCTTAGATGCTGGTAAATGACAACTGGCTGTTTCCTGACAGCACTTTATAAATCAATCCGGAGTATTTGTGCACACAATTAAGACCATTCATAAGGTAGCACTTAAGTCTGAGCTGAACAGATTAATTTATCAATTTCGGAGACATTGGCTACTGCCAGCGCGGTCCCATGGTGTAATGGTTAGCACTCTGGACTTTGAATCCAGCGATCCGAGTTCAAATCTCGGTGGGACCTCATCAACGTTTTAATAATATTAACAAATATCTGTTCCGGGAGTCAGAAATCGTATCCATACCAGCAGAAATCGTATCCGTACCAGCAGAAATCGGTTGGCAACAAGAAAGGCACTTTCCTTGATGCGATATCAGCTCCCACCGTCAGTCGGTGCTGACTTTAAAGGTCTATGCCCTGGCATTGAGACAATTCCGCGCTAATCCTGCAAGAGTTTGATTTCGAGTTCCATTCAGCTTAATTCACCACGCTTTTGATGATTGTATTGCTGGTGTTCATTTCCCAACAACGGCACAGAGTCACCTCAGTGACTGCCTGTTGACTGTATTTAAAATGGGCGTTTTTCATTGAGCAGGGGAACGGATATGTCCAGGAGACAGCGCACGCTGCGTCTGAGCTTCGCCAGACTTTGCACGAGCCTGCAAATGGCTCTGTCCCTTCGATGGAAACTCAATAGCTGGAATTTTTCTTAAGCAATAGACTGTTCCAGGTAATGCATGACTCAAACTGCTGAAAGTTCAGACCCCACCCCGCATTAAACGTTTTCACTATTTCATGTTTCTCCATTGGAACAAATGCAATTCGAACGACAGCCACCTCGTCTTTTAAGCTGTTTTAATGTTATATGCTCCAGTTCTCCTTGTGTTGAAGATGAATATATCCAGAAACACTTTAATATTCGGAGTATCATTTGAGGAAACTGCAGCTTGGGAGGTGGGGGATGACTAAAGACCAGAAAATGAGGTTTGAGCAGACTTTCACAGAAGGAGAAATACAGGGCGAATGAACTTCTTCACCATCCTAAGCATTGTGCAGGGTTTTGGATCGATATACACAACGGCTGGGCAGTGCTCTTACGACTCTGTGCTGTTTTCACTGGAAGAAGTTAGCGAGTTGTTTCAGTCCAAAGTTGCAAAAAGCAGGCCGGAGAGATACTTTTTAAAAGCAAACAGCAAGTGCACAACTGGAACAAGAAACAAACAGAAATTGTCAGAGAAACTCAGCATCTGTGGGAAGAAGAGAGACAACAAGGTGTAGAGCTGGATGAACACAGCAGGCCAAGCAGCATCAGAG
>NC_063361.1:19625184-19645086 GCF_021869965.1 Rhincodon typus
TTCCTGCTCCTATGATGCTGCTTGGCCTGCTGTGTTCATCCAGCTCCACACCTTGTTATCTCAGATTCTCTAGCATCTGCAGTTCCTACTATCTCTGAAAATGTTCAGAGTTTTGAAGATGTTTGTGGCCCAAAGGTACTGTCATGGGGTCACAGAGTATTAGTACAAAAGGGGCACAGCATACTTAATTTAGTAAAGGAACCAAGGCAGAGGGAGTTCAATTATGCTGAGATTCAAGGGAGTAAAACGAAGCTGGATGGCCTCTACTTTAATGCTAGCAGCATTATAGGTAAGACAAATGAGTTAAGAGTGTGGATTGGCATGTAGAATTGTGACGTTGTTACCATACAGGATATAGGATGGTCAGGCAGGACGGGGGACGGGTGTTTGAGAGGAGGTGGTGCTGCATTATTAATTAAGGAGTCAGTGACTGCAGTAGGGAGAGATAATGAAGGGTCCTCGATGAGGTTTTTGAGTAGAATTTAGGAATAAAAAGAGGACAGTGAACTGCTAGAAGTGTATTATTGTTTCTGAAACACTCAGAAGGCAATAGAAGAGCTAGTACATGGACAATTCACTAAGGTGTGTAAAAACAATAATTAGGTAATGATATTAAGGTATTTTAGTTTCCTCAGTTTTTAATTGTCAGAATCATATTATAAATAGTTTAGAGGGGGGCAGATTTCTTGAAATGCATCCATGCGAGCTTTTTATATCAACGTGTAGAAGGTCCAACAAGGGACAATACATTGCCAGGCCTAATTTTGTGAAGTGAAGCGGGACAGGTAGAATCACAGAATCAAACAGAAGAGGACCTTCAGTCCATCATGTCTGTATGGACAAAATATTTGAGGTGGCAGTGGGAGATACTAAGAGAGTATCTAAATATGAAGTGGCTCAAGTGGGTTGTGCATTACAGTAAGTTAGTACCAGGTCTGGTTCCCGCAGGTCAGAAATGTTGAGAAAAGGAACAAGTAGAAAGCAAGGAAAACATGCTTCTCAGTTCAGTAAAATTACAGTGATAGTCAGTTGTTTGGAGCAGTTAAGAAGAAAAGAGTTAGAAAATAAGAATAAAATGCGAAGTTTAGTGAGGAAAATGAGAAGTCATGTGGAGAAATGGAAAGGTTGCGTGGAAAAGTGTAAAACAGGAGCAAAGGAGTCAGATAAATCTGTTGCATACAGGCCAGTTTCAGACCCGTTGAGAGAAGGCTTACTGAGAAGTACAGCGTGCAGTGAACAAGACACAAGCAGGCTGTGACCAAACTGAAAAAAGAATGCATGAATTTGCAGGCTGCTGTTAAAGTCCTGTACCAAGTAGGCAGAGTTAGTGGAATCTCTGTGGCTGATTACTCAAAGTGCCAGCAGGCAACTGATAAATTAAAATCTCAGCTGTCAATACAGCGTGTTTTTGGCACTGCTAAGTTGGAGGGAGATGGTGATTCAGGAATGGACTGGGGAGAACTAAAAGAGAATGCCTGGCAGTATTTTGTTCATGGTGATGATTGGCGACCCCCATTTCCCTTTCCAGAGGCATTGAATCCCTTAGCACCTCTATATCCTGCCCTTGCCATGATGAATCCTGTGACTACTAGTTGCATGGAAGGTGAGAACTCGCAGTCGGTCACCTACACAACCCTGCTTACAGTAGCAGAGTTAGGGGAAATTGCTAAAAAACTCCACTCATGAACACACTGCAGATCCTTATGTGTATTTTGAAAGCATTTGTTGGCAAAGACTTTCACATGGGCTTTAAGATAGAGAAGTACAATTAATGCTAATGTGTGTGAGCCCTGCGATATTGTCTGCTTTACCCACTCCTCAGCGTGAAACAGGAGGAGAATTAGAAGATATGAATGAAGCTATATTAACTGCTGTCAGTTATAACAGAGGGGATCTAGTAGATGGTTTAAATAGGTGTAGACAAGCCATAGATGAGCAGTTTGATTGTGGATTCATTTTACTCACGTTTTGGGGATATGGATCATACAACTTTAACCGGATGCCATCTTTCTGATTAGTTTGGAACCTTAATAGCGCATGCTTTGGAATGGGGAAAGAAGGCGATGAGAATCTTGAAACCACAGATGATACACATGATGAGGTATGGATAATAAGGCAAATGGTTTGAGCTTAGGAGAAGGAAATTTACAAGGTAGATAGGAGGAAAGGGAGCAAGATTGGGAAAATTTTCTTGTAAAAGGTCCTAATGCTGGTCCAATGTGGATAAATAAAGGAGGTAGAGGAAGAGGTGATAGTGTTAATCCTTGGGGTTTCCTGCCTCCATGTATAATGCCTGTAGGATAAGGTAGAAACAACCACAAGAGGATACCAGAAACTCAGGTGCAGTGTTATAACTGCAGTCGATGGGATCACTTCACGCAGGATTGTAGAGCACCTTGCCAATACCAACAAGGACTGGAATCAGGAGAGCGCTACAGAGCTCTGCCACTAGAGGGACTAATGAGACTGGCTCCAGTAAGGGAAGTGGAGGAGACTGTTTCTGTTTATCCACTATTACTGGATGTAAATCCAAGGGTATGATGGTGCCAGGCCTCTCCAGCATAGGTATGTAATGCTAGGTGGGATAGTGTAGGAAGGCCTGTGTTAGAAAGCGAGGCAAGAGACCACCCATTCGAATTCCTATGGGATACAGCGGGTTCCTGTACGATCCTTAACACATCCAGAGATGCTCTTTTATCTTGCCCAAAAAGGGAGAATTATTTTGAGTGATTTTACTGGCTATTTACAAGAAGGATTTGAAACAGATTTAGTTCACTTTAAGGTGGGCATTGCAGTTTGTTATCACTTGGCCAAATTAGTCCAACTTCCCCAAAAAGCAGAGCAGATTTTGGTTCTGAGAAACAGTAAGGACTGCAGATGCTGGAAGCCAGTGTCAAGAATCGTGGAGCTGGACAAACACAGCAGGTCAGACAGCATCAGAGGAGCAGGAAAGTTAACGTTTCGGGACAAAACCCTTCATAAGACTTTTATGAGTAGTTATAAATTGTCTTTTGATCCAGTGAATTGTTGCATCTGGCAGATGACTGATGGAAATAAGGTGCCAACAGAGATATGCATGGGCAGCTATGCTGACAGGATGTGTACGGTCGGGGAATTCTGGCTCATAACTACAGATATGTCCAATGATTTAATCGTACAAGAGCTTATTGCATAAATATACAGATACACTGGTAATGAGTAAGCATGACTGTGGTCGAATGTTAGGGGAAAGTTATTGTAGAAGCCTCTAATCCAAAACCTCAAAAGCAGTATGGTTTCCCACACAAGCTGAAGGAGAAGTAGCGAATGTGATTACAAGTTTTCTAAAACAGGGAGTTTTTACAATCTGTAGCTTCAACAAATAATTCTCCCATTTGGCCAGTTCAAAAACCAGATGGTTTATGGTGACTGACTATTGATTATTGAGAGTTAAATAAAAGAACTTTGTAAACAGAGCTCATCCTGTTAGCACCAACAGTAGCAACTAGTCCTAGGGCAATGATGAAACAAATTCCACAAACAAAATATTTTAGTGTTCTTGACATTAGTAATGGGTTTTGATCTATTCCTTTAAATCAATGATGTCAATATAAATTTGCTTTTACATTTCAAGATCAGCAATACACATGGACTTGTTTGCCCCAAGGGTTCTACAACTCTCCATCTATCTTCCTTTGAAGATTAGCTAAAGGTTTGGAGATTTTTTCACAACCTTCTCCAGACAAACTTCTTCTCCAGACTGAAACTGGAGAGGAACATCTCCAACTACTCGATGAACTATTAGCCCTCCTCACTTTATTAGGACTAAAAATAAATCTTAAGAAGGTGCAAACTATGAAGTCTGAGGTGGTGTACTTAGGCACTATAGTAACCCACGGAAAGCACAAAAGAGAGAAGAAATGCGTGGAAGCCATTGTGCAATTGCCCCTCTGTAAAGATGTAAAATCACTATGATCTTTTCTGAAGAAGGATCCCGACCTGAAACTTCAACTTTCCTGCTCCTCTGATGCTGCCTGGCCTGCTGTGTTCCTCCAGCTCCACACTGTGTTATCTCTGACTCCAGCATCTGCAGTTCTTACTATCTCTGATGATCTTTTTAGTAGACTATTGTAGAAATAATTTTGATGGTATTGCTACCAAACCATCTCCGTTATCAGATCTTTTGAAGAAGGACGTGCCATGGCAGTGGACTGAACAGCACACACAGGCTATTTCAGAATTAAAACAGGGTTTAGGTACAGCTCCAGCACTGCAAGTGCCAAAACCCAGAACTCTCTTTTGCTCTAGAGGTCACTGCAACACATTTAACACTTAATGCTGTACTTTTGCTAGAACACCACTGGAGACTGGAACCACTGGCCTTATGCTTCTAGACTTTTGATTCCAGCTAGGCAAGGATTTACAATTTGTGAAAGACCTCTCCTAGCAATTTTTTAGGCATTGGAGTACGTTTCTAAGACAATTGGGCTTAATCCCATGACTATACTTAGAGAATATACTCTTATTCAGTTAATAATAATAGTAGCATCCTTCTTATAGCAGGTTGACAAGAATTGTATGCAGTACTCCAAATGTGGCCTTACCAATGTCTTGTATAGCTGTAACATGAAGTCCTGTACTCAATGCACTGAGCAACGAAAGCAGCTGTGCCTAACACCTTCCTCACCACCCTGTCTACGTGTGACACCACCACTATACCACCAATTGGTGTAATCAGCAAACTTACTAACGATGCCTCCGATATTCTCACCCAAATTGTTTATATAAATGACGAACAACAATGGACCCAGCACCGATCCTTGCAGCACACTGCTGGTCACAGGCCTCCATTCTGAACAACAACCCTCTACTACCGCCCTCTGTCTCCTATCGTCAAGCCAATTTTGTTTCCAATTGGCTAAACCTCCCTTGATCTCATGTGATCTAACCTCATTAATCAAGCCTACCGTGTGGAACCTTGTTGAAGGCCTTGCTAAAGTTCATGTACCACAATGACATCTACCACTCTGCCTTCATCTATCTTCTTGGTAACTTCTTCAAAAACAAACCAATCAAATTTGTGTGACACAATTTCTTAAGTCGTTGTTACATGGATGCATTATAATGACACCTAGTCAAAATTGGATAGCGCGTTGGACTTTAATTCTTCAAGGTTGAGATATCACAGCCAAATTGAGGAATTGCCAAGTTTCTTACCTGGCAATCTAAATTACAGTAGCCAACCGCATGCGTGTCAAATTGTGGTAACAAATGATCCTGAGGGGCCATTTGTTCCAGCACAGAATTGAAGAGGATTGGTGAAATCTGCAAGATCTGGATGTATATCTGACAAACCTGTACAGAGAGAATCCATAAAACATGCTTTTGAATATTTTTGATGATGGATCCTCTATGGTGGAGAATGGTATTAGAAAGACAGGTTGTAGAACGTATGTCGCGTATCACTTGGATTTACCTCTTGCTGAGTTAGCTGTAAAATTACCTTGTGGAATAAGTGCCTGAGTGGCCAAATTCGCTGTTTTGGCTTATGCAGTTCATCACCCTAAGTTCCCAACACCAGCAGATATATATTCTGAACGTATATTTGTCTGCAATAGTTTAACTGACTTGCTTGTTCAACTAACCTCTTCCATCCGTACCTTTGTTGAAGCCTATTTTTCAAACTGCCCAAGGAAGGGCGTGCGGGGTTATTAAGGTTAGGTCACATCATAAATCCTCTCCAGTTGGGAATTCTTGAGCAGATGAATTGGCAAAACAGGGTGATCGAGAGGGAGAACTATAGCTGGCCCCCGTGGGTGAAAAAAATCAATGCTGTCACCATTAGTCAGGTTGAAATGGGAGATCTCAAACAGGCCCAGCATTGTGATGATGATTTAAAACGGTTACAGAACACAGCATGTCCTGCTTCCTATGACAGATGGGAAGGTAAGTTATAACTCCAAGATTGGCATGTTCTTAATAATGAACGGTATATGTTGCTGACTCAAGATCATAATCAAATCATCCGTCAATGTCATGATTGCCAGGGTCATCAGGAATCAATAACAACTGCTGATTGAACTAAAGGGCTAAGTTGATGGCCTAATTTGGATAAGGATGTGAAGCATTATGTGGGCACTGTTTAATATGTTCTCAAAATAACCCTGATAGGTATGCGAGTAAAGAGGGATTGAGGTACACGAGACCAGTTGAAGGTTCATGGACTAATTCACTGATAGATTAAGTTGGTCCTTTGCCATCATGTCAG
This sequence comes from Rhincodon typus, assembly GCF_021869965.1. Taxonomy (NCBI): domain Eukaryota; kingdom Metazoa; phylum Chordata; class Chondrichthyes; order Orectolobiformes; family Rhincodontidae; genus Rhincodon; species Rhincodon typus. The sequence goes on from NC_063361.1 coordinate 19,631,432, forward strand.
GGAGGATACAGAAAAATCCTAGTGCTAGTTGATACTCTCAGTAAATGTGTTGCAGCATCCCCTAACATAAATATACAGCTAAAGTGACAGCTAATATCTTAGTGCAACAAACATTTACTAGATGGGGTCTCCCACGTAGTACTGAATCAGATCAAGGCATTCAAGTAATATTATGACCTTTTTTGGGATCAATTAAACTTCCATTCTCAATTAAGTGGGAAAGTAGGGAGGATTAATCATAGTTTAAAAAATATGATTCAGAAGACTGTACAGCAAAACTTAGAACATAGTTCTACGTCTTGTTATAATGTGAAGCACAATCTCTAGTCCACCTTGATTTACTCCACGTATTTCGATGACAGGACATTCCATGAGGAAATTGAATTACTTTTAGGGTTGAACTTTTCTGAACCTGAAATTGACACTTCTAGCCATGAGAGAACTGTACGGTAATTGCTGGACAATATTCACACAGCTCAGATGTCAACTGCTACTAAAATGGAACACAAAAGGAAACAGAGCAAGGCTTATTTTGATGGTAAAGTGAACTCTACAGAGCATGAAGTGCAACAACAGATTATGCTTCAAGTTCATCAAACAGGTACATTTTGTCACCTAGATATTATGGACCCCTTTCTATCGTAGATAATGTAAGTCCTTCCTTGTATAAGGTGTTACTGAATTCTGGGAAGATTAGTTGGTTTCATATAAACCAAATGAAGGTATATGGTGTTCAGTGTAATCATCAGTATCATGTTATGTGAGAAACATGTGATCCCTATTGTCATACTTCTAATTCCCACCTTGATTCTTCTTTGTCTGGTTCTTTTACACTGACAGATCAGTCTTCCAGAGCCACCAGAGTAAATGGCTTATGAGGCCTTGGGTTTAATTTAAAAAGTTGGAATGATAGAAGCAGCCTGACTGGGTATGGTCAAGCTCTTACAGATCCAGGATTTTTGGTTTTAGCTTTCAGCAATTGGTGTTGGGGTCGTGAACAAGTGGAAGGTATATTTTTCCCTCTTTCAGTTACAGCCAAAAGCTGGAAGTTCTCTTCCCGCTACTGGAGTTGCATGTGAGACAATTTGTTTCCTGAATTTGCCTTTTTGCCGAGGGTATGTTTAAGGGATGTTACTATATTGGAACAGTTAATTACTAATAGTTACTGTATCTATTATTCTGTTACATTTTTCAATAGAGTTAAGTTAATCCAATTCCTTCTTTACTTTGTTGTATTTTAACTATAGTGGATGCATAAAGTGTGTTTGCTTCAAATTTGGTAGTTTGACCAATTGCATCTGGAATGCAACACCTTACATTTACCCTTAAAATAAGAAATAGGTAGGGTCTAGACTATCTTCTGAATATTTTGATAGGGTTTGCTTTGGTCCATAACAAGAGAGATAGTCAGGCAGTTAGTCAATCAGAAATTTCCATAGATTATCAGTCAGATAGTTTATCGAATAATTTATTAAATCAGTCACAATTGTCAGGGAAAGCAGTTCGGTTATGATATGAACAAAATGGTTTAGTTAGATTCACAGAGGTGAATGTGGGAACAGGTTGATGAGTTGATAGGTGTCCAGGCTGTAGAAGAGGGAAGTTTGGTTAAAAAAAAATGATACGGTTGAACCAGTTGCTGGACAAGTTGTTGATGGAATTGCTGGACAAATTCCATATGATGAGACAATTCCTATTAACCAAAGAGAACCCCATTAATTGTTTCTGATGCCTGCCCATACATAAACTGGTCTTTCTTCCAGGAAATCTTCTAGTATCATTAGGCTGTTGTTATTCCAATCCCATTCATCATCATTCTCATTCTTCATAAATATCAGAAAACTCACGTTAATATCTCCACATAATGGTAAATGTTGTTTATCAGCCATTTCTGGAAATTAAACAGTTTAAGCAACTGAGTATAAATTGTACATAACAGCAGTTACTATCTTGATTCTGTCATAGGGTGATTGAAGACGGAGTTCATCGTCGAAATTATTCTTCTTGGTTTGGTGATCAGCGTATAATTTTTGGAAAAGGTGTTTTAAGATAAGCATATGGAAGATCAGCTATGAGATCTGTGGCTTTCTCCACAGGGTGTGGGACATTATGAAAGTGGGTTGAATTTGATCCAACAACAATAATCAGGTGTGAATATCATGTCATGGTAGATTATTTTGTCAGCTGGTACAGTAGACCCCATTGTGATATGGTTGAAATCCAACCTTACCTGGATCAGAGTCATTTTATCTTAGTAGCTTCATCCTGTATACATTTGGGAATGGAGAAAGGTGGTTTTGAATGGGTAATTTGAGATATTCCCTACAATGGTGAAAATAGAATATAATGATATCGTCTCATATGGTGTTGAGAAAGGGGATAGATCTAAATTATACATTAGAAGCTAAGAATCTTGAAAGGGTATTCACATGAGTAGCTTATAAAGGTGAAGCAGAATATTGTGTTACTATCTGTTATAAAGTGGAGGTTGAGCGCCCTCCCTCCCACCCCCCCCCACCCCCACACCCACACACACACACACACACACACACACACAAACACACACACACACACACACGCACAGACTTTGCATGATCCTCTACTTGCTTAGGTTTCTTTTTTAACCATTTCATCAAAGAGGGTGTCAGCTAACTGGACCTCAACTTCTTTATCTTTCTCCTTTGTTTTCCCTTCTTGGCTGTGGGATCTTGTCACTACACAGTCTGGAAAAATTCTCGGGTATTTTTATTTTAACTTCTCAGTCCCCTAGTTTTCTTATAGCTTCTCCACTACAATGGGCATCACTTTCACCTGTGATCTGGATGTATCATTTCCAAGAATAAACTGTGTTCCTGGAATAGCCAATTTTTCAATCACTCCCACTGTTACTTCCCCAGTCTTGATTGGACTTACTAGCCTTATCTTACGTAGGGGAACGCTACTCCTCTCTCCATTTATTCTACTCTCTCAGGCGATATTTCAGAAGGAGTGCAAATATTTTCATCTCTTACTATTAGAGACAGACTAGCTCCCATATCTCTCAATATTTTAACTTCGTTACCTACTCTCTCTGTTCCATCTGATTGAATCTTACCCATACAAGTGAAGTCTTTGAAAAGATCAGGTGCTGTCTTACAATCCAGCCCATGGCTAGACTGTGCATTCTCCTGCAGCTCCTCAACGTCTCTTGGGATTTCCTTCACTACTTCAACTAATCCTACTGCTTTAGCCTCTTTTACCACATCCTTTTTCCCAGTGCCTTCCTTAAACCACCAGCACTGTGACTCTGTGTGTCCCACCTTATTGCAGCAAAAACACCGGAGGTCTTTCACCTCTTTTCCACATGTAGTAAACTGCTCCCATTGTGATCGATGTTTTGTTTTTCATTGAAGGGTCTCCCTCTTTCCCAATTTCTATCGCTCACAGAATGAAATTGCTGTCAGAAGCTAGATTTTGATTTAGGCACTAATGCGTATTCATCCTCCATCTCTGCAGCTCTTCTTGCTGTTTTAACTTTCTGTTCCTCAACGTTAGTTCTTATCATTTCTGGAAGTGAGTTCTTAAACTCCTCCAGCAGAATAATGTCTCTAAGATCCTCATATGCCTTTTTTATCTTTAATGCTCTCACCCATCTTTCAAAGTTGCTCTGTTTTATTCTTTCAAACTCTGTATAAGTCTGATCTTGATCCTTTCTTACAATTCTGAACCGTTGTCTATATGCGTCTGGTACCAATTTGTAGGCACTCAATATAGCCTGTTTTACTTCTTTATACTCTCCTGACACCTCCTGTGATAGCACTGTAAACACCTCACTAGCTCTGCCTACCAACTTGGTCTGAATTAACATTACCCACATAGTCTCTGGCTAGTTCATCTGTCTAACCAGTTCCTCAGAAGAAATGAAAAAGGCTTCTACATCTTTTACATCAAATTTTGGTAATGTTTTGACATATTCGTATATATCCCTACCGAGCCTTTGGCTACAATGAATTTGCTCATTATCACTGTCCTCCTCACTAAACCTGCATTCTACCTTTATCTCCATCCCTTTAAATTGACTTTCCTGTCTAATTGCCAACTTCTGAAGTCCAAATTCTCTCTCTCATTCTTTTTCTTCTGCCAGAGTAATTCTTTCATTTTCTTTTTTGTTCAGCTAGGATGATTCTTTCCTTTTCTCTTTCCTCTGCTTTTAACCGTAAGTCAAACTGTTTCAGTTCCCTCTCTTTCTCTTCATCTAGGACTCTTCTCTCCCTTTCTTTTTCCTCTGACTACAGTTGTCTCATTTGCAATTTTTTTTTTTAACTCCACTGCACCTGACTATTTCTCTGATATACCTAAATGCTTGACTAACTCCGTTACAATTTTAGTTTTCTTATTATCTCTACTTAAACCCAATTTTAGCCTGTCTGCCGATTCTAAAAGTGTCACCTTTTCCCATCTTTCTAAACTTTCTTGGCAACTTTGGGAAGCATCTTCAACTCCCAGAGCATTTTTAGCAATGCTAAAAGCCATTTCCCCACTTTTGATTTAACCAACAAGCAACTGAAATTAAATAGATTTTCCACTTCTCACTTAAGTTTTATGTTAAAGATCTAATACCCTAAATCTGTTCACATCTGTCCAAAACCCCTTCAGATCCATCCAAATCCCAGACGAGCCCCCAGTCTGTTATAAATCGGAGGTTGATCCCCCTCTGAGAACCAAAACCGAAACACCCAAAGAGGAGTGCCTCGTCCTATAATCTGTAAAAAAGTGTGAAAAGTGGTGTAACCTGCAACTTCTGGTGGTTCAATGAAATAAATCCCTGACACTCACTTTAAAATCAACAATTAACAATTTATTTACCTAACTTTTAGCAAACAAATTAACTAAACTACTACCAAACTGAATAACTCTCCTCTAACTACTAACTATTCCCGAATAAAGCAAGATCCTAATGGTATACTATTCCAACAAATACAAGTCCCACTTAAACAAAAATAAAAGAATTTAGTCTCTCAAAATTACAGCCAGTTTACGTGTCTTCCAGAATCTTCTTGCGCCTTCTCCGTCGACTCTTCTGTCAGGAATGCCTTTTCCGTCAGGAACATTAACTAGTTGTGCCAATGATATCTTTGTTATTTAGATGATGCTTTCTCTAAAACTTAGAGGAGACTGTGAGAGCCAGTGATTCTCTCTTGAAAGCTAAGGGCTGCTAGCTCTGGTGTATGGCAGTTAGCTCTGCTGTCTTTGTTCAACTTCCCCCATCTTTCATACCCTTGCTGATATATCGATTTCTTATAATACGATTGGTTCTATGTTGCCAAAACCATCAGATTTAAATTTAATCAGCTTTTGGTATCTAAGTGTCTGATTCAAATTGATTGGTTAAATTCAAAACCTGTTGTCTTGGTAAAAACTGCTGCTTGGCCTGCTAACTGTATGACCCTTTTGATACAAATGTTTCAATTTGGGTGCTGTGTACTTGCAAACTTTCAAGCTACTGCTCATGGACATCTATTTTAAATCTCTAAGCATAGGAAAAGCACATCATCTTTTAAAGGGACCACGCAATGCTTCCCCTGCACTCCCCCAGCACTTCACAAACACCATATTCTAAATTCCTGTCTCCCAATCCATAAGTACTCTACCCAACTTTGAAAATACCTCATTGAAAGAGTAACAATATGATGCATCGATATGTAATATTACCAATAGCTATCTCAGCTACTGAGAATGGTTGATTTAAGCAGATTCTAGTGTTCTCCTATGTCCTCTGGATATTCCTAAGGTAGATTTTTAGCAAGTGAGGCCTGTAGATGTTACATAGTGACCATGTCACCCAGGATCTCAATGTTGAATCTTGCCAGAGTCTGCTTCTTCGAAACCCCCCTCTTTCTACATAATCTGATGGACATTGAGGAACAGACAAGGTGATAATCAGTGTCAACAGTCATCTGAGCCGATCATAGTCCTTGTGACATTCATGTCCCAGTGGTCCCTGGGTAAATAATGACATAATCAATTAGATGCCATTGTTTCAAGTGTGGGTGCCTCCAAGATGTTTTGAATTTGTTTTTCTATGGAGGAGTGTGTTTCTGATGGTAAGGTTATATTCAGCACATTTTGTGAGAACAAGAACTCCATTGGAGTTAGATTTTAAATTTTAAAATGCCAATACTTTCTCTTCCTATGGTGCCATTCCAAAGGTTATGGTCTTGACCAACCTTGGCATTGAAGTCTCCAAAAAGAATTATCTTGTCCTCCTTGAGGATGCTTGACAACAGTGTGTCAAGTTTGGCATAGAAAGTCTCCTTTACTTCTTCCTCTGAGTCAAGGGTTGGGCTATTAGCACTCACAACTTCAGCCATCCAGTTGTTGGTGAGCATCAGGCGAATGGTCATGACTCAGTTGTTGATCCCCACAGGAGGATCAGAGAGGCAAAAGATGAGCTGCACCTAATTGCAAATCCAACACCGTGAATTCTGAGCTCATCAGCAGCCTTCCCTTTCCAGAAAAAGGTGTAACCATCCTACACCCGCTTCATTTGCCCTGCATCTAAAAGACAGCTTTCGGAAAAAGCAGCTAGGTTGATCTGGCATCTTTTCAATTGTTCTCTCAGGTCAGTGATTATTAGCTGGGTCCATCAGGGTTCTTTCATTCCACGCTCCAATGTTTATTATTCTTTGTTTCTGACCACATGTGGGTGATCTCTCTGGACATGGTAATCCAGAGAAGAGTTTTGAGGCAGGCTATTTTTAGGGCACCTTTTCCTGCCCCCTTCCCTACTGGGGTAAGCAGAGCAGATCCTAAACGGGGCTGCTCAGCCACGGGCATCGCTGCCAAAATACTCTATCTGCTTCATCCAAGGGCAAGGTGACTGAAGCTGACACCCACCATGTCAGAGATATCAGTTTGTGACCATGGGCTTCCAGATATCACAATCCTGCCCCCTAGATGATCGCCATAGGACTTTTGTCCGGGATACAAATAGGATTGATACCTCTTGAGAAGATACCTGTGCATGATGCCTTTTAACGTGGGGAGGGCAGTGCACAGACAGCCACCACAAGGACTTTGGCAGATAGGGGTCAAAGCCCAGTGGTGTCTCTTCTCTGTTTCAGCCTTCATTCATCTTCACAACCGTTGTGATGTTCAAATTTAAATTCAGCTATCATCCTCTGCCATTGAGGTCCTCATGGCTCACGATTTGTCTGGAACCTCCCCCTTGACCTTACCATCATGGCTGACCCTGCCAGGAGCTGCACTCCAGACAGTTTAGCTCTCGGGTTCCTTGGTATTCTCAAGCCTCTTTACTGCGACAAAATGGTGACCCTCAGAGACAGTACCCTCGGGTACAAGTCGGTGAGGTTGATGCAGAAATTGAACAGCTCATCTCCAAGGAAAGGACAGCCTTCTGTGTCTGACAGAATGACATCACCTGCAAGGTGATGGAAGTCCTGTGCTAAAGCTAAGTTTGATGTTCAGAAGCAGGTAAGGGAGCTCAAAAACAAATGGTGGACTGATAAGGCCTTGGAAATCCAGCAACTGGCAGTTCCTGGTGACACAACGCAGTACACAGTTCCAGTGGCTGTGGTCTAAACCCTGTGCTCTAAAGGTGGACAAAACTTGCTCAAGGACAATGAGACAATAAACACCCGCTGAAGAGAGCATTTCCAAGACCTCATCAATTGTAATACTAATGTTAATTGATTGATTTATTGTCATATTTACTGAAATGCAGTGAAAAACTTTGTTTATGAGTGGTCCAGGCTGATCACAGCAAACAAAGGATATCCAGATCAAAAAGACACAGTGACATACAGGTTACATTGCAGGTCACATTATTTGAGGCTAGAGTGCAAGGTTATGGGAGAACCACCCAATGCACTGAAGTACAAGAGACTAAGAAACAATGAGGCTGCTGGTCCTGATGGGATTCCTGCAGAGATCCTAATGGAGGGTGGCCCACAGCTCCATGAACACATACATACTTTGCTCTTCAAGATTTGGCTCAAAGAAGAACTCCCTTTGAAACTCAATAAGGGTGACAACGCTGACTGTGGGAATTACAAAAGATGTTAATTATTGGCAAAGTACTTGCCAACAGATCTCTGCCATTATCTGAGGAAATACTCCCTGGATCACATTGTGGCTTCCACCCACCCACAGGAACATCAGACATAATCTTCACAGCAACTACAGGAAATCTGTTGGACTAAATCCTGGTGTTATGTGAGTTCTGACTAAGAAAAATGTCAGGAACAGAAATAACCGCTTTACAATGCATTCATCGATCAAACTAAGGCCTTTGACACAGTTAACTACCAGGCTCTCTGGCGGATACAGCCACGATGCTGAGGTTGCTGCGTGATGACACGTCTGTGACAGCACTTAGCAACTGTGTATTGGGTTCTAAAGCCTTTCAACGTGGAGACAGGGGTCAAGCAGGTCTCACTTACCCTGTTCATCATCTTCATTGCTGCCATCCTCCATCTCACTGATCAAAACCTGCTCAAGGGTATTCAAATCATTTACCAAATGGATGGCAGGCTGTTCAACCCTAACAAGTTTGAGGCCAAGGGCAAGACCTCCACCAACTCCATCTTGGAGCTTTAAAATGCTGATGTCAATGCCACTACAGCACCATCTATGGAAGATCTGCAATGCATCTTGGATGGCTTTACCAAGGCATTTGAGCTCCTAGGCATAAAAAAGACCCTAGTATTCCATCAACCACCACCCAACAGTCCCTCCACCCCTTGTACAATAAGCATCAATGACCATCCCCTTGAAAATGTGGCTCAGTTCCCCTACTTGAGAAAGGATGTGGTGGCACTGGAGAGGGTGTAGAGGAAGTTCGCTAGGTTGATTCGGAATAGAGAGGGTTGGCTTGAGGAGAGATTGAATAGACTGGTACTATATTCATTGGAATTGAGCACATTGAGGGGGAATCTTATAGAAACATATAAAAATATGAAGGAAATAGATAATATAGAAGCAGGGAGGTTGTTTCCACCAGCAGGTGAAACTAGAACTAGTGAGTATAGCCTCAAAATAAGGGGGACTAGAATTAGGACTGAGTTGAGGAAGAACTTCTTCTCCCAAAGGGTTGTAAATCTGTGGAATTCCCTGCCCAATGAAGCAGTTGAGGCCACCTCATTGATTTTTTTCAGGCAAAAGTTGATAGATTTTTGAACAGTAAAGGAATTAAGGTTTATGATGAATGGGCGGGTATGTGGAGCTGAGTCCACAAAACTATCAGCCATGATCTTGTCGAATGGCAGAGCAGGCTCAAGGGACCAGATGGCCTACTCCTGCTCCTATTTCTTATGACCTTATGTTCTTATACCTCGGCAGCCTTCTCTCCTCCAAGGCCAACATCGATGCAGAAATATAACACTATCTGACCTGTGCCAGTGGAGCTTATGCCTAACTCGGAAGAGTGTTTGAAGACCATGACATACAGGGCCAGACTAAAATTCCGGTCTACCAAGCCATTGTCCTTCCCACACTGATATATGCAGCTGAAACAAGGACTACTTACAGTAGGTATCTTAAAGGACTGGAAGAACATCACCGGAGATACCTACGAAATATCCTGCTGATCAACTGAGAAGACAAGTGCAGTAAAAGCAACATCTTGGAAGAAGCCAATCTAGCCACCATCACCACTACCATAATTCAACATCAACTCCGATGAAATAGTAGGAACTGCAGATGCTGGAATATCTGATATAACAAGGTGTAGAGCTGGATGAACACAGCAGGACAAGCAGCATCAGAGGAGCAGGAAAGCTGATGTTTCGGGCCTAGACCCTTCTTCAGAAATGGCGGCGGGGAAGGAGGTTCTGAAATAAATGGGGAGAGAGGGGGAGGCAGATAGAAGATGGACAGAGGAGAAGATAGGTGGAGAGGAAACAGACAGGTCAAAGAGGCGGGGATGGAGCCAGTAAAGGTGAGTGTAGGTGGGGAGGTAGGGAGGAGATAGATCAGTCCAGGGAGGACGGACAGGTCAAGGGGGCGGGTTGAGGTTGGTAGGTAGAAGATGGGGGTGGGGCTTGAGGTGGGAGGAGGGGATAGGTGGGAGGAAGGACAGGTTATGGAGGCGGGGACGAGCTGGGCTGGTTTTGGGATGTGGTAGGGGTAGGAGAGATTTTGAAGCTTGTGAAATCCACATTGATACCATTGGGCTGCAGGGTTCCCAAGTGGAATATGAGTTGCTGTTCCTGCAACCTTCGGGTGGCATCGTTGTGGCACTGCAGGAGGCCCAGGATGGACATGTCGTCTGCGGAATGGGAGGGGTAGTTGAAATGGTTCATGACTGGGAGGTGCAGTTGTTTAGTGCGAACCGAGCATAGGTGTTCTGCAAAGCGGTCCCCAAGCCTCCGCTTGGTTTCCCCGATGTAGAGGCGGCCACAACGGGAACAGCGGGTGCAGTATACCACATTAGCAGATGTGCAGGTGAACATCTGTTTGATGTGGAAAGTCTTCTTGGGGCCTGGGATGGGGGTGAGGGAGGAGGTGTAGAGGCAGGTGTAGCACTTCCTGCAGTTGCAGGGAAAAGTGCCGGGTGTGGTGGGGCTGGAGGGGAGTATGGAGCGGACAAGGGAGTCACGGAGAGAGTGGTCCCTCCGGAAAGCAGATAAGGGTGGGGAGGGAAAAATATCTTTGGTGGTGAGGTCGGATTGCAGATGGCGGAAGTGTCGGAGGATGATGCGTTGGATCCAGAGGTTGGTGGGGTGGTACGTGAGGACGAGGGGGATTCTGTTTTGGTTGTTATTGCAGGGAGGGGGTGTGAGGGATGAGTTGTGGGAAATGCAGGAGACACGGTCGAGGGCATTCTCGACCACTGATGGGGAGAAGTTGCAGTCCTTGAAAAACAAGGACATCTGAGATGTACGGGAGTGGAGTGCCTCATCTTGGGAGCAGATGCGGTGGAGGTGAAGGAATTGGGAATAGGGGATGGCATTTTTGCAGGAAGGTTGGTGGGAGGAGGTGTATTCTTGGCAGCTGTGGGAGTCGGTGGGCTTGAAATGGATATCGGTTTCGAGGTGGTTGCCAGAGATGGAAACAGAGAGGTCCACGAAGGAGAGAGAGGTATTAGATGGTCCAGGATAACTTAAGGTTGGGGTGGAAGGTGTTGGCGAAGTGGATGAACTGTTCGAGCTCCTCGTGGGAGCACGAGGCGGCGCTGATAAAGTCATCAATGTAACGGAGGAAGAAGGTGGGGTTTAGGGCCAGTGTAGGTACGGAAGAGGGATTGTTCCAAGTAACCTACAAAGAGGCAGGCATAGCTCGGGCCCATGCGGGTACCCATGGCCACCCCCTTTGACTGTAGGAAGTGGGAGGAATTGAAAGAGAAGTTGTTGAGGGTGAGGACGAGTTTGGCTAAGCAGATGAGGGTGTCAGTGAAGGGGGACTGGTCGGGCCTGCGGGACAGGAAGAAGCGAAGGGCCTTTAGGCCATCTGTATGGGGAATGCAGGTGTATAGGGACTGGAAGTCCATGGTAAAGATGAGGTGTTGGGGACCGGGGAATTGGAAGTTCTGGAGGAGGTGGAGGGCGTGGGTGGTGTCACGGACATAGGTCGGGAGTTCCTGGACCAAGGGGGAGAAAATGGAGTCGAGATAGGTGGAGATAAGTTCGGTGGGGCAGGAGCAGGCGGAGACAATGAGTCGACCAGGGCAGTCAGGTTTGTGGATTTTGGGAAGGAGATAGAAGCGGGTGGTGCGGGGTTGGGGAACGATGTGGTTGGAGGCTGTGGGTGGGAGGTCACCTGAGGTGATGAGGTTGTGGATGGTTGGGGAGATGATGGTTTGGTGCTCGGGGGTGGGGTCATGATCAAGGGGATGGTAGGAGGAGGTGTTGGAGAGTTGGCGTCTGGCCTTGGCGATGTAGAGGTCAGTGCGCCATACTACAACTGCACCTCCCTTGTCCGTGGGTTTTTTGGTGAGGTTGCGACTGGAGCGGAGGGCTGCACGTTCTGCGGGGGAGAGGTTGGAGTGGGTGAGAGGGGTGGAGAGGTTGAGGCGATTGATGTCTCGACGGCAGTTGGAGATGAAGAGGTCGAGGGAGGGTAGGAGGCCTTGGGGTGGTGTCCAGGAGGAGGGGGTGTGTTGGAAGCGGGAGAAGGGGTCCGTAGAGGAAGGGTTAGGCTCACGGTTGAAGAAGTAAGCGCTTACTTGGCGGCGGAAAAACTGCTCAATGTCCAAACGTGAGCAGTATTCGTTGATCTGTGGGTGGAGGGAGAGAAAAGTGAGCCCTTTACTGAGGACTGACCATTCGTCCTCAGTAAAGGGGAGGTCTGGGGGGATGGTGAAGACTCGGCAGAGCTGGGTGGGCTCACCCACTCCAACCTCTCCCCCGCAGAACGTGTAGCCCTCCGCTCCCTCCACTCCAATCCCAACCTCACCATAAAACCCGCGGACAAGGGAGGTGCAGTTGTAGTATGGTGCACTGACCTCTACATCGCCGAGGCCGGATGCCAACTCTCCAACACCTCCTCCTACCGCCCCCTTGATCATGACCCCACCCCCGAGCACCAAACCATCATCTCCCAAACCATCCACAACCTCATCACCTCAGGTGACCTCCCACACACAGCCTCTAACCTCATCGTTCCCCAACCTTGCACCGCCCGCTTCTATCTCCTTCCCAAAATCCACAAACCTGACTGCCCTGGTCGACTCATTGTCTCCGCCTGCTCCTGCCCCACCGAACTTATCTCCACCTATCTCGACTCCATTTTCTCCCCCTTGGTCCAGGAACTCCCTACCTACGTCTGTGACACCACCCACGCCCTCCACCTCCTCCAGAACTTCCAAATCCCCGGTCCCCAACACCTCATCTTTACCATGGACATCCAGTCCCTATACACCTGCATTCCCCATACAGATGGCCTAAAGGCCCTCCGCTTCTTCCTGTCCCACAGGCCTGACCAGTCCCCCTCCACTGACACCCTCATCCACGTAGCCAAACTCGTCCTCACCCTCAACAACTTCTCTTTCAATTCCTCCCACTTCCTACAGACAAAGGGGGTGGCCATGGGTACCCGCATGGGCCCAAGCTATGCCTGCATCTTTGTAGGTTACGTGGAACAATCCCTCTTCCGTAGCTACACTGGCCCTAAACCCCACCTCTTCCTCCGTTATATTGATGACTTTATCGGCGCTGCCTCGTGCTCCCACGGGGAGCTCGAACAGTTCATCCGCTTCACCAACACCTTCCACCCCAACCTTAAGTTCACCTGGACCATCTCTAATACCTCTCTCTCCTTCGTGGACCTCTCTGTTTCCATCTCTGGCAACCACCTCGAAACCGATATCCATTTCAAGCCCACCAACTCCCACAGCTACCTAGAATACACCTCCTCCCACCCACCTTCCTGCAAAAATGCCATCCCCTATTCCCAATTCCTTCTCCTCCACCGCATCTGCTCCCAGGATGAGGCATTCCACTCCTGTACATCTCAGATGTCCTCGTTTTTCAAGGACCGCAACTTCCCCACCTCAGTGGTCGAGAACACCCTCGACCGTGTTTCCCGCAACTCATCCCTCACACCCCGTCCCCGCAATAACAACCAAAACAGAATCCCCCTCGTCCTCACGTACCACCCCACCAACCTCTGGATCCAACGCATCATCCTCCGACACTTCCGCCATCTGCAATCCGACC
>NC_063361.1:19665086-19734638 GCF_021869965.1 Rhincodon typus
CCTCCCCCTCTCTCCCTATTTATTTCAGAACCCCCTTCCCCTCCCCCATTTCTGATGAAGGGTCTAGGCCCGAAACGTCAGCCTTTTTGCTCCTATGATGCTGCTTGGCCTGCTGTGTTCATCCAGCTCTGTACCTTGTTGTCTCGGATTCTCCAGCATCTGCAGTTCCTACTATCTCTCTCAGTCAAGTCACCAGTTGGCTTTGGCTGTACTCCTTGTAATGTTAATGACAATGGTCTAAATATCAATTACTTGTCAGTGATTGATTAACTCCATGGGTTATTTTATTTAAAATGGTGTAACACTACACAGGTTATAACGTAGACCTTACAGCTGGTTTATATTTGTGCAGCTTGCAAACCCAAAGCAGGCTAACGCCAGGATAAGTCACAATATTTTTTACACAATGCCTATGGGATCTTAAAGATTGGGATGGTATATGTACAAGATACTCTTACTTTCTGAAATAAAAACTATTTACAGTAACAGCTGATCTTATGAATATGTATTGTATAAGTAATTGGCTGATTATAACCCTGATTATATAATTATTACAATGAAATAATTAATTTAAATTAATTAAATAATGTATTTATATTATGATTATAATCCAGATTAGCTACTGTCTCATCTTGTTCCTCAACTTGTTTCATGTGATTCAAATATTTTTAGCATTTATTGTCTTGTGTCTTAAGAGCTGCCAGCTCATTTTAAAGCTTCTTGATTTACATCCTTGCTCCTTCCAATTCTGTGAAAGTTTTAGCTTTCAATTGACTGGGTGTATTGTTTCCACGATAACCTGTTCTGATAACTATGTAGGCTTTTCATTTTTTTTTCTTACTGTTTCTTTGAAGCCTGGGCTTCTTCCATGAACAAATTCAATGTTCCTGTGTATTTCTCTTTTATCCTGCTTGAATTCTGTCTCTACGGCATCATTACTGGCATTTCTTATCAAAAAGCCTGACACATGAGTGACTTCCTGTGCCTTGTTTTGTGTACTATGCATTCACACCAATGTTTGCAGGTCATTGCTTTGATCTTAAGCGTTTGTTTTGTCACTGCTTTATTGAACCGGATTTGTTTTATGTGCAACTTGTTCCACATTTTTCTGTAAGCTAGCAATCTTTTTATTGGATTGTTAATATAGAACTTATAGCTCATCCTGCTTCCTTTCTTTGTCCTCCAGCTTTGCATTCACCTTTTGTGGGCTGAGCAGAGATATGCCTTAAAGACTTCTTCATCTCAGAGATGGTACTCTCAAGTTTGGATTTATCTTGACCTCTTGTTCAGCCTCCCGTTCTTGGACTTGCATTTTTTCTCCATAGTAAAGAGCTCTCACAGAAACATTGAAAATAGGAACAGGAATAGGCCATTCAGCCATTGGAGCCTGCTCCACCATTCAATATGAGCATGGTTGATCATTCAACTCAATACACTGTTCCTGCTTTCTCCATATACCCGTTGATCCCTTTAGCCCTAAGAATTATGTCTAATTCCTTCTTGAAAACACTCAATATGTTGGTCTCAATGACTTTCTGTGGTAGGAGATTCTACAGGCTCATCACTCTCTATGTGAGAAATTTCTCCTCATCTCAATACTGAATGGCTTATCCCATAACCTCAGACTGTGACCCTGGTTCTTGGCTTCCCGGTCATTAGGATCACCCTTCCTTCATTTATCCTGTCTAGTTCTGATAGAATTTAATCGGTTTCTATCATTCTTCTAAACTGTGGTGGATATAGTCCAAACAGATTCAAACTCTCTTCATGCGTCACTCCTGCTATCCTGGAAATCCGTCTGGTAAACCTTTGTTGCATTTTTTCCATAGCCAGAACATTGTTCCTCAGAAAAGGTGACTAAAGTGGCACACAATACATCTGGCATGGTCTCACCAAACCTTTGTACAATCTCAGCAAGATATCCCTGATCAAAAACAAAGTTGCTGGAAAAGCTGAGCAGGTCTGGCAGCATCTGTGGAGGAGAAAACAGATTAACGTTTCGGGTCCAGTGACCCTTCCTCAGAACTGATAGTGGCTGGGAAAATGTCAGTTTATATGCAGAAAATAGGGAGGTGGGTGGGGTAGGGAGTAAACGATAGGATAGAGCCCAAAGAGAGAGATAGACAGTTGGACAGACAAAGGAGTTGCTAACGATCAGGCTGGGAGGGTGAGTAGTTGTTAATGGGGACTGTTAGTGACTAACAACAGGGGGCGTGTAATGGCAGGCTATGTAGTAACAAGGCCTGGTGTGTGGGGTAGGGGGCTGGGACATGGGAGAGTTTAGGCTCTAAAATTATTGAACTCAATATTGAGTCCGGAGGGCTGTAGGGTCCCCAAGTGGAAAATGAGGTGTTGTTCCTCCAGCTTGCGTTGGGCTTCACTGGAACACTGCAGCAAGCCAGAGACAGAGATGTTGGCCAGGGAGCAGGGTGGTGCATTGAAGTGATAGGCAGCAGGTAGTTCAGGGTCTTTTCTGTGAAGCGGTCACCAAGTCTATGCTTCGTTTCCCCAATGTAGAGGAGACCACATTGTGAGCAGCGAATGCAGTAGACCAGATTCTGGGGAGTGCAGGTGAAGTGTTGCTTCACCTGGAAGGTATGTTTGGTATCTCTGTCTAAGGCTTGCTGCAGTGTTCCAGAAAAACTCAGTGCAAGCTGGAAGAACTTTCCGCTTGGGGATCCTGCAGCCCTCTGGACTCAATATCGAGTTCAATAATTTTAGGGCCTGAATTCTCCCATGTCCTAGCCCCTACTCCACACACACCAGGCCTTGTTAACTCATAGCCTGCCATTATATACTACCTATTGTTAGTCACTAACAGTCCCCATTAACAGCTATTTACCTTCCTAGCCAGATTGTTATCAACTCCTTTGTCTATTCAACTGCTCTTCTCTCTCTTCGGGCTGTATCCTATTGTTTACTCCCTACCCCATCCTCCTCCCTATTTTCTGCATATACACCAACATTTTCCTGGTTACAATTAGTTCTGAGGAAGGGCCACCAGACCCGAAATGTTAACTCTGATTTTTTCTTCACAGATGCTGCCAAGTCCTGCTGAGCTTTTCCAGCCACTTCTGTTTTTGTTACCTGTCTTTGTTGACCCAGTTTAGCAGAAAACTCAGACCAGACTTCTGTATTTATCAAGAATTATCATTTAATACATATAAACAGATTCTAGCTACTGGTAAACAACTGTAAACCGTCGACATTTAACTCCACCAGTTACATCTCCAACCCCCTTTATAAAACTCGCCCTTTGCATTCCTAAAGACAGGTACAGACAGAGAGGAAAACAAAATGTTACGGGTGGAGGGAAAAACTGAGAACTGTCCAGAGGGTTCACTAACAAAATAATTTTGCTTAACAGCACCTGTTATCCTTCAGTGTCTTTTTTCCAAGCACTTTTCACTTCCTTGCAGGAGGCACAGAGCAACAGTTTCACAGATTATAAGTCTCTGACTTATTGGTGAAAAGCAAAAGCTTACAACTGCTGGTGAGGGGAAATAATCAGGTTTTCTTCAAGCTTCAGGCATTTTCTGCACACCACCTCTCCTTTCAGAGGTTTACAGGCTTCCAGCCATATCGCTCACACCCATAAGCTGTTTAGCTACCCAGGAGCCATTCACATTGATATTGGCAGGCTATTTGCTTCTGCGATTGACAAGAGGCACAAACAAATCAGCGACATGCTGCCGGCCAAATTTCACTTTTCATACTCCTGAAGCCAGCCCACCAGCCTCCCCATTATTTGAACAAAACAGCTGTATAAACACCACCTATAATGAGTTTATGTAACTTGGTTTTTAAAAATTCCGAAACCCTTTCCAAAATCATTACTTTTTAAACAGTCATTCTCCCCATAAAAGAAGCAGAAAAATATAAAGATCGGGTGTTTATAGGTGTTCGACTCTTTTTGAAGAAAGCTGTTCTCCTAATACAGAATTAGATGTCTGAGTTCTTCACTTCCTCAGCTTAACCAATTCTTTCACAATTCTCGACGATGAGAGTCATACCTTTTTGCAAGTAGGGGCACGTGTTAGAAAAATCTGTTTGACTCAATGCTGTAGGATCAAAACTTCTAAGCACCATTTCAATGTCCGATAGTATAATGGAGCAGATTTCTGGAAGATATTTGAATTACAGAATACTGAGGGGCCTGAATAGAGTGGACATGGAGAAGGCTTTCCCACAAGTAGAAGAGGACCCGAGGGCACAGTCTCAGAGTGAAGGGCCGACCCTTTAGGACTGAGATAAGGAGGAATTTCTTCAGCCAGAGGGTGTTGAGTCTGTGGAACACATTGCCGCAGAAGGCTGTGGAGGGCAAGTCATTGAGTATATTAAGACAGAGACAGATAGCTTCTTGATTAGTAAGGAGAGAAAACAGGAGACTGGTGTTGAGAAACATATTATTCAAGATCGAGTGGCAGATCAGACTCCTTGGGCCAAATGGCCTAATTCTGCTTCTCTCTCTTATGTTCTTATGTGTCAGTCTGGATATTCAGCCACACATTGCCCATTTCTCAAGTATATTATGGTCTCTTAAATGATTTAAGTTCTTTATGAATTATCTCACCCTTAAATATCCAGTTTATTGGCGGAACTGATTGGTAGGTAAGGGTGTGTGATTCTACCGTTTACTCTCTAATCTCTAATTTATCATAAATAAGCCTATGTTATGCCAGGACAGCTCAGCCATGTGGAATGGCCATTCCTTGGCAAGCAGGGAGTCATAAACACTTCACATGATCTAGATCAGCACTCAAACAGATAGTGTCAGGCTGCAAAAACCCCGAGTTCTGGGTTCTGGAGATCACAAAGTGACTGGAGTCAATGCAAGATAGAGGTCTAGGTGGACAGTACTTGTAGTGAAATAATCATACCATAGGATAGGGCATGCAGTCTGATAGGGAATGGTTGACCACCAAGCAGTTCAAGAAACCTAGGCAGATACAGGAGCTAGTGCAGGAGTCCACCAGTTGATTTTGCTCACTGAACAGTTTCTGATCTGGATCACGATGAGGACAATAGTTTCTTAAAGGTGTGCAGTCACAGTCAAGTCTACGGAACTGCAGGTAGCTCAGCTTTACAGGAGGAAAGCGAGAAGACAGGACGAACAGTAGTGATGGAGGATTCACAGAATTATTATGGCACAGAAGCAGGCTATTTGGCCTTTCGTGTTTGCAATGGTTCCATTGCATAGTGTCCATCTCCTCAGGGAGGGTGATCAGCTAGAGGACATGGTCCATATTGATACCAGTGACACAAATAGGAAGGAAGATATGGTCAGCAGTCAGAACATAGGGAACTAGGTAGAAAATAAGCATACAGGACCTCAAAATATTAATCTCAGGATTATTCCCAATGCTATTTGCAAAGGAATATAGAAATAGGAGGATAAGACAGATGAATGCGAAGATGGAAAGATGATACAGGAGGCAAGGCTCTAGTTTCCTGTGACACTGGAGAGAGTCAAAAGCCGTACAAGCCAGACAGGTTGCATCTGAACAATGATAGGACTGAGTTCTTTACCGGGCATTTCATTTGGGCTGCTAAGGATGACCTAAGCTAAATCAGCAGGGGTGTGGAAATCAAGGACGTACTATCAGACAGGAATAAGAAAAAGGTAAAGTTGCCAATGTCCCAGTGAACTATTAAGGCTGTTCTCTCATTAGAGAGAGACAACTGGTAGTGGTTAAATCTGAGGGTCACCACACCTCAGGCAAAAGGCAAGGTTGAGAAGGAGGGACCTCAGTAATAATCTCAGCTGATGCAGGAATTGAACCCAGGTTGCTGGCATCACTCTGCATTGCAAACCAGCTGTGACTAGCAACTAACGTAAAATCAAAAATCAATAAATCATAAAAGGAGAAGTTGGGCTGATCATACATGGAAGCAGTGGGCAAGACTAAGGTTTTAATGAAATACTTTGCATCTGTGTTTACAAAGGAAGCAGGTGCTACCCAGACCAATGTTTGAGGAGGAAATTAAAAGGGTTCAAAACTGCTAAGGAGAAGATATTGGATAAACTGCTTGTACTTAAATCTGACAAGGCAACAGGAATGGATATGACACATCCAAGGATACTGAAAGAAGTCAGAGTTGAAATACTAGAAGTACTGGGCATAATTTTTCGGTTTTCCCTAGATTCAGGGCGGTGCCAGAGGACTGGAGAATAGGAAATAAACGTGTTAAAAAAAAGAATGTGAGGATAAGCCCAGCAAATACAACCTGTTTAATTTACTGTCAGGAGTGGGGAAACCTCCAGAAACAATAATTCAGCATAGAATTAATATTCACAAGGACAATGGTACTCACTTATAAAAGGATCGAGGACATGAGGGCATAGCTTTAAAGAAATTTTCTAAAGAAACTAATGCAAAGTGAGCATATATATGTTATCACCCTGCAAATAGTTGAATTCTGGAATTCACTGCCTAGAGGTGTAATGAAGGCAGCTTCAGTCAAGGTATTCAAAAGAGCAACAGATGAAGATTGACTAGATACAAACTGCAGAATTATGGGAAGTGGCGGAAGAATGACACTAAGTCATAATGCTCATTTGGAGAACTGGTACAAAGTCAATGGACCGAATGGCCTCCTTCAGCTAATTTAGGAGATGGAACCATCCTGACAAGCATTTCAAAACCAGGCACCAACATTAGCAGCCACTCAACACTGTATTTGCAGAAAGGGGCACAATATCTGCTTCAACTCCTCTATAAAAAATAGGTTTCCCTTAAAGCAGTTAGTTCCAGAAGATTATTATAATTAAGGAAATCTTTAAAGAGACCCTCCCCCTGTTATTTGCACATTTTTCTAAAATATTTCCAGTGATTTTATATCTGTTGCTTTCTTTGGATGGCTGTTCCACATACTGATAATGTTTTGAGCGAAGTTCCTGTTAGCAATTCCAAAAATAGCTTATCCTAGTGGAATCTGTCTTTGTCAACATCAGTGATCCTGCAGTTACTTGGCGGCCTTGTTTCTTATTCAGTGAAAATGATGTGTTTATAAGAAGTGTGTTGATGAGAAAAATACAGCTAATGTATGTCATTAAGGTTACCTATAAAATTAATTCATGTTAAGCTATAAGTCTAGTTTGTCTGCTTTCCTAATTTGACTAAGGGTTTAGTGTGATGTAAAAAATCTGTAAAAAACTTACTTTCCTTACAGACAAGAAAATGGAAGAGAGATTTGACAGAGGTATTCAAAATCCTTAATAAATTTGGTTTTAAGTAACTAAGGAGAAGTGTCTTTCACACAGGAAAAGTCGTTAATCTGAGGATAGAAAATGTAAAAGAAAAATGACCAGTGATGCCATGATGAAAATATTGAAATGGTGTGTTATTATGGTTTGGAGCATATTTTCCTGAACAAGTGCTAGTAGCAGATGCAATAACTTTCAAAAACACATTGGGTAAATACCTGAAAAGTAAAAGGTCCAGAATAATGGGTATAACAGGGTTTAGGGCTTATTTGGAAAGCTCTTTCAAATAATAAGTATATGAAGTAATCATCCTCCTTTTGAATTATATCACTTTTTGATGCTATTAATGGTGCTGTTTCTACTATTGGTTTTGATTTTTTTTTCTATTGGCTCTGTATGGAGGGGCTAGGAAAAGTATATTAAAGGTACAAGCTAAGTTTAGATCCCATCTTCCTTGCATTAAGCTTTCAAGTATTGGTTAGACAGCACTGGATTACTGCCGATAACAATGTGTAGAGCTGGAAAGCTAACATTTTGGGTCTGGACTCTTCTTCAGAAATTTCGGGTCCAGACCCGAAACGTCAGCTTTCCTTCTCCTCTGATGCTGCTTGGCCTGCTGTGTTCATCCAGCTCTACACCTTGTTATCTCAGATTCTCCAGCATCGGCAGTTCCTACTATCACTGGAGTACTGCATACAGTTTTGCTCCCGTGCTTGAAGAAGAATGTAATTGCATTGGAAGAAGTTCAGAGAAAGTTCACTTGATTAACTCCAGAGATGAAAGGCTTGTCTTATGTGAAGAAATTGAGCAGTTTAGACCTCTACACGCTAGGGTTTAGAAGGATGGGAGGCAATCTAAATAAAGTATATAAGATGCTGAAGGGGATTGACATAGTAGATGTAGAGCAGATAATTCCCCTTGTGAGACAATCTGAAACAAGACGTCATAGTTTCAGATAATGGGTGGCAAATTTTAAAAAGAGATGAGAAGGAATTACTTCTCTCAAGGAGTCATCAATCTGTGGAATTCATTCCCCCATAATGTGGTCTGTGCTGGGACGTCAGAGACAAAGTTTTTAGTTATAAATCGAAAAAAACTGAACAATTAGGAATAGTACTGAGATAGTAAGAACTGCAGATGCTGGAGAATCTGAGATAACAAGGTGTAGAGCTGGATGAACACAGCAGGCCAAGCAGCATCATAGGAGCAGGAAGGCTGACGTTTCGGGCCTAGACAGCCTTCCTGCTCCTATGATGCTGTTTGGCTGCTGTGTTCATCCACCTCTACACCTTGTTATCTCAGGAATAGTACTGAGTCAGCTCTACTGTAAGGAGTTATGGATTATGGGGAGCAGGGTTGGAAAGTGAAGTCCAAAGTGAGATGAGAGTAGCCATGATCACATTAAGTGGCAGAGCTGAATTGTTTACACCTGTTTCTAGTTCTTGTGTTCTGAGTTGGACAATACTGGTAGGAGCAATTATAACCCAACATGCTCTAAAAGTGGTAAAGTTTAAGGTGCGATCTTAAATGGCATGTTCAAAATTCTGAGGGCTTTGGTAGAGTAAAAATGGAGAAATTGTTTTCACTGACACACACATACTAATTGACAAAGAAACAGCGGAGAGATTAGGAAACTTAGTTTTTAGCAGGCTGTTGTTCAGCCTACAATGGACTGCTTGAAAACATGTAGATTCAACAGTATTTTTCAAAAGGGAATTGGATATTTGTAGGCCATGCCACAGAAAAAATAAGTTCCATGCAAAGGCAATTTGCTTGCCACAAATGATAAGCCCATCTGAAACTCAGCCAGAAGAAATGATGCATAAAGGTTGGTTGTGAACACGGAGAGAATTGGGAACTTTTTGGCTTGGTGAAAATGCAAAGAAGGAAGGATGCCTCCAATATCTGTGGCAAAGAATTCCCACTACTCATTGGAACATGGGTGGATTTAACACTTTTCTGTCGTGCAAATGTCTGAAGACAGGAAGCAAGCAGTCAGAGTTAGTTGAGGCCAGTTAGCTCCTTCCCTGAGATGTGAGTTAGGAAGCTTGGTATGAAAACACTCCCACTCCTTTTTCTGTTAGTCTCCTTGCATTGGCCTCAATAGTGTCTAAGATTTGAGTTATTTTACTTGTTCATGAGATCTGAGTGTCAGTGGCTGGGCCAGCATCTATTGTCCATCAGTAATTGTCTGGAGGACAGTTAAATGTCAATCACATTGCTGTGGGGCCCAGACTCAAATGTAAGCCAGACTAGGCAAAGATGGAAGATTGCCTTGGCAGACCTAGAATCACTGATCCAGTTTAAGCGTGCCTCCTACAGGAGTTCTGGAACCTATATGAACAGAGCAAGCAACTGTTTCCTCAATCCATCTAATTGAAGAACATTCAATCTGGCACTGGGCTAGATTTTCACTGTGGGTTTTTCAACCCAACTTTCAGAATCAATGGTGCACAAGAAACTGATCTAATGTGAGGAGCAGTCACACGTCGTGACTTTTCTTTATGAACAGTTAATGGCTAGAGCAAGAGGTCCCCATCAAACTCATTGTAGCAGACTGGTTCCTGAAGCTGGGGATGGCAGTGCAATCATAAGTCTCTAAACTTGATTGCAGCAGAAGGTAAGAAAGAGAGAAGCTTTTCAAATGGGGGTGCCCCATTTCCAACTTATTTAAGGTTTGAATAACAATGATTTCTGCACTATTGCTGTGTAGTGGGAGTGTGGTGAGGAGGACTTTTAAACCTGCCTGTGATGTTAGTTTAAGTGCCCCTTCCTCAGTCTGTCTCTGAAAGGCTACTTCCTGGCAGCTAACCTGGTACCCATTGTTTGTGAGTATAGAATACAGTCAGTGTCATTTAATTTGCCCTACATGGGATCGGCTATACAATGCATATGGCAGATACCACGACCATCCTCAATCCCATCTCTGTGAAAATGGCGTAAGGATAAGATGGAACCAGGGATCCAGCACAGAGACTGTCTGTCCTATTTGTAGTGCCTATTCCAGCTGTAATCTCTGTCCAGTGGGGCCGAAAATTCAAACCCATTGAGTCAAAACCAGAAAGATTAAGTTGGAATATTTAATTCAGCACATAGACTAAAATAAGAAGAATGAAATTTTAAAAGAAAGCTAAATAGACAAATTATTTTTTAAAAATAAGTTTTTAATCCATCAACAATAATTTAAATTGGTTGGAATGACACTTCACACTTGTAAAAGTACATTTTTGCTCTCGCATTCATTGTTTGCCAGGAGTTAAACTGACTGCAGCTATGCTTGAATGCATAGGCCATAACTTTATCTGCTATTTAACCAGTGTCTTATATATAAGTATTGCAATGTCATGCCTTTCATGTGTTTTAATGTCAAATCTCAGGGCTGCATGTCCATGTAGGGAAGCTTGTGGCGGTCGAGGGCATTGAAAGCAGCATCTTGTTGGTTTCCACATTTAATTATTCATGTGCAGATGCCGGAAGTTGCATATACTGCCCCCGGTAGAGACCATGGAGTTTTGAACTGAGTTTGACTGTTTCCTCTACAAGCATAAACACCAAACAGCTTTATTTGAGTTATTGTTTGCAGAAGCAAACTCAAGATTGTAATTGCTCCTTATTAATACTGGATGATGATAGCATCACTGTCATTCCTATTGGAGAACTCATAGCAATGTTTCCAACGAGAATATCTGTTTCATTACCTAATTAGTCCAGACCAACAACACCCCAAACAGGTATTCATGCAGGCAAATAATATCCTGAGTTTTCTAATTTGGCAATGCAAAAGATAATCTTAAAATGTGCATGTAGTAAAAAAGAGGGCTGTGCATAGTTCACACATTCGGTGGTATTCATGTTGGGTTGACAAACACATATATGGCACAACTGTTCAGATTCCAAAATCCCTGTTTTAGACTATTTTGAAACTGTTTAGGCAGTTAATAAAGCTAACTGTGGAACATGAATTATACATTTCCCTGAAACCTATCCTTTGCCATTAAGCTAAAATCTCTCTTAATTCTAATAAACGAAAGGATAATAATATGAAATTCCAACTAACCAATGTCCATACAATAAAATTCAATTAATTCCGAAGGATTTGAAATTACTTTGTTCAAATATTTTGTTCCTAACTTTATCTATTTTCTTTCAGCATGTACTTCAGAACTTCTTACAAAATCATAGTGATTTTAGTGGTGATGCTATTGGCTGTGATACATTTTTATATGAAAAGTAATCCTTTAAAGAATGTACTTCTATTCATGAAAATTGAGAAGCCAATTGATAATTGGCACATGAACGTCAAGTCACCAGAAAACCTAACCTTTCTGTCACCATACAGAGGAAGCTGGTAAGCCGAGTTGTTAAAAAAAAAATTTAAAATTTAATTCTGTTCCAGAAATGTTGAAATGTGTTCTTAATTATGTCTTTGAAATAACTAAAAACCATTGTTTTACATCCAGATGTTTCACGTTACCTTTATTTAAAACAGAAAATTGACAGCATAATATCTATGAAGACCACATAAGGACTTAAAATTGTTGGTGATTCCCACCTCTGTTCCAAACTTCAGACTTATCTAGTTTGTGTGGCAGGTTGGCGATCCTGAGAATTCTCCCTGGATATTATGTGAATGAGCGAAGAGTCTTCAAGGCTGCCACTGCCAATAACAGTGCACACCTGCTCAAAAGCAATCTGTCGACCCAATTCAACTGCAGATCAATGCCTTTCTTAGGATAGGCCTTTCCTTTGCCTGCTGTCGCTTATCTAACCCAAATGGACAACTGACTCACAATGTCAAGTCTAAGCTTGTCTTTGGGAAGCAGTCTGTGCAATGCAATTAACAAAACAACGTTGAGACAGGGCAAAGGTTAGTAAGGAAAGGTGGTTAGACAAAGCAAAAACATTGTGGTTGTCAAACTGATGTGTGGTACTGAATAGAAAGGATCAGGAGGTATGTACCACTCAATAGTAAACAAAGTATTGATAAGTAGCTGTTTTAGAACAGTATTAAAGGCCTAAAAGTATAAAGTTAAATATCAATACTTTATAAAAAAGAACAAGATAACGCATTGACCACAGGAGCCATAGGTCACATAGGAACTCTAAAGTTTATTTATTTGATGCAATTGACTCCAAAGGGATATGACTCACAAGATAACCCTTCTTGATCCAGAGTCAACAATTCAGGTTTCATGTTTAAAAGAGTAACCAATAACTGCCTAGAACATCCAGCTGATAACCATAAAGGACATAAAAATGTACTATATCTGTCTTAATTTTGAGAAATGCCTTTGGAAACATATTTTTGTTTAATCATGGGCCATTTCTTAAATGTGTGTGTTCTTGCTATAAGGGAGAAATACACAAGATGTTACTAAACTTGGAACAAGTTGAAATAATTTTTAAAAAAATTGGCAACACATAAAAATATAGTGGTACTGGTAACATAGCATAGCCTAAGAAAAAATGAGAAGAAATAATGAAAAAAATATAAATGCTAGTCATAAAGTGGTTCATTATTATTTTGGGATAGCAAATGTAAATGTGCTACATCCAATAAAAACAAATCATATGTATCAATACTACGAAGTACTCCTGGCATCTCCGCACCCTTTCACTGTGTAATTAAGTGATTTTTCAACTCCTGGTGTATTAACTGAAGGAGTTGAAATGGCCATATTGATGGTGATAAACATCTACAGTAATTACTGTAAACAGTTAACACTTGTATCCATTTGTGTTGTGTAAGGCAGTAAGTAAATAGTAAAGTACATAATGCACATCGTAGTTGGCTTTGATTCTGCTTCATGATACATGGGCTGGATCTATATTTTAATAGGTCACTTAACAACAATTCAAATGTCACTGGCTTGCAGCTCAAGAGTCAATTTGTAGTCAGACAAAAGCGGAGCAGATGGCTGCTAGCAGTTGTAGGATTGATCAACTCTGCAATCCATGCTGTGGGAAAGGTTTGGCCTGATAAAAAGTTGTGATTGCCATTGATACCTGTGGGTGGAGGAAGGAAAATTCAAAACAGTATTCGTTTAGTGCAGTTTAAAAATGTTGGAATTCAAAGAGATTTGGGTCAGTGGCTTACCTGAAATTGTGACAGCAATGAGACTCTTGCAACAAGTTTCAGGAAGTCTTAGGAATGCAATCTCAAGAGAAGAGATTGAACCACTAGAATGTGAGCAGGTATTCAGGCAAGTTAATGGTGAAATAGATTTCAGGGGATTCTGGGCTAGATCTTTGAAAGTGAAGAATTGAAATCCATTGAGAAAGTGAAAAGAATTAGATCAGATTTTGTGACTTCTGGTGTTGTTAACATCTGGGTCAATTGCTGAGAAATGTATTAGAGCTGTCTTGACCATATCTTCTATTTGATGCAGACTGTGGGGCTTCTGACTACAGTTTGGTAATTAGTTGTGCCATTTGATAGTAAACTTTATTTTGTTTGTTCCAACCATGGGATTTTGAGTTTTTACTATCTTTGCAAGTACCTGGCATTTCAAACAGTCTGTTTTTAAAAGAAAGGTTATTGGTCCCGAACCAGCTCATGACATTATTGTTTCAGAGATAGTAGGAACTGCAGATGCTGGAGAATCTGAGATAACAAGGTGTAGAGCTGGATGAACACAGCAGGCCAAGCAGCATCATAGGAGCAGGAAGGCTGACGTTTCGGGCCTAGACCCTTCTTCACAACTTTTTTTTTGTTGAACACCATTCACATTCAAGACTTGTTTCTGGGAAATTATATTCATTGAATGAAGGCAAATATGACTGGTACAAGCATTGTAAACCTACGGTAGAAAGGGACAATAAGATGGTAGAATTATCAGCACCATAATTAAGTCAGCGAAGGGTCTAGGCCCGAAACGTTAGCCTTCCTGAAGTAGCGTCAACTACTTCTCTGGGCAAGGAATTCCATAGATTAACAACCCTCTGGGTAAAGAAATTCCTTCTCAATTCAGTCCTAAATCTGCTCCCTCTAATCATGAGGCTATGCCCTCTTGTCCTAGCTTCACCTGCCAGTGGAAACATCCTCTCTACTTCTATCTTATCTATTCCCTTCATAATTTTATATGTTTCTATAAGATCCCCCCTCAATCTTCTGAATTCCAATGAATATAATCCCAATCTACTCAGTCTCTCCTCATAAGCCAACCCCCTCACATCCGGAATCAACCTAGTGAACCTCCTTTGCACCCCCTCCAGTGCCAATACATCCTTTCTCAAGTAAGGAGACCAAAACTGCACACTGTACTCCAGGTGTGGCCTCACCAGCACCTTGTACAGCTGCAACATAACCTCTCTGCTTTTAATTTCAATCCCTTTAGCAATGAAGGACAAAATTCCATTTGCCTTCCTAATTACTTGTTGTACCTGCAGACCTACCTTCTGTGGTTCATGCACAAGGACACCCAGGTCCCTCTGCATAGCAGCATGCTACAACTTTTACCATTTAAATAATAATCCTTTTTACTATTACTCCTACCAAAATGTATGACTTCACATTTATTTACATTGTATTCCATCTGCCAGACCTTTGCCCACTCACTCAATGTATCTATGTTCCTCTGCAAAGTTTCACAGTCCTCTGCACACTTTGCTCTGCCACTCATCTTAGTGTCATCTGCAAACTTTGACACCCTACATGTGGTCCCCAACTCCAAATTCAACAGTGTAGTCGTCTTCCATAAATGACAGTAAGGAGATTAGGGGGTCATGAACCAACAACAACATCTAAAATCAACTGTGTCCTTGAGGAAGAAATATCCAAGAGATATAAGATCATCCAGTGGAGAGATTATCCACAGTTCAGTACCAGGGTCAAAAGTCTGCAAGCAAAAGTTTACCATTGTGCCAAACCTGAACAGAGAGAATTCTATCTAAACCAATTGCATTTGTAAAGTCAGAGACTTGGGGAAAGATAGGATATTCATAAATGTAATTTAGTATAATGGGTTGACTGTAGGGACAAACAGCTTGGGGGAAGATGTTGTAATAAGTAATTGCTCTGAGGCTGGCATGGTGGCTCAATGGCTCGCACTGCTGCCTCACAGTGCCAGGGACGCAGTCTTGATTCCAGCCTCAGGCAATGGCCTGTGTGGAGGTTGCTTGTTCTCCCCATGTCTGCGTGGGTTTCCTCCAGGTGCTCCAGTTTCCTCCCACAGTCCTAAGATGTGCAGGTTAGGTGGATTGCCCATAGCATCCTGGGATGTGCAAGCTAGGTCGATCAACCATGGGAAATGCAGGATTACAGGGATGGGGTGGGTCTGGGTGGGATGTTCTCCAGAGGGTCAATGTGGACTCAATGGGCCAAATGGCCTGCTTCCACATTGTAGGATTTTATGAAAGAGTTAATGTTCATGTTACAATTGCTCCACCCATTCTACTGATGTCACACATAGTCTGGGGATTGAGACAAGAAGCTCTATTCTAGCTTTTGGAGGGAGTAGTTCTTTGTCACCAATGGCCTAATGTCCTGGTAATTATGCCTTACAAAATGTAGTGGACTGATTGCTGTCATACAATGCATCTTGTGAGCACGAACAGCGCCTTTTCTGTAGACACTCTACAGTGGTGCATTCTCTTTCACAATTCATGAGATAGGTCCAAGACAAAGCAAAGATATTAGAGGTTTGGTGGCAGTCAATCACCTCAAACAGTCCTTAACCAGTGCCACATATTGCTAGAGGTAGTGAGTATCACAACAGGCCAGCAGTGATCATCAGGCAAAATACCACAAGATGAATTCAATAGTTGGACACACAGCCAAACACCGAATAATTATGCAAACCAAGATAATGGATCATACCTGGCTTGCCAGTTCGCCTCCATCATTGAGGTTTGGAGACACCAGGCTTCAACTTAACAAAGGTGTAACACAGGGAGCACCCTCGCCACAGCCTTTGCGCCAAGCTCCTATCATAATGCTGAACAAATCACCTACTCCTGTGTCTTCTTGTGAGGATCAGGTGATAATTTCTGCAAAGGCAGGAGCTCACCTTAACATCTCCAACTACACTCCAGATTACTGCCAGACATTTTACTATAAAAATCTTTAGAAAAATATAAAAATTAGCTTACTTGGATCAGGATGCTTGGCATTTTAAATAATGCCATTGCAAGGCCTGTCTTTTCCCTTTCATGCCATGACTGAACAAAACTGATTGTGCCCGTACATTCATAGCCCAAATTTGTACATACTATTAACTATTCTGTTCAGACATGTTGTGGCACAGCTCAAGAGCAGGTGGGAAATGAACTACACCGTCAGAGGTAGGGACACTACCTCTGAGCCACAAGAAGTCAGAAGTAAATCTTGGTATCACAACAACTAGCTGGTTGTGTGAAATACATCACATTAGAGAAGCAACAAATCAAAATCAGATTAGGAACAAATCAACGTCTTCCACCACCACAAAGGGAATGCAGCTGCATGCATCCATATCCTCCGGCAAAACCACATGGTCCATGCCAGCCAGCAGTGCTTCATGCCCCCATTTAATGCAGGCTGTTTGCCTGTCGTCGACGGGCTCCTGAAATTTTTTGCTAATCGGTTTATTGAAAAGTTGTTATTCCTACTCTTTGAGTTTACAATAAATAGTTTAATAACAAATGGAAAAAATTAAAGCCCTGTATTGTATGTACTTAATCAGTGCTTTTGTGACTCAACCTTACATTCTTGTCTATTCAAGAGTTAAGGGACAAAATGGAAGAAAGGAACTCAAAACACTTGCCAATATATGAAGTTTTTAATTATTTTGATTGAAACTAATACATTTCTAAGTTAGTTTGACAAAGATCATAGCGATGAATGAGTGGATTTATCTTGTGAATCAAAGTAATGGAATGTGCATTGAATAGCATTATAGTATTAACACAGATTATAGAATAAATACCTTTTACTTGTCACTCTGGCTAACATCAACTTCAAATCCTCTACAGGTTAAATGGCAGCAATAATTGCAGCTGTAACATTGGGGCACTATTGCCTTTAACAAAGTCTTATGATCCGAAAGACCTGTTAGCAATCAAAAAGAGGAGAAAACAACAGTATGAACAACACAGAAAAAGGTATCTAATTTTGAAAACAATAATATTTGAATAGTAAATTGTACAAATGTTATGAAGGTTTATGATATTAGTAACATTATTGTTTGGAAACTTAAGCTTGACGTGTAACTCCTTTTGTATGGATTAAGAAGGGAAGGTCTCAGTACCACTTTGAGTTCTGTAAATGGGGAAGCAGTGTTTAAAAATGTACTTGCATGCATTTTAAAGAAGATAACATCAAATGAATTCAGAAATTCACCAAGGAGAACCTTAAATGCAGCCACGTCTATGATCAAGGAATTTTTAAGTGGACCAGGTGACCATCCATTAATGTCTGACTATCTGAAAGGGTACTGTTGATAGTAAAAGGGTTGAATATTTAATAATAATACTTGAAAACACTTCAGCTAGCTCTTGTATTGTGTATTTACTTTTTTTTTTCCTTTTGTGTATAATAAACTTTGATGTTCTTCTTATGACACAGAAACAGCAAGCCAAACCAAATCAGCCTCACTATCACTGGATTCACAACATAGTGAAATTAAAACATTTAATAACCCTCCAAACCACCCAATTATTCCTAACTAAATTTTTGAGTAATAAATCTTAGACACTAAATTTATAACTTAAACAAAAATTTACAATTCATTCTTAATAATGTAACATTAGCAGACCAGATAATCAATGAGGTAATCTGATTAATAATTATGAGCAAAAGCCCAATTTTCTTTATCATAACTCCCATTGACACACAGAGAAACTGAAAAAACGGACACAGTTAAAAGATAAATTAGAAATGAAAATAAAAGCATGTAATTTACCACTTTATTAAACTGTTTCAAACAATTGATACCAGGTCTTCATGAAGTCCTTAGATAATGGGTAGTTCACTGGCAAATGGAACTGTATATCACGCTTAATTTCCAAAGTCACCAGTTAATTAAACAGCTTCAGCGAGTTCTAGAAGTATGTACATACATAATCCCTAGATTACTACCTGAGCCGTGAGAAAATTTACACAGGTCAACAAGATTTAAGAGGTAAACACATAGCTCAAAGGTTGGCATGGGAGAAGTGGTTTTGAGTTCTTGGAACAGTGGCATTAGTACTGGGAAAGAAGGGAGCTGTTCTTATGGGACGGGCTCCGCTTGAATCATGTTAGGATCAGATTCCTTGCAAATTGCATAACAAGGGCTGTGGGTAGGAGTTTGAACTAAATATTGGGGGGGATGGGTTCAGTTATATAAAAAATTATGGAAAACAATAAAGGGGCGGGACGGTTCAACAAGGATTAAAATTTCCAGAACAAGGAATAGGACAGAGAGTATGGAAAGGTTCAGGAATCTAACATCAGGCATAGCAGGTAAGTGACAACTATGAGAAGGGGAAGCAGTCAACACAGGACTGAGGTAGTTATACTTAAATGTGCACAACATACAAAGCAAAGTATATGAGCTTGTAGCACAGATTGGAATTGGTGGGTGCGATGTTGTGGGTATCACAGAGATGTGGCTGCATGGGAATCAGGGCTGGAAACAAATATCCAAGGATATACATCCTATTGAGAGGACAGGCCGATGGGCAGAATGGCGGGGTTGTCTTGTTAGTAAGAAATGAAATTAAACCGACAGCAAGAAATTATATAGAGTTAGTAAGAGTCAAATCTATGTGGGTAGAGTTGAGGAATTGCAAGGGAGAAAAGGGCCCTCATGGGAGTTCTGGTCAGACCTCCTAGCAGTAGTTAGGATATGGGGAAGAAAATAAATCAGGAGATAGAAAAGGCACGTAAGAAAGGTACTATCATAATAATCATGGAGGACTTAAATATGTAGGTGGACTGGGAAAATCAGGGTGGTAGTGGATCTCAAGAAAAGGGATTCATGGAATGTCTACGAGATGTTTTTTTTTGGAGCAGCTTGTGGTAGAGCCCACTAGGAAACAAGCAATTCTTGATCAGTGAGGCACAGCAGAAATTCATCCCAAGGAAGATATAATATGTAAGGGCAGAATGAGGCAATCATGGCTTACAAGGAAAATCAGGAATAGCACAAATGCAAAAGACAAAATAAACAATTTTGTGAAGATTCGTAGGAAGCCAGGGATTGGGAAGCCTTTAAAAACCAACAGACGATAGCTAAACAAGCAATTGGGTGCTGAAATTTGACAGTAAGTTAGCTATTAATAAAAAGAAGATTTTAAGAGTCTTTTAGACACACAAGAGGTTAGAGGAGGCAAAACTGGATATTGGACCATTGAAATGTGAGGCTGGAGAAGTAGTAATGGGAACAAGGAAATGATGGATGAACTGAATAGGTACTTTGAATCAGTTTTCATAGCAGAAGGCACCAGAAACCTATCAGAACTTCAAGAGTCAGGGCAGAGGTAAGTGTAGTGGCCATCACTAAGAAGAAGGTGCTGGGGAAGCAGAAAGTTCCAAAGGGAGATAAATCACTCGGACCAGATGGGCTACACCTCAGGGTTATGAAGAAGATATCTAAGGAGATTGTAGAGGCATTGGTGGTGATCTTTCAGAAATCATTGAAGTCAGGGAGGGTGCTAGAGGAATGGAAAATGATGAATGTAGACCCCTGTTTGAGAAGGGAGGGAAGCTGAAAACAGGAAACTATAAGCCGCTTAGCCCACCCTCAGACATTGGTACAATTTAACAGTCCATTATTAAGGATGAGATTGCAGAGTATTTGGAAGTGCATGGTAAAATAGGGCTAAGTCATACCTGACAAAACTGTTAGAATTCTTTGAGGAGGTAACAAGCAAGTTAGACAAAGGAGAACCAGTGGACATGATCTATTTGGATTTCCAAAAGGCCTTGACAAGGTGCCGCACAGGAAGCTACTAAATAAGATAATAGCCCATGGTGTTAGGAACAAGTTACTGGCCTGGATAGAAGATTGGCTGACTAGCAGAAGGCAGAGAGTGGAAATAAAAGGGTCTTTTTCAGGATGGCATCCGGTAACTAGTGGAGCTCTGCAGGGGTCAATGTTGGGACCACAACTGTTCATATTATACATTAACGATCTGGACAAAGGAACTGAGGGTGTTGTTGCTAATTTTGCAGATGACACAGAGATAGGTGGAGGGTTAGTTGGTGTTGAGGAAATGGGAAGGATCCAGAAGCACTTGGACAGGCTGGGTGAGTGAACAAAGAAGTAACAGATCAAATATAATGTGGTAAAGTATGAGGTGTATATTTTGGGAGGGAGAATAGAGGCTCAGACTATTTTCCACATGGGGAAAGGCTTTGGAAATCTGAAGCACAAAGGGACTTGGGGGTCCTAGTTTAGGATTCTCTTAAGGTTAGCATGCAGGTTGAGCTACCAGTTAGGAAGGCAAATGCAATGTTTACATTTATTTCAAGACAGTTGGAATGCAAGAACAGAGTTGTAGTGTTGAGGCTGTATAAAAGCCCCAGTCAGACCACATTTGAAATATTGTGCGCAGTTTTGGGCCCCATATCTAAGTAAGAATATGCTGGCATTGGAGGGGGCCCAATGGAGTTTTACTAAAAGGATTCTGGGATAATGGGCTTATCATATGAGCAGCAGTTAAGGAATCTGAGTCTGTACTGTTTAGAAGGATGAGGGCAGATCTGATTGAAACATACAGAATACTGAGAGTAGATAGTGGATAGAGTACTGGATAGAGTAGATGTGGAGAAGAGGTTTCCACTCGTAGGACAGTACATAATTCATGGAAATTTGCATCACATATAGATAGGTTGGTTAAGAAGGCATTTAGCACATTTGCCTTCATTGCTCAGAAATTTGCATATAGGAGTTGGGAGGTTACATTGAAGTTGTAGAGGATGTTGGTGAGGCCTCTTCTGGAGTACTGTGTCCAGTTTTGGTTGCCTTGTTTTGGAAGGATATTATTAAGCTGGAGAAGGTTCAGAAGAAATTTACCAGGATGTTGCTGGGAAAGGAGGGTTTGAGTTATAAGGAGAGGCTGGGACATTTTTCACTGAAGTGTAGGAGATTAAGGGGTGACATTATAGAGGTTTATAAAGTCATGAGGGTTATAAATAAGGTGAATGGAAAGTGCCTTTCTCCTCGGGTAGGGGATTTCATGACAGGGGGCATATTTTTAAGGTGAGAGGGGAAAGATATTAAAAAGACATGAGGAGCAACTTTTTTACACAGAGAGTGGTTGTTGTGTGGAATGAACTTCCAGAGGAAATGATGGATATGAGTACAGTTACAACATTTAAAATACAATTGGATAAGTATATGAATAAGAACTAAGAAAACAAAAGAATGAAGACAGATGTTTTCTGTTAAAAACTGGCCTGAAAAGATAATGCAATTTAATTACTGGCCTAAGGGCATTATAGATGTATCAGCAGGGCCAAGTGCAGGCAGGTGGGACTAGTTTAGTTTGGGAACATTTTGGCATGGACTGGTTAGACCAAACGGTCTGTTTCAGTGCTGTATGACTCTATGACCCTATGACTCTTAGAACCAAGGGCACAGAGTGAAGAGATGAACATTTAGAACTGAGATAAGGAGGAATTTCTTCAGCCAGAGGATGGTGAATCCGTGGAACTCATTGCTGCAGAGGGCTGTAGAGGCCAAGTCATTGAGTGTATTTAAGACAGAGATAGATAGCTTCTTGGTTAGTAAAGGGATCAAGGGGTACAGGAGAAAGCAGAAGAATGGGGTTGGGAAATATATCAGCCATGATTGAATGGTGGATAAGATTGAGTGGCTGAATGGTCTAATTCTGTTCCTGTATCTTATGGTCTTATGGACTTATATTTCTTACAGGCTGGGATTCTTCTCTCAGAACATTCGACAATTCACTAACTGGAAAGAGACTAGGAGTGAGAAAAATCAAGCAGTACCGTCTCTAGAATTCTCCAAAAATATCACCTTGCCACCAAACTGGTTCTTCCTTGATTGACCAATTCAACAAGGTGCCAGCCTTGAGCAGAGCAATAGCTCATTGCTGATTCAACTCTAGTGCCCTTAGATCAGTAATTAAATTGCATTATCTTTCCAGGCCAGTTTTTAACAAAAAAAAACATTTGTCTTCATTCTCTTATTTTTTAAAAAAAGCTGTTGTTCAAATTAAAAATTCAATTCTTATTTTCAAATCACAGCTCCAAACCAAAAAATGAGAAAAGTAAAACAGAAATAGTGATAGTCTCTACATTGTTTTATTAAAAGTACATTGACGGTTTCTCGAGAATATATTCAGTGACTGATCACCACAGTAAGCAAGTTGCAAAAATAAAATTTATAGTCCATCAAACTGGTTTCACTCTGGGATCTGGCTTATCCAGTATTGCAATCAGCTATGATCATAACACGAAGCACAGTTGATTCCTCAAAATGATAGAATCATACAGCACAGAAGAGACCTTTTGGCCCATTGAGTCTGTATTGCCAAACTACTCTAAACTTATGCTAATCCCACTTTCCAGCACTAGGCCCACAGTCTTGAATGTTATGACACTTCAAGTGCTTATCCAAGTACTTTTTAAAGATTGTGGAGCTTATCCACCTCTACAACCCTCCTACACAGCGCATTCCAGTCCCCCAACACCCTCTGGATGAAATGATTTATCCTCAACTCCCCTCTAAATCTTTTGACTTTCCCCTTAAAAGTGTGCCCTCTTGTTATTGACCCTTCAACTAAGGAGGAACAGCTGCGTTTTATCCTCCCTGCCCATGTCCCCTCATAATATTATACACTTCTATCAGGTCCCTCCTCAACCTTCTCTGCTCCATAGAAAATAATTTGAGCTTATCCAGCTCACTTCATAGCTAAAATGCTCCATCCCAGGCAGCATCCCGGTGAATCAACTCTGCACCATTTCCAGTGCAATCACTTCCTTCTTTTATCGTGCAGTGACTAGAACTGCATACATTATTCCGGTTGTGACCTAACTGAAGTGCTGTACAGATCTAACATAACCTACCTACTGTTATAATCAATGCCATGACTACACAGGAGTTTCACATGCCTTCTTAACTACCTTATTAACCTATCCTGCCACCATCAGGGTTTTGTGGTCAAACATCCCAAGATCCCTCTGGTGGAGTTGTGGATAGTGTAGAGGGTTGTTGTAGGTTGCAATGGGACATTGACAGGAAGCAGAGCTGAGCAAAGAAGTGGCAGATGGAATTCAACCTGGAAAAGGGTGAAGTGATTCATTTTGGAAGGTCGAATTTGAATGCAGAATACAGGGTTAATGGCAGGATCCTTGGCAGTGTGGAGGAATAGAGGGATCATGCGGTCCACGTCCATAAATCCCTCAAAGTTGTCACCCAAGTTGATAGGGTTGTTAAGAAGGTGTATGGTATGTTGGCTTTCATTGGCAGGGGAATTGAGTTTAAGAACTGTGAGGTTATGCTGCAGCGCTATAAAACCCTGGTTAGACGA
The DNA here is from genome assembly GCF_021869965.1 of Rhincodon typus. NCBI lineage: Eukaryota > Metazoa > Chordata > Chondrichthyes > Orectolobiformes > Rhincodontidae > Rhincodon > Rhincodon typus. The sequence continues at coordinate 19,688,755 of NC_063361.1, forward strand.
CACTTGGAATATCGTGTTCAGTTCTGGTCGCCTCATTATAGGAAGGATATGGAAGCTTTAGAGAGGGTGCAGAGGAGATTTACCAGGATGCTGCCTGGACTGGAGAGCAGGTCTTATGAGGAAAGATTGAGGGAGCTAGGGCTTTTTTCATTGAAGCGAAGAAGGATGAGAGGTGACTTGATAGAGGTGTACAAGATGATGAGAGGCATAGATAGAGTGGATAGCCAGAAACTTTTTCCCAGGGCAGAAATGACTATTATGAGGGGGCACAATTTTAAGGTGATTGGAGGAAGTTATAGGGGAGAGGTCAGAGATAGGTTCATGACACAGAGAGTGGTGGATGTGTGGAATGTGCTGCCGGTGGTGGTAGTGGAGTCAGATACTTTAGAGACTTTTATGTGACTCTTGGATAGGCACATGGAGGATAGTAAAATGTAGGGTATGCAGGGTAGTTTGATATTAGAGTAGGATAATAGGTTCGTACAATATCGTGGGCCAGAGGGCTTGTACTGTTCTATGTTCTACTTTCTCTCAGCTTCCTAGTGTCATATTTTTCATCGAGTATTCCCTTATCTTGTTAATTCTTCAAAAGTAGATCACCTCATATATATCAAAGTTAAAATCCATCTGCCACTGATCTGCCCATCTGACCAATCTATTTATATCCTCCTGTAACCTAAGATCTTCTTCCTCACCGCCAACCTCCTGTTGGACTATAACCTGGTGTTGTGTGATTTCTGAATTTGTTTGATGTTCATACATTACCTAGTCAATCTAACATAGTGGGCAGTTTTAGTATTTGCACAAATTACTTAATTGCCCTTTTCATTAGTGTTTTAACCAACTTTTTGTTTTGTGTTCCTTTAATGTGTATAAATTTACTTTGGTTTAGAACAGCATTTTAAACTTAATCCAGTTTTAACTGGATATTCAGGTTAATCGGGTTTGTTGCAGACAAAATGAGTTAGAGTACACTCACTACATGGTATATAAAGGGCCATCTTGTGATCGTGGTAGTTTCCCTACCTGTGGGTGAAGAGGCACAGGTACAAGTCCCATCTACTCCAGAGGTACATTGTAATGCATTTGAACAGGTTGACTACAAATATCTAAGTGGTAGAAAATTAATTATTTTTACACAGGACTGAATCACCATTGAAGAAAATAATCACATCCCAACCTAATTCTCCACTAAGCTATCCCATCCATGGAGTTGAAGTAATGCCACTACAGTCAATTGTCATTCCAGGTGAGAATATCCAACTTAAGTTCTAGGAAAGCAATGAATGTTATTCATTTTCACTTCCACATTTTGTATAAAACACAATCTCTTCTTTCAGGTTTGGGTGTGTTTGCATTCAATCGACAGGACTATAAGGTGGGTGCATCTCCGTTTCTTCCAAGTTTTTGTTGGTCTGAAACCATGCCTGGCAACAGTTCCACTGGTACAGATAGACTTCCTGCACTATGTTCGAGCTGCTCGTCTGTACCTGGGAGACCAACAGGGCTGTGGAGCCAGCGTGACTCAGTGGTGGCACTTTTACTTCAGCGTCAGAAGATAGTGGGCCCTTGTCTCATTCCAGAATCTGAGGAAGTAAACAAGGCCAATGCTACAGTGTACTACTGAAAGAGTCAGAGATACTGCCTTTTAGTTGAGATTAGATTCTATTCCTCAATTAAAGTCACTATTTCACCAAGAGCAGAATCATCCAATATTTGAATTAATTAAATAAATAAAATGAAGTGTGGATGAGAATTTGATGATAAAAATTTAAATGTTCTATAGTCAAACTGTCATTTCAACCCTATTCACTTCGCAAGCCTACCGGATGAGTCCAAACAATAATTTGCCTAACTCCCTTGCAAAACTTGTTTTGTATTCAACTAAAAATATCAGCAAGGGAACAACATACTGTTGCATATAAATTCTTGAAAGTCTAAAATCACAATTAGCAGTATTAACAGCAAAGACTCAATGCATTTATCCTTTGCCATTCCTTTATCAGATTTTAATGTATGTGTCTTGATTCTCCCCAGTTAAATCTGATTATTACTTTTAAATGAATTAGACTGCACCCACTAAGTGGTACATAAAGGACTCTCTTTAGTGTCCCTACCCCTAGGCCTAGAGGCCCAGGTACAAATCCCACCAGCTAATTTTGTATTAATTTTATATTGCTTTTCTTTCTTCCTGTTCCTTCTCTCTCTCTCTTTCTTTCTACTTCGCTCCCTGTCTCTCTTTCTCACTCCTCCTCCCGTTCGGGCTCCCTCATCTCCATGGTGTCAAATTGACACACTTGACAAAGAAAGACTATAACCAAATCATACTGAAATAACTCCACAGAGGCTGGTATCCCACCATCAAGTTACCTTTATATACACATGAACTATCCTTTACTTTAATATTGCCTCTTCAGAGTCAGCTATCAGAGTGGAAGTTTCACTGACCCTCCCCTTTTTATCTGTCAGCCAAGGCTCCCTGATTGGACCAGATTAACAGCCCCAATCAGGGAGCTCATATTCCATGAAGTCCACATGGTGAACTTGTTACAATCACTACATCCCTCCCCCTCTACATCAGAGCAGATAGGCCAGTCCTATTTCTAGGAGATCCTCCTGGGACGTTTCAGCACTGGGTCATGTTCCTTTGACTCAGCATTCAATACGGGCAGCATGTAATGCAAGGGAACGCACCTCTTGTGCTAGGAGCACCTCAGTGGAATTTCACTCTCTTTGCCCAGCGACAAAGGTGTCAAGGCAGCTACATCTGTCATGTCCACCTCTGATTCCAAGGACTCGTCAATGCTTGATGGAGAGGGTGAACCCACAGGTTCCAGCAACCTTTCCGACTGTTCCCAGGAGCCGGGCATGTTTTGCGCCTGCAATTTTTGCAAATTCATGGCTTGCATATGGTACAGGTGTTTGTTCGTGACCGTCGCACCTACCCGAACTTTATATGTCACTGTTCCTGACCTCTGATCAAGCATGCCTTTTACCCATGTGGGGACATTTCTGTGATTCTTGCGCCAAACTTCATCCTCTGTATCAAACTTTCTCTCGCTTGGCGGAGTCTTGTGTCCAGCATTGGCATTCCTGACGCCGTTTCACTCTCCCCCTCACAACCCCCGCAGGTCCGGAACGATCAGACGTAACCTGGTGTGGAGTCTTCTACCCAGTAGCAGCTCGGGTGGCGCTATCCCTGTAGTTGCATGTACGGTGGCCCTATAATCAAATAAGAACTGTGCAGTTTGGTATCCGGTGAGCTCTAAGCTGCTTCTTTAAGCCTGCCTTCGAGTTTGGACTGCTCTTTCTACCAGGCCATTGGATGATGGATAGTGTGGAACTGTCTTTATTGCTTGAATCCCATTCAGCTTTAGGAAATACTCAAATTCCCTGCTGGTAAACCATAGCCTGTTATCTGTGACTAACATGTCCGATGAGTCCATTTAACGAAAAAGATGCACGTAGTTTTTCAATCATTGTCCCGATGTTTGATGAATGAACTCTAGCAAATCCAGCCACTTTGAGTGGGCATTTACGATGACTAAGAACATTGAACCCATTGCAGGAACTGCATAGTCGACATGCATCCAAGTCCACAGTTTACCTGACTAATCCTGCAGATGTGGGGGATCTGTTTGCGGTAACCTTTGTCCTTGTTGGCACTCTGGGCACTGCCCCCACCAAAGCAGCTATGTCTGCATCCAACCCTGGCCACTAGACATAGGCTCTTGACAACATCTACATTTTGGAGACCCCTGGATGATCCTGGGGAGTTCAACTTGTATTTGGCAGCAACCTTTGCTTGAGACAATCATGTTTGCTCCCCACAACAATATGTCATCCTCTATGGTGATCTAGTCTCTCAGGGTCCAAAAATGTTTTAATTTCTGGTTCTGATGGCCCTTTGGTTTCCGCCACCATCACCCGTTGTTTCAGTTTTGAAAGGGCTAGATGTTTCTGCATCCAAACTCTGATATTGTCAGCTGTGACTAGGAGCATGTCCAGAAATTTAATACCATTACAGACTCTTCCACTGAGTGTGCCACCGGTGATGTATCTGCTACTCAGCTTCCTGGATGGTGTTCTAACTTGTAATTACAAGCACATAGTATTAAAGCCCAACCACTGAATGTGGCCCAAAGTCACGTGCGGCACTGCCTTGTCCTCTTTAAGCAAACCAGGTAGGGGTTTGTGGTCTGTGACCATCACAAATTTTCATCCATAAAGGTAATGGTGGAACTTCCTGACACCAAGTATGACCACCAGCCCTTCCTTCTGTAGCTGGACGTATTTATATTCTGGATGCTTACACTATTAGGCATTCCTCTCCATTGGGCCATCTATGAGCAAATACCACACCATATGGGGAGGCATTCCATGTCAATACCAGATCTTTCTTGGGATCATATTGTACCAACAACTTAGCAGATGATAGCTGTTTCTTTACTTCACTGAAAGCTATGGCTTCTCTATGCAACCATTTCCAAAGCTGACCCTTTTTTTAAGAGTTGATGCAAAGGTGACAGGATGAAGACCAGCTGATGTATGAACTTTCCATAATAACTTACCAGCTCAAGAAATGACCTAAACTCCTGGATAGAGTTGGGAGCCAGGGCACCTTTGATTGCCCTTCCTTTATCTTCCAACTTATTGACGCTGTAGTCCAAGCAGGTCACTTTGGGGACCTGGAACACACATTCTTCCCTTTTTAGGTGTATGCCCACCTTGGAGAAATGCCTTAGGACTATATCTAACCTCTCTAAAGTGTTCATTGTTAGTCTTCCCTGTCATTAGAAAGTCATCCAGATAAATGGCGACCTTGCAAGATGTTCTCCATCATCCGGTGAAAAATTGAACAGGCTGACGATACCCCAAATGGCAGGCTTGTATACTGGGACAAACCCTGATGGATATTAATTCCAGGCTACTTCTGGGAATCCTCATCTAACTGCAATTGCAAGTATACATGGCTCATGTCCATCTTCGTGAAGGATAGACCCCAGCCAGCTTTGCGTATAAATCCTCTGTCCAAGGGAATGGGTATTTATCCAGCTGCAAAAAACGGTTTACCATTTGTTTAAGATGGTATTCAATGGTCTGGACAGCTGTTCATTTGAGTGGAAGCCAATCTTCCCAACCAGACTGATTTCCAAGCAGGAAATCTGGTGGATGTGAGGGAGCTAGGAGAAAAAAGCTAGTTTTATTCTGTCTGGATTACCTTCTGTCATAGACAGGCAAATCCTTCCATTAACACTGCTATTTAGTTGCAGTCTTTTCATATTCCTTTCTCATAGTTCAATCTTTAAATTCAACCATGATACAGATGGACTGCTTTATCATTTAATACAAAGATACATCCTACTGAGAAAGGAGGATTGTCAGAAAGGGATAAACCAATCATGGTAGCATCAAATTGAAGGAAAGAAAACATACCATGTAGCAAAGATGTGGTAAACCAGGGGATTGGGAAAGTTTAAAAACTAATTAAAGATGACTGAAACAATAGTAAAGAGGTAGAAAATAAGGTTTTAGAGAAGGCTTGTAGCTCGGGTTGTTGATGCGGTTGTTGACTTGCTGGCCAAGCTGGTAAGATTGTTTGCAGACGTTTCTCGTCAGTAGCTGTTGTAGTGTTGTTGTCGGTTTGTGGGCTACCATGATTCCTAGGCAGCGGAGAATCTGTTGGTCATCTCAGATATGTCCTTAATGTATGGTAGGGTGACTCGACGGTTGTGGGCATCATTAATCATTACCCATAGCTTTCTGAGGCCTTTCTGTTCAGCTGTTTAGTGGTGGCTTGTATTTTACATTGTGTGGCAGTACCTGTTTTCTGATGCATTTGTGTAGGAATTGAGGTTGCTTGTGGATGGCACTCACTTGGAGGAGTACTGATGATGTTACCTAGTATGGTGACGAAACGTCTGCAAACAAACATAGCAGCTCGGTGAGCAAGTCAACAACTGCAGGTAGAAAATAAGCTTTGAGAGTCAACTCGCAAATAATATCAAGATAGACAGCAAGAGTTTTTCACAACATATAAGAAAAGACAGCGAATGAGAGCAAAGGCCTCTTCATCAACAAGGCTGGGAAAATAATCATGGGGAAACGGGAAGTGTCAGAGGTGTTGAATAAATGTTTTGCATCGATCTTCATGGTAGAAAACACAATAACATTTAAGAAATACTAAGGAATTAAGGGGCAAAAGGGAGAGAAAGAACTACATTATGTATTACTAGAGAAAAAATACCAATGGAGCCAAAGGCTGATAACACCCTAGATCGGATGTATTGCATTCTAAGATATTAAAGGCTGTAGTTACAGAGATATTGGATGCATTGGTAGTAATCTTCCAAGGATACTTAGATTCTAAAATAGTCCTTGAGGATTGGAAAACTTCCCATTTATTCAAAAAGGGAAAGAGACACAAAAATGGTAAGTATAGGCCAGTTAGCTTGTCATCTGTTGCTGGGAAAATGTTAAAGTCTATTATATATGTTGTAATGGAACATTTAGAAACATATAATGTAATCAAGCACAATCTGCATGGCAAGGGTAGGGAATCTGTAGAGTTTCTCACTGACAGGGCTGTGGATGCTGTATATTCAAGGCTAATATACATGTATTTTTATCAATAAGAAAAATGAGAAAAGGCAGGAAATTTGAGTTGAGGATGATCAGATCGGTGATTATCTCATTGAGTGTCAGAGGAGCTCTGGTGGACCAAATGTTTCCTACTTCTTATGAAATTGCATCTTATGGTGTTATAGATACCAGACAACACATTGCAGCGCAACAGCGCCTCTGCAAATTCATTCAAAGATTTAAAGCTAAAAGACGTAAATTGGCATAGCATTTTTCAAGACCACCAGACAACTTAGGTATTTTACAGCCACAGATGGATGCAAATACATTCAATGTTGCAGTGTAGGAACCATTCCAGCCAATTTCTGTACAAAAACAACAATGTGATAATGATCAAATCATCAGTTTTTGTGATGTAGCTTTAGGGATAAATACTGGTCAGAATACCACCGATGGCACACCTGTTCTTCTTCAACACAGTGTTTTATATCTCCTCAAGCAAGAAGATGGCATCCTGACTGTCTTATCTCAAAGACAACATTCCAACAATGCAGCAATTCCCCATTATTTTATCGGTGTGTCAGGATTCTTTTTTGCACCCAAGACCGGAAGTGGAGTATAAATCTGAAACTGGAAACTCAGAAGCAAGAGTACTACCAACTTAGCCACGACTGACATTCATTTACACTATATTCAAATAATAAATAGTGTGATCATGCACTCAAAAGATCTTAACATTCACTATCTTTTCCAGATGCTCAATTACACAAACATCTGTAGCATTCTGCAAAACTCTGCATCATATTTTATCCATTAAAAGGCACCTATGTGAGTTTAATTATCTATTTTCTTGTTATTTAGGTGAAACTAACAGCTACACAAGGAGTATTTAACACAATTGCTGAGGTCCCTAAGGCTGTGCTGAAAGGATTAGGTGAAAAACAGTTAATATTAAAAAGCCCAAACTTGGAACTCATAAATGCTGTGCTTAAATATATTACTTACACAAGCACAAAATACCACATAAATACAGCTGATATAGGTAAGTATACCCCTTAATGTTTTATTTATTAATATAGCCTCAAAATACCTTTCCATTCACTTTGAAGGTGAAATCAACCCCTTAACTGATAAATTATTCCAAACCTTCCTATATGGCATACACATTAAAAACACTTACTTTTCCAGCTATTCACTATGCTAGGAGACATTATAGCTAACAAAATGATTGCCCTTTGTAAATTAGAAACTTCATCTTCTAGTTAGCACCCAGACCTCCCCAAACACCAAGACATCTACTTTAACCCATTCCTGTCACTGCCTTAGCTCATTGACTCCTGATATCTCATCTATTGTCTTTGTGACCTCCAGATTTAGATATTCCAAAGCACATCTGGTCAGACTTCCATCTTCCATCCTTATAAAATTGAGTTGATCCAAAATTCTGCTCCCAGAATCATAAGTCGTACCATACCCAGTTTACCCATCACCTCTTTGATCATTGACCTGCATTGGTTCTCAATCCATCTATGCCTTTAATTTTACAATGTTGCTCCTCATTTGCAAATCCCTCTATAGTTTCAAGCCTAACTTTATAACCTCCTCCAGCCCTACAATAGTCCAAATTCCAGCCACCCCTCCAATTTTCACTTCCTACACTACTCCAATTTTAATCTCATTTATGGGGCACCTTGAACTGTTCAGGCCACAAATATATAATTATATACCAAAACAAAACATAAAACCCACACTGAGAAGTATTCATCATAGGGACACTTACTATATACAGGCAAAGCATTTTGAAACAGTTTCTGTTCCTGGACCAGTCCACTCATATAGAATCTTACAGCAACTTGCACAAAAAAAAAATCAGCAGATGCAAACTGCATTCCGCAAACGTTAAGATCAGTGTATCAGTAAATACGGATGCATATCAATCTTCAACTTGCACAGCCAACTATATATCCACAGAAAGCAGGAATACATGATTCAGGGAGAGAAAAGTATACTGGAAGACTACAAGTCAGTTAAATGGTTTAAGTCACTATGCCATGACTGGACATTCATTGGTATTCGAACACACTGTGCCAATGACTGATAGGATGTAGCATGTTTCCTGTTTGCTAACCATGCCACTCTTATTAATGTTGCTGTGGGGAGGGACTTGATACTTCCTCATGGCTGCGTTCTCAACTTCTATTGTAAAACTAGTGCTAAAGTCATTCCATTCATTATTTTTGTTGGAAGAGCTCAAAGGTAGGATCAACTGAGACAAAATATCTCATAAAACGTAGAAACATAGAAGGTAGGAGCAGGAGGAGGCCATTAGGCCCTTCAAGCCTGCTCTGCCATTCTTCACAATCATGGCTGATCGTCCAACTCAATAGCCTAATCCTGCTTTCTCCCCTTAACCCTTGATCCCATTCACCCCAAGTGCTATATGTAGTCGCCTCTTGAATACATTCAATGTTTTGGCATCAACTACTTCCTGTGTTAATGAATGCCATAGGCTCACCACTCTTTGGGTGAAGAAATGTCTCCTCATCTCTGTCCCAAATGGTTTACCCCGAATCCTCAGACTGTGACCCCTGGTTCTGGACACACACACCACCGGGAACATCCTCCCTGCATCTACACTGTCAAGTCCTATTAGAATTTTATAAGTCTCTGTGAGATCACCACTCATTTGTCTGAACACCAGTGAAAACAATCCTGATCTAGTCAATTGTTCCTCAAATATCAGTCTTGCCATCCCCGGAATCAGCCTGGTAAACTTTCACTCCCTCAAGAGCAAGGGCATCCTTCCTCGGAAAAGGAGACCAAAACTGCACACAATATTCTAGGTGTGGCCTCACTAATACCCGGTGTTACTTCAACAACACATCCTTGCTCCTGTACTTGAAACCTCTTGCAATGAAGGCCAACATATCATTTGCCTTCTTTACCGCCTGCTGCACCTGCGTGCTTACCTTCAGTGACTGGTGCACAAGGGCACCCAGGTCCCACTGCACACTCCCCTCTCCCAATTTACAGCTATTCAGGTAGTAATCTGCCGCCTTGTTTTTGCTTCCAAAGTGAATAACCTCACATTTATTCAAATAATACTGCATCTGCCATCGATTTGCCCACTCACCCAACCTGTCGAGATCATGCTGAAGGATCTCTGCATCCTTGTGACAGTTCACCCTCCCACGCAACTTGGTATTATCTGCAAACTTTAGATGTTACATTTTGTTCCCTCATCTAAATCATTAATATATATTGTGAAAATCTGGGATCCCAGCACTGATCCCTGTGGCACCTCACTGCTTACTGCCTGCCAACTTGAAACGGACCCATTAATTTCAACTGTTTGTTTCCTCTCTGTCAACCAGTTTTCTGCCCATCTCAATATACTTCCCCCAATCCCATGCGCTTTAATCTTGCACAATAATCTATTTGTCAAATGCTTCTGGAAGTCCAAATATACCACATCAACTGGCTCCCCCTTGTCAGCTCTACTAGTTACATCTTCATAGAATTCCAACAGATTTGTCAAGCATGATTTCCTCTTCATAAATCCATGCTGACTCTGTCTCATCCTGCCACTGCTTTCTAAATGCTCCGCTATAAAGTCCTTGATAATGGATTCGAGAATTTTCCCCACTTCTGAAGTTAGGCTTACCAGACTATAATTCCCTGTTTTATATCTACCTCTTTTTTTTTCAAATAAGAGGTTCAATGGTCATGACAAAAACTATCTATCCTGTAATGAAATTGCCCAAATTTCAGGATGAGTAGGATATTAGTAATGATAACATGTCTCATTTGGAAGATCCAGAAATGTCCTTCTTCTCCCAACATCACAGGTGCAAGTTTTCAAACAATTCAATTCATTTAACATTATATCAGGAATTGACCAAACATCACTGGCCCTGACAACATTCTAACACTTACAATGAAGATTTGTATTCCAGAACTAGCTAAATTTTCAAGCGTATCTACAACATTGACAATGTGGAAATTTGCCCAGGTATGTCCTGTGCATAAAAGCAACTGAAACCCAACTTGGCCAATTATCACTGCATCAATCATCTATCCATCATCAGCAAAGTGATGAAAGAGATTGTTGACAGTGGTATCAAGTGGCACTTGCAAAGGAATAACCTACTGACTAACACTCAGCTTGGATTACACCAGCACACTTTGCCTGCTGACTTTACTGTACTAATCAGATCAAAGCAGCTGCTTTATTAGAACCTCATCAACAATCTTCAACATTCACTCCTTCCATCTCTGACAGACAGTGGCAGCAGTGTGTACCATCTACAAGATGCATTGCAGTAACTCATCAGGCTCTTTCAACAGCACCTTTGATACCTGAAACCTCCACCACTGAGAAGGACAAGGCTATGGGAACACCGCCACTTGCAAGTTCCCCTCCAAACCACTCATGGTCCTGACTTGGAACTATATCACTGTCACTGGATCAAAATCCTGGAACTGTCTTCCAAACGGCACCTTTGGTGTCTCTACACCCCAAGAGTTGCAGCAGTTCAAAAAGGCAGCTCACTGCCCCATCTTGGGCAATTAGTGATTGATACAATACATGCTAGCCTAGTCAGTGATACTCACACACATGAAGGGATAAAAAATAATAATAAATTGTTGTATGGCTTAAATGTTTTCTGTTGTTTTTGTTGCAATCAGTCAGTTAAATTTTAAAGTCTACTACTTGAAAAATGCATTGTTTTGAACTTAATTTTGTGTTTTGTTTTATTTTTACAAAAGTGTCTTTTCAGTTTGAACAGCATGTTGCTGAATTTCCGATTATTATCAGGCAGCCCCCAATGCCACGGTTGTTTGATCCCGGTCCAGGTAAATGTGGTTTTAATTGGGGTCATAAAATTTAGAGATTTGATTAATGTATTTAAATAAAATTTGTTTGTTTGATTAACTCGTATTGTCTTTCCTCATTCCAGACAATGACATCAATTCCTTGGTAACCATTACAACAAAGACATTTTTAAGATATCATAAGCTTCGAATCTTGATAGACAGCATTCGAAGATTTTACCCAAACATGACGATAATCATTGCAGATGACAGTGAAATTCCTGAAAAAATTGACGGATCACACATCGAACAATACTTCATGCCATTTGCGAAAGTATAGTAATGATTTCTGTATTCAATTTATATTCTATACAGATTTGAAACGGGTATTCGATTTGAAAGCACATTTCAATGATTTGATATTATATATGATACCTTAACTGATTTCTAGCCTGTCACACCTTAACGAGGTATAGCACACTGGAAATCAAGCCCTGATATTCCCAGAGTCATCACAAAAGTTAAAGATTTTATAGCTGTATGTGAAGTTCCCAATTTACCTCATTTTAAATCCAGGTTGGCAGGAAGAACGGACCAGGATTCTGTACTTAACAAGAATGACTATTTCTTACAAATCAATAGATTCTAGCTACAGGTAAATAACTATGAGCTGCTGACATATAACTTGACTAATTACAACTCTGACCCTCATATAAGGCTCCCCCTGCACACACAAACAGACAGACAAAAGATATTGCAATATGGGTAGAAGGAATAACTAGGAAGGCAAGTCAATGGCCCCTGTTCATAGGGTTTGCCGACATGATCGTCTTGTTTGTCAGGATTCATTGTTTTTCAATCTCTTTTCTCCAAGTACTTTCACTTCCTTGCAGGAGGCACAGCGTAACTGGCTCTCACAGTATAAAGTCTCTGACTTTGTTGTTAAAAGCAACAGCTTACAGTGACTGGTGAGGGAAATTAAACTGCAGACTGCAGAGAGACACTCCACCTCCCCTTCTAAATTCCAAATGAGGAGCAATTGGTCAGTTCACGAACTGAACCAGTCAACAGATAATGCCTAGTGAACGGGAAGAGGTATGATCTGATCCTGGGCTGCCTGTTCATTTTGAGATGTTCAGTTAGTTAAAAATTAATAAGAACCTTCCCATTACATTACTTTGAATCCTAAGTTCTGATGGTCCATATATGAGCTGCTTTTCAGGCAATCCAATCCTGAAAAAACAACTTGCATTTGTATAGACATTAAATCAGTGTAAGTAATGCTTTTGTCTAAATCCTCTTCCAGTTGAATAAGTTTATCACTCCCTGTTGGCTCCTCTTACTGTTGCTGTTGCCACTTGTACAGTTTCGCTTATGAGATCAGGAGAGGGGTGTGGTGTGGAGCTGTTTGGATTTGGAAATACAAATTTCAAGTTTTACAGGCATTTGCAACTGGAACTGCATATGTGTTTTATTTTTGTCTGATAGTTTCCCTTATTACTTCTTGATCTTTATCAGTTTCATCTTAAGGAGGGCTATAGTCTGTTCCAACATAGCCCTGTTCAAAGTATGAGCATCTTCCTTCTGAGTCTGTCCAAGGATTTCGTAAAGATGTTATGAACTATGGTTGGAGGGGTTACCTCCTGTATCCCAGCAGCCATCCTGTTGTGGCCTGTGGGTCTTGGAAGGATGTTCTGAGTTCTGTAGCATGGAAGAGTCATTGCAGCTCCAATGTTAACTGATGTAATCATAATTTGAGTGAAAGCTGTTTTGGTAGGTGAACTCTGCAGGCTAGTGATTGTTCATCCTGAACCAGGGGAAGACTGTGACTGTGGAGAATCCCATTGTCAAGCTGCTTGACTCTCTTTCTCATGGAGGAAAATGGCATCTGTTACACCCCAGATGCATTTCTGGGTGCATGATTGGCAAATGCTACACAGGCCCCCAGTTGGTCATTGAAATGAATTGCTGGCACAAAGATTCAGGGTAACCTTGATGGCCACAGAGCTGGGATTGTAACCTACTCCTTCTGAGCCTAATTCCTGCTCCAGCAGTTGACACAGTTTCGTGATGATAGCATAGAACCTACTTACTCAGTGCCTGCATGCTCTTTCAGACAACTGAAGATAATAATGGTGAGGCTTATAGATGTGGGGATTCAATATTCTCCTCTGGCTCCTTGATGGATCTTCACCTGCTCGATCTCTGGATACTGTGCAACTGCAGCTAATGTTTGCTGTTGCTGTTTTCTCCTTATACAGTGTCATTGTAGTCAGATCAATGCCATAATGACTCCAGTCACCACAATCTGCATGTGAGAAACATGAGGAGATAAATGGGGTGAACATTAGAAAGATAACACAATTTTATTAAAGCAAATCCTGAACTCTTACATCCATAACAATGAAGGCTTATGTTATGCCCTCAAAAAGTATAGCATTGAGGCTCCCAAAACAGATCATTGTCAAGTTTCCTAAAGAGTTTTGAGGAATGCCACCTTATTCAAATGTATCCAGCACAATCTAAAACCAGGTTTTCATGCTGCAATGAGGAAATAGTATTCTCCACCTCAGCACCTCTGATGCAGACGGGGGTGTGCCCTTTACTCTGCTTCCTGAAGCCAATGATTAGCTGCTTTGTTTTGCTGATATTGATGGAGAGATTGTTGTCTCTACGCCCTATCTCCTTCCTGTACTCCATCTCATCATTGCTTTGGGATCCAACTTACAACAGTGGTGTCATTAGCAAACTTGTAAATGGAGTTGGTGTGGAATATGGCCACACAGTAATGTGTGTGTAAGGATTGTAGTTGGGGGCTGACTACACAGCCTTTTGGGGCACTGGCGTTGAGGATTATCATGGAGGAGGTGTTGTCATCTATCCTCACTGACTGAGGCCTGTTGATGAGGAAGTCGAGAATCTAGCTACAGAGCAGGGAGCAAAGACCTAGGTCCCGGGGTTTAGAGATGAGTTTGTTTGGAATTACAGTGTTGAAAGCAGAGCTGTCCTCAATAAGTAGGAGCCTGATCTAGGTATCCTTGTTCTCCAGATGATCAAGGGATGAGTGTAGGGCCAAGGAGATGACATCTGTCATGGATCTGTTACACCTGTAGGCAATTTGCAAGGCATCAAGGCAATCTGGAAGAATGGAGTTGATGTGAGCATGACTAACATCTTGAAGCACTTCATAATTTTTATGGATGTCAGTGCCATCGGGTGGTAGTCATTGAGGCATGCTGCATGGATTTTCTTTGGCATTGGTATGATGGTGGTCTTCTTGAAGCAGGTAGGGACTTTGGATTGTAGTAAAGAGAGATTGAAGATGTCTGAGAATACTCCTGCCAGTTGGTCCGCACAGGATCTGAGTGCACAGCTGGGGACTCCATCTGGGCCAATCACTTTCTGTGGGTTCACTCTCAAGAAGGCCAAACTAGCATTTGGGATGGTAACCATGCGTTCAGGTGCATCTGAGACGGATGGGACGGCTGACATCGTTTCACTGCCCTTCTGTTCAAAGCGAGTGTAGAGTGCATTGAGCTCATCAGGAAGGGATGGACTGTTGCCCGCAATTGTCTTTGACTTCGCTTTATAGCCCATTATGTCGTGTAAGCGTTGCCATAAATGAAGGGTGTTCATGTGGTTAGTCTGGGTTCAAGGTCAGTTTGGTATTGCCTCTTGGTCTCCCTGATGGCCTTGTGAAAGTCATATCTGCATTTCCTTTAAAGGTCAGAATCACCCTACTTGAATGCTTCAGACCTGGACTTCAGTAGGGGGTGGATCTCCTGGTTCATCCCCGGCTTCTGGTTGGGGAATGTTCATACTGACTTCTTCGGCACGCAGTCACCTACACACTTACAAATGAAGTCTGTAACAATAATGACATATTCATTCAGGTTGGCCACTGAGTTCTTGAGTATGGACCAGTCCACCGACTCTAAGCAGTCCTGCAGGAGCCCTTCTGCTTCCTCAGACCAGAGCTGCACTACTTTCTGTAGCAGGTCCTTATGCTTCAATTTCTGCTTGTAAACCAAGAGTTGAAGCACAGCTTTATGTTCTTGTTGCATTTGTTGCCCACCCCTCATTGCCCAGAGGGCAGTTAAGAGTCAGCCACATTGTTGTGGATCTGGAGTCACGTGTAGGGCAGACCAGGTAAGGATGGCAGTTTCCTTCTCTAAGGGACATTAGTGAATCAGGTGGGGTTTTTATGACAATTGACAATGGTTCATGGTTATCATTAGACTCTTAATTCCAGATTTTTCATTGAATTCAAGTTCCACCACCTGCCATGGCAGGATTTGAACCCAGGCCCCGAGAACATTACCTGGGTCTCTGGATTAGTCCAGCGATAATACCACTAGGCCCTCCATACTACCTGCATGCAAGTTCACCTCCGCTATCCTGACAATGGTCTATATCCCACCCCATGCAGAAGTGAAGAGCGCATTTGACGAAGTATACAATGTTACAAACAGTCTGAGATGGAATACTCCAATGTTCATCATAGCCAGTGACTTCAACAGGCCAATCTCCATAACGTGCTACTAAAATTTCACCAACATACCTCCTGTCCCAGCAAAAGTCTGAAATCTTTAACCATTGCTACACAACCATCAAAGATGCCTACCATCCCGTTCCCCCATCTGCATTTTGCAAAATCAGAACATAAAGCTGTGCTTCAACTCTTGGCTTACAAGCAGATTGAAGCATAAGGACCTGATACAGAAAGTAGTGCAGCTCTGGTCTGAGGAAGTAGAAGGGCTCCTGCAGGACTGCTTAGAGTCGGTGGATTGGCCATACTCAAGAACTCAGTGGCCAACCTGAATGAATATGTCATTATTGTTACAGATTTCATTTGTAAATGTGTAGGTGACTGTGTGCCGAAGAAGTTAGTATGAACATTCCCCAACCAGAAGCCGGGGATGAACCAGGAGATCCACCCCCTACTGAAGTCCAGGTCTGAAGCATTCAAGTAGGGTGATTCTGACCTTTAAAGGAAATGCAGATATGACTTTCACAAGGCCATCAGGGAGACCAAGAGGCAATACCAAACTGACCTTGAACCCAGACTAATCACATGAACACCCTTCATTTGTGGCAAGGCTTACATGACATAATGGCCAATGATAGTCTCATACTGTGAATGAATAATAAGGAAAAAACACCATCAGCAACTTGCTCATCACACCGGATCACAGGATGAAGATGAACTGGGTGCTGGGAAGCTGCATAAAGCAGATATACCCTGTCATCCTCAATGTTCTCATCAATTCCAAATGACATGGGCTCTGCAACTACCTACCTCAGAATCGTTAGAGCCACATCATCGACACAGTTCAGGAGATGCAGGTGTCCTCGACCACTCTACTAGTTCTCTTCTGTTCCATTCGATTGTGTGCGACCATTTCCCACAAAGAAGAGGGCAGAATGTCAGTGACCGTGTGACACTGTATGCCTGCGATAGTTTTATAACTGGAGGTATCAGTAGGTGCATGTAGGGTTAGGCTTAAACATGATATATTCAAACCAGATCATAAAGGGTTCATTGTTAAGGGTTAATTGGACATGCTAATGAGCAATTGAACGAAAGTCGAAGAGTACAGTAATCCCACGACTATTACTTACCCTTCACTTTAAGCTAAATACTTCTCGTAACATAATTTCAAAGAACCAAGTTCTCCTCATTTATTGATTTTGAAACTCTTGCCATGGTCTTCTTCACAGGGATGGTTTGCTGGAAGAAACTTGGCAGCTTCTCAGGTCACAACTAAATACCTTCTTTGGGTAGATGAAGATTTTTTATTCACAGAACATACAAAATTGGAAAAGTTGGTGGAAGTATTGGAAAATACAAACTTGGATGTGGTAAGAATGGAATTGAATGAAAAATGAAAGAATTTTCTCAAATATTTAAATCTGATGACATTTCACATTGATGCATCCCAAAAATGAATTCTAATTTGTGTAGAAAATATAGAGATTGATGTTTTGTTCATGGTTAGACACAAATATGAATTTCCACCTATTACCCTCAAGCTCAAAGTCAATCATTGATTAAAGCTGGAAATTAATTTTATCAATGTTTCTTCTGTCTAAAAAAAAATGATGGGCTTTGTTCAGCAAAGAGATTAAAAGATGAAAGACTAAAATAGGAACTCAACTTATCTCAGATCCAGCCATTCCCAGTTTTGGCAAAATAGGATAAAAAACTGTGACCAATTCTGTTCAGGATGAGATTGGTCATTCCAATAGTTTAATGAGTCTGCATACCTTCATTTCAAGGTTCCTCTTTTTTTTGACTTTCTTTAAAAGAAGGCAGGAAATGTTGAATACATAAGGAAAATTCCTTTATTGCAATGCTCTTGGTCTAGGAGGAAAATGGATGTTACTTTTCAGCCAGCATCCTGACGACTATCACTCTACCTCAAAATCAGATACTCTGAACTCCCAGTCCCCAGGGACCATCAGGTCTTAACTCCCAGTTACAACTTTGCACTGACCATGTTCCTACACAACTGCTGGTAATCTGTCACTTACAGAAAAAATGCAGGATGTTAAAGAAACCCATCTTTGCAGGCTTTTAACTCATAATGTTTGAGGAAGGGATGAAGGATGGGAGGAATGTAGGAAGAAGGAATGGAGGAAATGAGAGAGGCAAGGTGGAAGTAAAGGAGCAAGGTTGAAAAGGAGAAATGGATTCAGGAAGGAACGGAAGGAGGAAAAAATTAAGGAAGGGAGGGTGGAGGAAGATAGGAAGGAAGGGAGTGATGAAGGAAGGAAGGAAAGGAGGAACAAAGGAAGGAAAAGAAGAAGGAAGAGAAAAAGGAAGCAACGGAGTGATGGAAAAAGTGGACAATGAAGGGAATATACTTCACAAGTATCTGCTTCTTTAAATGTATTCAAGAGAGGAAAACTGAGACCAAGGCTTCTCAAGGTGGAGATGAGAGGACAAGTGGAGTTGTGAGCGGTATTTCTGAGGTGCTTTGAGGCAAGAATGGCTGAAAACCCACCACCACACCTCACTTCATGGTTCTCCACTTCTCAGCGAGAGGTTGTGACAATTATAAATCCTGAAATGTGCTCCCAGTGGGAAAAGGCTTAGCAAATACTGACATTGACACTTGTGAGAGTAGAACAAGCATATCATTGAGAAAGAAAGATACATCATACCATTTTTCAATCACATGAATTATAATCTTTGTAGGTTGGAGGCTCAGTAGACAGGAATCAATTCCACTTTAGGCTGTGGTATGAAAATGGAAACCTTGATGATGGAGAATGCTTGTTTTCCAAGACTGGTGGCTTTCATGGCTTGGACGGGTTTCCAAACTGTGTGATAACCAGTGGTGTGGTGAATTTCTTTCTGGCAAGGACATCGAAGATACTGAGTGTTGGATTTGACCCTCGATTGGCCAGGGTAGCTCACTCAGGTAAGTGAACCATTAAGTTGTGCTGCTCCTCTGTCATTACCACTATTAATTGATGATAATCAATTTTTATTCTGATTTGTTTGTTTTCATGTTTCACTAACAACCTTAGGGAGCCAAAATGTACCATGAACATGAGTCAGGGGTTTTGTGACGAAATGGGGTTGGAAACCAAGGAAGGTGGGCACAAAACCTCCTTCCACCAGCTACGCTGCTCATTCTCAACATGGTCCAAAGTCTTGGACATTTTCCAGGAGGCCAGGTTGTGACTAAATGTAGGTGGGTCACCAGTGAACCAATTAAAGCTCCTCTCCTGCACTGACTGGAAATTTCCAGTTAGCCTATTGACCCTACAGTGGCCAAAACACGGCCAGCAAAAGGAAGCCAGTGATAGGCCAAGGTCTAACCTTCCAGAATGCTTTAAACCCAAGCCTCCTCCACACACTATCATTGCCAAAGATGAAGAATGATCAGAGCTGCAGTTGCATTCCTTCACAAAGGTGATCTATCAGCTATGGGAATTTTTACTTCCACACATTTTAAACAGCTGAAAGGGCACCTGTATTCTTTAACTGCTAGACTCCCACCTATTGACCCTTCAATATCACCAACTGTCCTTAATGAGACTGTGAACATGCCCCTGGTTATCAATCAACAAAACCTGCAAACATTGTGTTACTCCATTGCATTGCAGGGTTCAGGCCAGAACTGATCCCAATCCCAAGCAGAAAGTCAAACCCATCTTTTCAGAAAGATGTTTTGATCTGACAAAATATTAGACTTAAAAACAGAAATTGCTGGAAAAGCTCAGCAGGTCTGGCAGCATCTGTGGAGAGAAATCAGAGAAATCAACTGCTTTACAGCATCCACAGTTGTTTCAGTTTTCATAAAATATTAGATTTGTTTTACCTATAGATCATGATTCAAAAAAGCAAAATTCAAACTGAAATCAAAATGAAAATTGCTAATCTGAATACAGAAACTTAATGTTGCCTTGTTCTGCACATAAATCACTTATTCAGATGGTTTAGGAATCTTTACAATATTGATGATTTATATGGTTTACCATAGATTTAATGTCTGTTGGTTAGTTTTACATTGCAGTTTCACACTGAGCTGTCATTCCAGACTAGAAACTTCATAAAGGTAGTCCCACTGTCTCATTGAGAGAGAATAACTGGTGGTGAGTTTAACCTGAAGGTTAAGTGCGGGGCATGACTCCAGAAAGTATCTTGGTGAGCTGATAGTACGGACAAATCCGTGCCATGTTGTGAACTCCTTCTGGAAAACTCAGCAAGTTAGTAAGCATTCAGATTTTCCAAATGTCCTGCTATTTCTTCCTTATGAAATGGTCTCGAGCAGTTTCCCAACCACAGATGTAGCACTTTGTCATTCCTCACACAACTAACGTATCATTTGCGCAGGTGCAGATCAGGTACAATAGTGTACTAACCAGCTCATTGTTTAGCTTCTCAGTGAGGCCTGATTTGGTTCAGTATCCAGTAAATCTTCAGTGCCAATTCAGTTCCACTTTCTGCTTGATAGAAACTATGACCTGCTTGCAGCTCTCTGGCCATGGCAGAGAATTTGCGATATTTGTTTTTCAACTTGCTGCCACCATATGGTATTCTTGATCTCTCTGTGTTAATACAGAATATTTAGAGTCTGCCAAAGTAAGGAAAACAGTAACCTTATTATGAAGCATCTCACTATAACTTCAACCTGCCAGACAAGATCATTTATGTAAACGACTTGGATGTGAACATAGGAGGTATGGTTAGTAAGTTTGCAGATGACAACAAACTTGGAGGTGTAGTGGACAGCGAAGAAGGTTACCTCAGAATATAACAAGATCTTGATCAGATGGACCAGTGGACCGAGAAGTGGCAGGTGGTGTTTAATTTAGACAAATGTGAGGTGCTGCATTTTGGAAAGACAAATCAGGGCAGGACTTATACACTTAATGGTAAGATCCTGGGGAGTGTTGCTGAACCAAGAAACCTTGGAGTGCAGGTTCATAATTCCTTGAAAGTGGAGTCACAGGTAGACAGGATAGTGAAGAAGGCATTTGGTATGCTTGCTTTTATTGGTCAATGCATTGAGTATAGGAGTTAGGAGGTCATGTTGCGGCTGTACAGAACATTGGTTAGGCCACTTTTGGAGTATTACGTACAATTCTGGTCTCCCTACTATAGGAAGGATGTTGTGAAACTTGAAAGGATTCAGAAAAGATTTACAAGGATGATGCCAGGGTTGGAGGCTTTGAGCTATAAAGAGAGACTGAATAGGCTGGGGTTATTTTCCCTGAAGCGTCGAAGGCTGAGGGGTGACCTTATAGACGTTTATAAAATCAAAAAAGGTGCATGGATAGGATGAATGGGAAAGGTCTTTTCCCCAGGGTGGGGGAATCCAAAACCAGAAAGCATAGGTTTTTAGTGAGAGGGGAAAGATTTATAAGGGACCTAAGGGGCAACTTTTTCCACACAGAGGGTGGTGCATGTATGGAATGAGTTGCTAGAGGAAGTGGTGGAGGCTGGTACGATTAGAACATTTAAAAGGCATCTGAATGGGTATATGTATAGGAAGGATTTAGAGGGATATGGGCCAAATGTTGGCAAATGGGACTAGATTTATTCAGGATTATCTGGTCGGTATGGACGCATTGGACCAAACGACTTGTTTCCATGCTGTACAGCTCTATGACTCTATGACTCTAAGATCATGTGATATCATGTCATTTTCCATATCAGCATTTTAGATACTTAGATATAATCTGTTAGACCACAAGAACCGCAAAGGAGATGAACAAATTTTCTTGTAAGGGTGAACTGCTACAATTTGGAATTCCCTGCCTGAATGTGCAGTGAAAGCAGATTCTATAATAAATTTCCAAATTAAATGGATGCAGAAAATATTACAGCAGTGAAGTGGAATTAAGTATCTGAGTGCCCATAATCCCTATTTAGATAGAATTAAACAAGAATACAGAGAATCTTGTGCTAATCTATTACAGGCTACTAAATAGTGAAAAGGAGTTAAGGAGCAAATTTGAGGGTTTTATAAACAGAGGTGTACAGTGAAAAAGGAAGTTGTGCTAAACATATTAAAAACATGGAAACTAAATAAACACCGAAAGAACTGTGGATGCTGTAAATCAGAAATGAAAACAGAAATTCTGGAACAGCTCAACAGGTCTGGCAGCATCTGTGAAGAGAAATCAGAGCCAGCGTTTTGGGTAGAGTGACCCTTCCTCAGAACTGAGGAGACCATTCTGAGGAAGGGTCACTCAACCCAAAATGTTAGCTCTGATTTCACTTCACAGATGCTGCCAGCCCTGCTGAGCTTTTCCAGCAATTTCTGTTTTTGCATTAAAAACATGGTTTGGCCCCACCCCAGCTGAGCACTCCACATTCAAAAGGATGTGATTAGAACATAGAACGTAGAACATAGACCATAGAACAGTACAGCACAGCACGATACAGGCCCTTCGGTCCACGATGTTGTGCCGATCTATTATCCTGCTAAGGTCAATCTACCCTGCATACACTACATTTTGCTATCCTCCATGTGCCTATCCAAGAGTTGTTTAAAAGTCGTTGCCAATGAAAGCCAACACACCATATGCCTTCTTTACAATCCTATCAACTTGGGTCACAACTTTGAGGGATCTATCGACATGGACCCCAAGATCCGTCTATTCCTCCACACTGCCGAGAATCTTGCCATTACCCCTGTATTCTGCATTCAAATTCGACCTTCCAAAATGAATCGCTTCACACTTTTCTGGGTTGAATTTCATCTGCCACTTCTTTGCCCAGCTCTGCATCCTGTCAATGTCCCGTTGCAACCTACATCTGCCCTCCACGCTGTCCAAAACTCCACCAACCTTCGTGTCATCGGCAAACTCACTAACCCACCCTTCCACTTCCTCATCCAAGTCATTTATAAAGATCACAAAGAGCAGAGTCCCAGAACAGATCCCTGTGGAACACCACTGGTCACCGAGCTCCATCTACCACCACCCTCTGTCTTCTAGTGGACAGCCAGCTTTGTATTAGATTGGAGAAGTTGTAAAATAAATAAAAAAGATGTACTTTAAATGCTGGGAATATTGAAAGCAAAAATGTTAAAGTCTGGATGAGATACATCCTAGTTTACAGAGCAAAGTAAGATGGAAATGACAGAAGATTTGACCAAAATCTTCCAAAATTCTTATAGGTGAGAGTGGCACCAAAGAGGATTGCAAATGTTATATTGCCGTTTAAAAAGGGGCAAAAGGATTAACCCAATAACCACAGGGCAATCATCCTATTGTCAACACTCAGGAAACATAAAGACAATAATCTAGTGCAAAAATAATTAGCATTTAGAGAAGCATGGGCTAGTAAATGAAAGCCAGCACAGTTTAGTGCAAGGGTTGGGTTATAATTAGGCTGAGCATACTGACCAGCAGGAGGTCACTTCAGTTCCACCTGGACTCATCCACGATCATTGTGGAACCCCAGCCCGGAACTCCTCCAGTCACCTCTTCACATTGAGTGTTATCAACAACCCTAGCGGGAATTTTCCACTTCCAATGGAGAAGGTCAGTTTGGTCTCCACATTGCTGCCTCTTGAGGTTCACATGTATCATTGGCACTTTCCACTTCCCCACCTCCAGCACCACATTTTAAAATTGGGAACAAAATCTCAGAATACAAGAAGCTCTTGCGGATCATAGCCAGACAAAGTTAAGGAACTTGGTTTGTCGTTTTTTTTGAGGATTGGAGTTATTAAACACAACTTTCCCCGAGAACATTTAATGGATGGAGAAGGTCTTGTAATGGTGTGAACATTTTTTTGCTGTGTTTTGGGTTTGATACGTTAAATAGCTTTTTTCATTCTGTGCTATTCTATCATGTGTCTGATTTTTCTGGACCAATGTTTCCACAACTAAAACTGAATTTGAAATTTTCCCTAGAGTTTTTCATTGACGGACTTGGCAGACTGCTTGTGGGATCGTGTAATGATGTCATTGTTAGCCATCAGACACGCCAGAGTCCAACAAATGATTCACTGAAAGCAGTTGAACAAAAATATGCAAAATTTAGAAAGCCCTCTAAGCATGACACAGATTACAAACTTGCACTACATTATTTCAAAAACCACTTAAAATGTTATACCAAGATTTAATGGCTATGGTTGAACATAATCTCAGTTGACCAATCTACACTTCCAACATCAAGCTCTATCTCTTTCAACCTTTCCACTCCCTCATTGTTGTCAGGCTGCTCCTGTAACAACCACTTCTGGATGCAGTGAACTCTTCTGCAATTCAAGATTTCTTCTTATTCTTTCATGGAATGTGGGCATCACTAGAAAGACCAGTAATTGTTGACCATCGCTAATGGCCTTGAAAAGGTGTTGCCCAAACCACTTTCTTACACTGCTGCAGTCCATTTAGTAAAGACTGAAGCTATTTTCTTTGTTCCCACTGCAAAGAGAAATGATTGCCATAAATTCTGTCCCCTCCCCAGTAGTTTCAAACAAAGAGATTATAACCTTGGTATCCTATTTAACAAAGAGGTGAGCTTCTGGCCACATATGTTGTCATTTACCAAGACCACCTACTTCCTATCAGCTCTTTCATCAGCTCCTGAAACCCGCATCCATACCCAGAATCCTCTTGAGGGTAGGACATAAAGAGGTTAGCAGCCGAGAGCTGGTCTGCAGGATCTTGAATGATAGTCCCTGAAGCCAGGGTGTGGGTGACCTTTGACAGTGTGACCACAGAGAAGCTGGAGAGCTATGGCCTATTGGAGGAAGGGGGTTGCTTTCTTTTGCCCTAAGAGGTGGTATCCACACAGTGTGATTTGCCACAGACACTGCACCCTTCTGGGGATGGCTCTTTCCGCACATTTGCACGACTCCAGATTCAACCATTCAAATACTTTTCTAATGGCCTTCCATGTGGTACTACTATCCATAAATATGAACTCATTCAAAGTTCTGTTGGCCAGATTCTGACACATGCCCATGTCTCATTTATTCATCATTCATTGCCCACAAATCTACATTGGCACCTGCTACATCAATTTTACAAATCTCAGCCTTCTTTTAAAATCAATCTATGCTCTCTTCCATTCCTATCTCTGAAACCCCCTCAAGCTCAACAACTTTCCAAGAATTCTGATTTCCTCCAAGTCTGAAGTTTTGTGCACCCCCACTTTTGTATCATGCGGACAAATATGTCTTCAACGTCCCTGTCCATACACTCTGATATTCCCCCTCTAAATCATTCCTTAAAATCTGAGCGGTCAACTGGCATTAGATCTCCTCATTTAGATTGATGTTACATTTGTTTGATGAAGTTCATATGAAGTGCCTTGGAGTCTTTTATTGTGTAAGTTGCTAAAAAATGAAGATTGTTGATGACACCTGATTGTAGTTCTTTGAAGCACTTTGGACTGTCTCACCTAAAGATGCAAGTTATTTTTATAATTAATTGTTTTTGCATTCCATGGCACATAATGTATTTTATGTTTGATGAAACACAATGAATATTGCAGCTAAGAGGGAATCCTTCCATTTTTTACTAATATTCACTGTGTCCTCAAGATCCACTACACGTTGATAAAGATCCAAAAAAATCACCCCTTTATTCCACAGCATTAAAGGTGAATCGTATACATACCTCAACTGGTAATTACTCATGGATGAACCCAAATTGTGAAAGGTACTGAGTTACCTTGCTGTGGAGACCAATTCAGCCAAGCTGAATAATGTTTTATCTAATATTCACGCATAGAAGCATTTTCCATGAGTGTCAATGCGATTGATCTATGCGTGCTCTTGGTAATATTTCCTTTGCCACAAAAGGAATATTTCTCAATGTTAACACCCAAATTGGAATTAATGTTGCAGGTACTATTGAGATATTGAGAACTCAAATACACTGGGCTAAAGAGCTAAGTAATAAATTGTTCAGTGCCTTTCTTACCTAAGTCATTGTGAAATCACTTTCAGGAATTAGTCACTTGGTAGGACAGAGCATCAAAATTGCTGATCTAGGAGGTGAGCTACCATAAAAATTTTTCACTTCACACTCATCAATACAGAATTATAAAAACCCAAAGAATAATGTAAGAAATTTAGAATATTACATCATTGATGAAGAAAGAGAAAATAAAGTGTTACAGATTTGTCTGGTCATCCCATGTTTAGCCAAATTATAAAGGCAATTGTGAAGGTTTTCTCCATTTAGTACTTCTAGAGACAGAAATATCTTAGGTTCTGGTTTGGAGAGTCAACAGGTGAGATGGCATGATCATTGACTAGTAATTCTAAGGTTCAGGCTAATACTCTGGGGAATATGATTCAAGTTTAGAATTTTAAGAATACCCAGGAATAATATAACGGATTTGAAAAAAAAATGAGTGGGAAAGAGAATATGATCTATTAGGAATTTGGATGATCACCCTATATCTAGCTATAATCATAATAGTGGTTGTGAAGGCTTCCTCTATTTGATACTCCTTGGGAAATTATGGACAGCGACCAAAAAAGGTTCTTAGATACTGACTTGAAGCACCAGATGGGTTGATGTTTGGTTAGTGGCAATAGTACTGGACTGGTAAATCCAAGACCCAGGCTTATACCCTGAGAAACAGGGTTCAAGTCCCACCATGGTAACAGGTGGCATTTAAATTCAATTCAGAAAAATAAACCTGGAAGTAAAAACATGCAAAATAGTGGCCATGGAGCTGCTATTAATTTTATGCAAGTACTTTAGGTTTGCTAATTTCCTTTACGGAAAGGAATATAGTCTCCTTACCTGGCCTGGCCTTCTTGAGTCCAGATTCACAGGAATGTTGATGAGTCTTAGCTGTTCTCAAGTGTAAATAGGGATTGGTAACAAATGCTGAACTTTGTGATGTCCAAGTGAATACACCAGTAACATTAAAGTCAACTGCAAACTATCTCTAATCTATCTGGAAATCAGTTTTAATGAAATTTATCCAATTATTTCATGCAGACCAAATAACACATTTATCATGGATTATGTTCAGTGTTGTAAATTTTGGAGTAATTATTAATATTTTTGCTTTCCCAATTTACTACTCTTTAAAAATTGGCATAGATGTTGTGAAATTTAAGTCTGTGCAATGTTAAATTAAAATGTTGAAAATCTATTATTTTAAATAAAGTATTTTCATGATCAATGCAAATATATGTTGTGATTTGAATTAATATAATTATTTGCATGTCTGTATTCATATTGATCTTTTTGTGAGCAATCAGAAGATGCTACAGCAACATATTTTCTTAAACTAATGAAAAATATCTCCCTAGATTGACAGCAGTCAATATGAATGAGCATTCAAATATCATAGAGTCAGAGTTTTACAGCACAGAAAGTGGCCCTTCAGCCCGTAATGCCCACAGCAGTCATCAAGCACCTAAACACATTTTCCAACTCTTGGCTTATAGCCTTGTTAGCAATGGCATTTCAAGTGCTCGTCAAAATACTTCCTTAAGTATTGCGTTTGTTCTCACCTCCACCACCCTTTCATCAGTGAGTTCCACATACCCACCAATTTGTGGGTGAGAAAAAGACTAAAATCCCCTCTAAACTCTTGTCTGTTACCTTAAAACTATGTGCACTGGGTATTAAAGCTTTTTCTGAAGGGAGAAAGTTTATTTGTATCAACCCCATCTATGCTGCTCACCTTAATAAGAATTCTCCTCAGCCTTCTCTTCTCTAGGGAAGACAACCCCAGACTCTTCATACTCTCTCTATAACTGTTCCAACTAAGGGAACATTCTGGTGAATCTCCTCTGCACTCTCTGTGGAGCAATCGCATCCTCTCTATAGTGTGGCAACCAAAACTAAATACAGTGTTCCTGCTATGACCTAATTAATGTCTAATAGAGCTCCATCTTAACCTCCCTGCTTTGGTGTTCAACGCCTTGCCTAGTAAAGGCAAGTATCCCATTGCCTTCATCACCTTATCCATCTATCCTATTACCTTTAAGGATCTATGGACATGCACACCAAGGTCCCTCTGATCCTTTATACATGTGAGAGTCCGACCATTCATTGTGGATTGCCATGCCTTTTTAGTCCTCCCAAAATATGTCACCTCACACTTTTCTGTATTTAATTCCATTTGCCACCTTTCTGCCCATATGACCTGCCTATCTTTATTGTCCTGTAGTCTAAGGCTTTTCTCCATTTACCACGTCATCAACTTCCATGTCATTTTCACACTTTCTGATTGTTAGTGTTTCATTAACTAATTACCTCATTCATGATTAATGTTTGCTTGGTTATTTTTTGTCCCTAATGCACTTAAGTAATACCTTTGAATTTTCCTTTATTTTACTCACCACTGTTTTCTTATGCTACCTTCACTTTCCTTATTTTTTAAACAACTCCCTGCACTTTCTATACATTTAGTCATAGAGTCATAGAGTCATAGACTTATACAGCACAGATATAGACCCTTCAGTCCAACCTATCTATGCTAACCAGATATCCTAAGTAAATCTAGTCCCATTTGCCAGCATTTGGCCCATATCCCTCTAAATCCTTCCTATTTGCATACCCATCCAGAAGCCTTTTAAATGTTCTAATCGTACCAGCCTCCACCACTTCCCCTGGCAGCACATTCCATACACGCACTACCCTCTGTGTGAAAAAGTTGCCCCTTAGATCCCTTATAAATATTTCTCCTCTCACCTTAAACATATGCCCTCAAGTTTTGGACATTTTTTTTGCCAAAATAACCTTGGCTATTAACCTTATCCATGCCCCTCATGATTTTATAAACCTCTGTAAGGTCACCCCTCAGCCTCTGACACTACAGGAAATAAAGCCCCAGCTTATTCAGCCTCTCCCTATAGCTCAAACCTTCCAATCCCAGCAACAACTTCGTAAATCTTTTCTGAACTCTTCCAAGTTTAACAACATCTTTCCAACAGCAGGGATATCAGAGTTGAATGTAGCATTCTAAAAGTGGCCTAACCAATGCCGTGTACAGCTGCAACATAATATTACAACTCCTTTATTTAATGCACTAACCAATGAAGGCAAATATGACAAACGCCTTCTTCACCATCAAGTCGACCTGCAACTCCACTTTAAAGGAACTATGCACCTGCAATCCCTAGATCCCAATGTTCGGCAACACTTCCCAGGACCCTAACATTTTCTGAATAAATCCTGCCCTGATTTTCCTTATCAAAATGCAACACCTCACATTCATCTATATTAAAATCCATTTGCCACTCCTCGGCCTGTTGGCTCATCTGATCAAGGTCCTGTTTTACTTTAAGATAATCTTCTTCAATTTTTTTTTTCTATTCGTTTTGTGGGATGTGGGCATCACTGGCTGGCCAGCATTTCTTGCCCATCCCTAGTTGCCCTTGAGAAGGTGGTGGTGAGCTGCCTTCTTGAACTGCTGCATTTCTCCTGCTGTGGGTTGACCCACAATGCTATTAGGAAGGGAATTCCAGGATTTTGACCCAGCGACGGTGAAGGAACAGCGATAGATTTCCAAGTCAGGCTGGTGAGTGACTTGGAGGGGAACTTGAAGGTAGTGGTGTTCCCTTTTATTTGCTGCCCTTGTCCTTCGAGATGGAAGTGGTTGTGGGGTTGAAAGGTGCTGTCTGAGGATCTTTGGTGAATTTCTGCAGTACATCTTGTAGATAGTATGCACTGCTGCTATTGAGCGTCAGTGGTGGAAGGAGTGAATGCTTGTGGATGTAGTGCCAATCAAGCGGGCTGCTTTGTCCTGGATGGTTTCAAGCTTCTTGAGTATTGTTGGGGCTGCACCCATCCAGGTAAGTGGGGAGTATTCCATCACACTCCTGACTTGTGCCTTGTAGATGGTGGACAGGCTTTGAGGAGTCAGGAGATGAGTTACTCGCCGCTGTATTCCCAGCTTCTGGCCTGCTCTTGTAGCCACTCTGTTAATGTGGTGAATCCGGTTGAGTTTCTGGTCAATGGTAACCCCCAGGATGTTGATAGTGGGGGATACAGTGATGGTAACACCATTGAATGTCAAGGGGCGGTGGTTAGATAGTCTCTTATTGGTGATGGTCATAGCCTGGCATTTGTGTGGCGCGAATGTCACTTGCCACTTGTCAGTCCAAGCCTGGATATTGTCCAGATCTTGTTGCATGTGAACATGGACTGCTTCAGTATCTGAAGAGTCACGAATGGTGCTGAACATTGTGCAATCTCCACTACACCACCAATTTTGGTGTCATCTGCAAACTTACTAATCATACCTAATTTAAATGACAAAGAGCAATGGACCCAACACCAATCCTTGCAGTACGCCGATAGTCACTGGCCTCCAGTCTGAAAATCAACTTCCACCACCACCCTCTGTATCCTACCTTCAAGCCAATTTTGTAACCAATTGGCTAGATCTCCCTGGATTTCACGTGACCTAACCTTGCTAACCAGTCTATCATGCAGAATATTGATATCTGCCTTGAAGAAGTCCATGTAGATAATATCTAACGCTCAGCCTTCAACAATCATCTTTGTCACTTCTTGAAAAACTCCTTCAGTTTTTTTTTAGAAAGAAGAACAGTTGGACAGATAAAGGAGTTGATAATGATCTGTCTCGGAGGGCAAATGACTGTTAATTTGGACTTTTAGTGACTAACAATAGGTAGTGTATAATGGCAGACTATGTGATAATAAAGCCTGGTTTGTAGAGTAGGGGGCTAGGATATGGGAAAGTTCAGGCCCTGAAATTATTGAACTTGATATTGAGTCTGGAGGGCCATAGGATCCCCAAGTGGAAAATGATGTGCTGTTCTTTCAGCTTGCACTGAGCTTCACTGGAACACTGCAGCAAACCCGAGACAGAGATGTTGGCCAGGGAACAGGGTGGTGTGTTAAAATGGCAGGCAACTGGAAGCTCAGGGTCTTTTTTGCGGGTCAAACATAGATCTAGAAAGAACTGCAGATGCTGTTAGTCAGGAGCAAAAACAGAAGTTGCTGGAAAAGCTCAGCAGGTCTAGCAACATCTGTGAAGAAAAATCAGAGTTAACTTTTCGGGTCCGGTGACCCTTCCTCAGACCCTTCTGATAGTAGGTGTATTTTTTCAGAAAAAGGGAATGTTGGAGAAATGAAATAGTACCTTTAGACTATGGATGGCTTGCCGTAGTCATTTGACCTCCAATTCTGCTGTGAGTGCCTTTGTGTGCAATTGGTGTCAGCTACTAAACACCCATCACTGAGAATGTAACCCAAGAGTGAACCTGATGCTCAACTAATCATCCATCACCAAACCTCCACTGCAAAAATGGGACAGTCCACCGTGATTTGTAAAATAGGAACAGAATTAAGGAAAAATGCAATCATGCCATTTTTGGGATTCTGCTGTTTTAATTTTGAACCTTTTCGCCTTCAAATCTTGTAAATCTTATGAATATGTCATCACTTTGCACTTAGTATTT
This sequence comes from Rhincodon typus, assembly GCF_021869965.1. Lineage (NCBI taxonomy): Eukaryota > Metazoa > Chordata > Chondrichthyes > Orectolobiformes > Rhincodontidae > Rhincodon > Rhincodon typus. The sequence goes on from NC_063361.1 coordinate 19,720,035, forward strand.
GAGATCTCATTGTATGTCCTTTCTTAATTGGAATTATTAGTTTTATAATTACTATATACCGGTAAAAATCCTTTGGTGTTGCTCCTGATAGGTTTGATAAATTGTTTGGGAGGTGATTCCAGCATCCAGTCTCTGATTTTTACTACTGGGCTCTCATTTAGCCAAGACTATTCCAGAAACACATTGCTAGGATTACTGAGAATGTTTTCATAGCTGATGGTATTGTGCTCATGTGGTAAGCTAAAGGCAGAGCATGACCGCAGCCTTTGCCACTGATGCCAGCAGTGAGATGGCAAAGATTAGTTCTGACAGCAAAAAATAGCAGGTGAACATCAGCTAGATTAATCTTTTGGGGTCCATTTCCTCCACCCATGAGATACTGGTAAGATCAAAGATTTTAAACAAATGCAATTGTCGTAGGATAAAGAGCATCTCTGATGTTGCTTCAGATTTTTAAGTATCTTCTTGCCATGCATTCCACAATGTGGAGAAAGAAGGCCAACAATACATCTTCGATTCTCTCTAGTAGATTGTGACAGCAAAGTCCGGCTTACTGTGCTATTATGTCTGTAAAATAATATTTCTCAAATTGCATGCATCTCAAAAAGACATGCCTTTTGCAAGATGAAAAATCTATTGCTTTTGTTTCAAAAACCCAGACATCTGTGCAATCCAACTGCTCAACATGGAGCATGATACATTACCACTGATAATCAACATCATGTAGTTTCACAATTTATCTACCAAGAATTTTTTCTTTGAAATAGATCTTTAGCCATTAGAAATTATATGCTGCAAACTGCTAGCAATTCCACGGCCACGTTTTCAGCATCCACGTCAAGATCTTAGGATATGATATTGATGTATGGAAAAAGACAGGCACCAGGATTATAGCATTAGACATGTTGAAGCAGATTATCCTATCCAGACAAAGACCAAGATATTCCTCTTGATTTAAACATTTATGCTTTAGACTATGAAGTTCTCACATGTTTTAGCCAGATCAGTTTGCCCAGAACCAGTTACAATTGGCAAATGTCAAAGATAAGCGACTGCAAGAGTTGCAAAGGATCATTATCCAGGGATACTGACAATATTAAAGGTGGACCTGAAACAATTTGTTCACTTTGGCATAGAGAGATAAATTTGTTATATCGCAACAAGTCATTCTGAAAAGCAAATAAGCATAAAACCAAAACCATTACACCCAACTATCGTGTCTATTCTGCACCAGGTATACAGGATGGCTAGCACATGAATCTGCGTATTGACCAGGAATGAATAAGGATATTCAACAACGTGTGAGACAGGCCAAATGTAACAACCACAGCGGTGGGAGAGTCTCTATATCCACATTCATTGGACAAATGTAGAACCATGCCTATTCACACTCCATAAGAAAGGTTACATAATTTCCTATTGTTCTTTAGCAACACAAGCATTGACACTTAAATCACCATTTTCAGCCTGTTCCAAATCAGATAACTGAATGCGGTACATCAGCAACTATTTCCAGACCTAAGTGGAGAGTCGACCTAAGTCATAGGTTGAGAGTCACCCAAATCACATCATCACACCCGCTTCTCTCCATCCAGTAATTCTTCATGATATTTGCGATATCCATGATACTCAAGCTCTGAATATTTCAATAAAAGTGTGAATTTAACCACCATCAGAGCATCTTTCTTTTTATCAATTTTCACATAACAATGGCTATTGCGGCACAGGACTTACACAAAATTTCCGTAATTATTTCTTTCTGAATCGCCTAGGCTTCATACTGGTTACAGCTGAATGTTTAGTTCAGCAGCCTTTTTTAAATAACCACACTTATGCAACTCTTGTTTAATATTAATATATCCAATATATCTACTCCATCTGATGTTCAGTGTTAAGCTTTTCTAAGAAGCTCCTGAAGCTCAGAAGTTCTGTCATTTGTGCATCTGATGTCTTACCGAAGTTATTACTATTAAATATTTCCATGGCATGCTACACAGACTCAATTGCAGATTTCATCTACCATTTGTGGAGATGAATAATTTCTGATAATACCATGTTCAGAACATTCCATCCCTCAATTCCATAATTATGTCTCCTGGTTTGAGATTCCAATTGGAGACTGGAAATATCTTCTCAACATCTTCCCTGTCAAGCCCCTTCAGAAACTAGCACATTTCAATACAATCACATGCCCTAACTGCCTTCTTCTAAATTCCAATGAATAAAGGTCAAAAGTATTCAGCCATTTTCAATAAATCACTCTCTTCATTCCAGGAATCATCCTATGAATGTCTTCTGAATTGTTTCCAATGACAATATGTCCTTTCTTAAATGCAGGGGCAAAACTATATACAGTACTCCATGTGTGGCCAGTTGTATCAAGATTTCCATAATTTTAAAACCTCAACCCACTAGCTATAAAGGCCAGAATTTAATTTGCCTTGTTAATTACTTGCTGGACCGGTATGCTAACTATTTGTGTTTCATGCACAAGGGCACCAAGATCCTGTTTTCCTCCACTTTTTTGGAGTTTCTCTTCACTTAAACAATAGCGTCTTATCATTCATCAAACCAAGATGATCTCACACTTTCATACATCAAACTCCATCTGTGATGTTTTTGTCCACACATTCAACTTATCCACATCTACTTGCAGAATCCTTACGACCTCATTACATCGTTGCCTTCCACCTATTTTTGTATCATCAACAAATTTAGATATACTACACCCTGTTCCCTCCTCCAAGTCATTAATATATTTATCCCAATGAGCAGATAGATAGAAATGGGACTGGAGGTTGGCTAAAGTACTCCCATTATTTAATGTTCACTGTAATGAAAAGCCAGGGAACAATAGACCAGTGAGCCTGATGTCAGTGATAGGTAATTTGTTGGAGGGGATTCTGAGGGACAGGATTTACATGCACTTGGAAAGGCAAGGTCTGATTAAGGATGGTCAACATGGCTTTGTGTGTAGGAAATCATGTCTCACTACTTTGACTGAGTTTTTTGAAGAGGTGACAAAGAAGATTGATGAAGGCAAGCAGTAGACATTGCCCATATGGACTTCAGCAAAGCATTCTGGAGGGTAGACTGGTTAGTAAAGTTAGATCACATGGAATCCAGGGGGACCTAGCCGATTGAATAGAAAATTGTCTAGAAGGTAGAAGACAGAGGGTGATGGGAGAGGATTTCTTTTTGAACTGGATGCCTGTGACCAGAGGTGTGCCACAGGGATCAGTGCTGGATCCAATGCTTTTAGTCATTTATATAAATGATTTGGATGTGAGTATAGGAGGTATGGTTAGTAAGTTTGCAGATGACACCAAAATAGGTGGTATAGTGGACAGTGAAGAAGATTATCTCAGAGTAAAACAGGGCCTTGATCAGATGGGCCAATGGACCAGGGAGTGGCAGATGGAGTTTAATTTAGATAAATGTGAGGTTTTGTATTTTGGTAAGGCTAATCAGGGCAGGATTTACACTGTTAATAGTAGGGATCTGGAGAGTGTTGCTGAACGAAGAGACCTGGGGTGAAGGTCCATAATGTGACTGTACTATGGCTTTAAGAGGCATATTTTGTCTTTTTTTTTAATGAAGAAAAGTTGAGAAAGACGTGTCAAGCTCAAAGGTCTGCTCAAAGCAAATAGAGCAAACAGCTTGTGAGGCCTTGGGTTTTTTTTAAGTTGGAGCAATAGAAGCAGCCTGAATAGGTGGGGTCAAGCTCCCACAGAACCAGGGTTTTTAGTTTTGGCTTTCAACAGTTGCTAGGATCTTGAAGTTGGATGTGGAGGCTCTTATTCCTCTCTCTCTTACAGTTAAAAGGTGGGGTTCTTTCCTTGCTGCTAGAATTGCATGTGAGACAATCTATTCTACTGAATTGGCCTTTTTGCCAAGGGTGTATTTATGAGATGTTACTATATTAAGCATTTGATAGAGTTACAGTTATGTGTTTTGCTTAAAGTCAAATAGATGGAGCAATTGAATTGCATCTAGAACACGCCTTAAACTTACCCTTAAATAAGGTTCTGTTCAGGGAAATTAGCTGAACTACAATAGAAAGAGGAAAAAACTAAAGTAGTTGTATCAAAAAAAAATCATAGAACAATCCGAGTGTATCTTGGAATGCTACTATCTCAAAATTGAAGCCTTGATGAGGAAATGGAGACCGTCACATATTCAGGCAGATACACTTTAAAATAAAAAGAAGTTAGGGTCTAGACTATCTTCTTAATATATTTTGAGGGGGTTCGGTCTGGTCCATAACAATAGTTCCTTGAAAGTGGAGTCACAAGTAAGCAGGGTAGTGAAGAAGGCATTTGGCATGCTTTCCTTCATTGGTCAGTACATTGAGTATAGGAGTTGGAATGTCATGTTGTAGCTGTACAGGACATTGGTGAGGCCATTTTTGGAATACCATGTTCAATTCTGGTCACTGCTCCATAAGAAGAATGTTGTTAAACTTGAGAAGGTGCTAAAAAGATTTACAAGGATGTTGCTGGGTTTGGAGAGTTTGAGCTATAGGGAGAGGATGAATAGACTAGGGCTTTTATCCCTGCAGTGTCAGAGGCTGAGGTGTGACCTTATGAAGGTTTATAAAATCATGAAGGGCATGGATAAGGTGAATAGCGAAAATCTTTTTCCGAGAGTGGGGGAGTCCAAGACGTCAGGGCATAGATTTAAGGTGAGATGGGAAAGATTTAAAAGACCTAAGTGGTAACTTTTCCAGACAGACAATCAGAATGAGAATACCCTTTATTGTCACGTGATGGTGCATATATGAAATGAGCTACCAGATGAAGTGGTGGAGGCTGGTAAAATTATAACATTTAAAAGGTATCTGGATGGGTACATGAACAAGAAGAGTTCAGAGGGATATGGGCCAAATGCTGGCAAGTGTTACTAGCTCAGATTTGGATATCTGGTCAGCACAGACCAGTTGGACCACAGGGTCCGTTTCTGTGCTGTATGACTCTATGACAAGTGCAATCATACTTAAAGAAGTTGAAGAGGCTTCAGGCGTTTTTTTTAAAAATGATTCATCGGTTAGGAGTATTGCTCGCTAGACCAGCATTTATTGTTTATCTTTAGTTGACCAGAGCATAGTTGAGAGTCAACTGCATTGATATGGGTCTTGAGTCACATGCCAGACCGGAAAGGTATGGCAGATTTCCATTCTTAAAGGATATTACAGAGCCAGATAGTTTTTATAACAGTTGAATCTCGTTACATGGTTGACATTAGGTGCACTTTATATTGCAGATTTTTGTTGAATTCAAATTCCAACATCTATCATGGTGGGATTTGAACCCATGCCCCAAGAACATTAGCTTGGGGTTCAAGGACACAAATCTAATGAAATTGCCATTCCATCAACTTCCCCCAACCCCCACCTCTTCTTTATATTGATCGCACGAATTGGTAGAGTAAACTGGGACTTTATCGCCTACAATTTCAAGGAATGCAAGGTGACCTCATTGAAATTTGCAAAATTCTTATAGGGATAACAGAGTGCATACAGATAACGTGTTTCCCCTGGCAGGTAAGTCTGTAACCAGGTAGCATTGTCTAGGAAGTAGGGGTTGGCTGTTTAATGTAGAGGTGAGGAGGAATCTAGGAATCTCTTTGCTCAGAAAGTGGTGAATCTTTGGAATTCTTTACCCCAGAGTGCAGTGGAAGGACAATCATTGAGCATGTTCAAGACAGAAATCAATTTGTTTCTAGAGACAACTGACATAAACAGAAATGGGGCATGAACAGAAAGTGATAAATGATGATCACCTATGATCTAATTAAAAAGCAGAGCAGGCTGAATGGGTTGAATGGCCACATGCTTTTCCAATGACTAAACCAGAAAATAATCAGATGGTAGAGTTGATCAGTTTCTAAGATAATGATTCAAAGTTATTTTTCTTCAGGGTTTGTGGCTCATGATACATTTTCCCATTGACTACTTAAAAGTCAGTTTATTGGTGAAATAGAGGAGGATGTTTCAAAGGGACTGCAGTAAGAGGAGAAGTAAATGATGGCTGTGAGATATAGATGTAGTAGCAGGCCATTCAGTCAATCAAGTCTACTAACAATGTCTCCGATATTCCAGCTCTAACCCAATCCCAACAATAGAAGTTAAGCTGACTAGCCTTAAGTTACCTGTTTTTTGTTGCTTTCCCTTTTTAAATGAGGGTGTTGCATTGGCATTTTTCCAATCGGCTTGGACTTTTCCTGAATCTAAAAGTCAATGGAAGATACCAACAATGCAACCATTAACTCCGCAGCTACTTCCTTTAAAATCTAAGGATACAATCCATCAGGTCCACATGACTTGTCAGCCTTTGGCTCCATGAGTTTTCCTGGTAAATTTTCCCCTAGTGATAGTTATTGTATTTATTTCCTCTTCATCCCCTCTTTAATCCCTTGATTGTTTTGTATTTTGCGAATGCTATTAGTGTCCTCGTTCATGAAGGTTACCTCAATTTTTCTGCCATTTCCTAGCTTCCCTTATTATTTCCCTAGCCTCATTCTCTAAGACCCCTTTTTGTCTCTATCTTCCTCTTTTTATATATATTTAAAGGAGCTGTTACTGTCTGTTTCTTTGTAGCTTGCTAGTTTGCCTTCATAAATTACTTTCCTGCTTGTTTTTCTTTGGTCATCTTTTGTTGGCTATTAAATCTTTCCCAATTGTTTGATTTACTACAACTCTTTGCTGCATCATATGTTTTCTCTTTCAATTTAGTACTCTCCTGAATTTTCTTGGCAACAATGGTCAGGTTATCGCCCTCCTAGAATCCTTCTTCCTCAATCAAATATATCTTTGCTGTGAGTCATGAATTGTTTTCTTACATGTCCACCATTGGTAATCAACTGTCTTTTCTGCTAAACTCCTTCCCAAGTCCACTCTAGTCAACACTGCTCTCATTTCCATGCAATTATCCTTATTAATGCTTTGCACAGTTGTTTCCAACCCATTTCTCAATCTCATTCTCAAACTATTCGATAAATTCAACTGTATTATGGCCACCGATCCAAGGTAATCTTTTGCAATGGGATAATTTATTAAGCATGTCTTATTACAGTTACCAGGCCCAAAATAGCCTGATCCCTTGATGGATCCACAACATATTATTCTGGGAAACTACTGGGAGTATACTTTATAAATTCTTTCTTTTGGCCACCACTGACAATTTTATTTTCACAAACTACATGAAGGTTAACATCACCCAAGATTAATATACTGCCTTTGGTATATGCCCTCATTATCTTCTTATTTATTCTCTGTGCTGTAGAACAGCTCTTATTAAGGGGAGCCGAGAGAGTATTCCTACTAGTGTCTTCTTCCCCTAATTATTGGCTACGTCTGACAATATGGATTCTGCATCATTCAATCCATGATCGTTTCTTGCTAACATATTTTTCCATCTCTTACTGAAAAAGTTACCCTACCACCCTTCCATTCCAAACAGTCCCTTTGACCTCTATTTGTGCTGTTAATTCATTTATTTTTGTTCTAAATCCTGTGCATATTTAAGTAAAGAGCAATTAATTTTGGCTTTGAAATTTTTTTGTTCACATTTGCTGCCCTCTTTTATATTTGTACTTTCTATCACCTTCTGTTTCATTCTGTATATCATTGTGAAAACAGTCAACTTGCAAAGCCACCATATGCATTTTGCATTGAAAGCTTAAGTGTTTCAGCCCCACCTGAATCTTCCTCTCCTCTAATTACGTTAAAGGTCACTCTAGAGATCCAGATATTTGTTATGTCAGGATGCCAGTCCCAGCAGAGTTCAAGTGAAACCTGTGTGACTGGAATCATAGAATCCCTATAGCATGGAAGCAGGCCGTTCAGCCCATGAAATCCACACCGATGCTCCGAAGAGCATCCTACCGAGACCACACCCCGCTCCCCCAACCTTATGCCTGTAACCCTGCATTTCCTATGGCTAACTCGCCTAGCCTGCACATCCCTGGAGGCTATGGGAAATTTAGCACTGCCAAACCACCTAACCTCTTTCATCCCTTCCTCCCCAATTCTGGTGCTAGTGCTCCTTGAAATGAAATCCAATTCTCCTACACTAATCTTTAAGCCACTCATTTAAGTCCTTGACTTTATTTAACCTAAGGTAGTTTGTATGTGGCTCAGGTAGTAATCCTGAGATTAGAAATTAGTGATATCATAAATATAGAACATGCACAGCTGCAATTAATGTTGCTTATTCCTTCATCTAGCAATGATGTGGAGGTGCTGGTGTTGGACTGGGGTGGAAAAAGTCAGAAATGAGACAATAACAGGTTACTGTCCAACAGGTTTATTTGAAATCACAAATTTTCAGAGGATAGCCTTTCATCAGGTGAAGTGAGAGAAGGGCACACAGACACAGAATTTATAGGCAGAGAGATCAAGGGTAGCGAGATCAAAAGATCATACAAATAGTGTGAGTGGAGTGTTGAATAACATGTCTGTGCAGGTGATTGAAATTGTCAGACAGTGTGAATAAAGTGTCAACAGCTGAATAACAAGCGAAGGGTGACTAATAATCTGATTAGATGAGGCAGAGAAATAATTGCAAAAAATTAAAAATAAGGTGATGCTGGAGACAAACCAAATGGTTGGAATAACATGATAGGAATAAGAGTTGCATGCCAAAGGTCTAGCCAAAGTAATAAATAACCCAAAACTGTACAAACTAATTAAGGTAGAGCGATCATAACAATTTATCAAGGTGATGGTGTCAAAACAGGACAGTAAGGAAGATTTTACAGATACAGAACAGTGTAGCACAACATGGCACAAACCCCAAGATGTCAACAGCAAGCTAATGAGACAACTAACGAACAAGAACAGTCGACAGAGAGATCTGTGGTGCAGTGACCAAAGAAGAAAGAGTCGAATTGGACCCCTCCAGATGGCTGCTGCCGTAGGCTCCACATATATGCTCAAGCCATCAGGAGAAGCCTTAACACCAGATTCATCATCCGTGATCACAGATAGCTGCAAAGGAGTAGGCAACTGTTGATTATTTTCAATATTCCCTCTGCGGCTCATTTCTAAATTGCTGGGTAACATTCCTGTGAAATGCCCTAACTCGTTTTAATACTTGAAAGATGTTCTAAAGGAACAAGGATGTAATTTGGGTAAACTCATTTGGATAAATTCAAAGCCAGCATAGGAGTTTTAAATGTGTATTATTGTATGCAATATATTAAACGTTAAGAGATGAAAAGGAACTGCATTTCAAACAATACATTGGAATTACTTTTGCTGTAACAAACTGAACTAAAGACAAAATGAAAAACCTTGTGTTTCTGTTGAGAATGATCTAACACTAAAGGGAACAGTCTGCATTCCTTAGTGCTAATCATCCTAGAATTAGCAGTGCAGGAAAGTGAAATAAAACCTTAGGTAGTTTTGCAATTTTGAAATAAGACTTTTCGTTTAGACTTTTACAAAGCAGATAGAACACAATTAAACCATGGCTTTTGGAAGTTTTGAAAAGAATCACCAACAATATCAAAAACAATGAGTTGTGTTTCTGTAATACCATAAACATAACAAACCATCCCAAGGTGCTTTACAAGACTATATTAAAGCAAAAGAGATATTAGGGCTGATATCCAGAAGTTTGGTCAAAGATATAGTTTACAAATAGTGTCTTAAAGGATGCTAGAGAGATCATAAAGTAAAAGATGTTAATTGTGGAAATTAGTGCCTTGCCAGGTGAAGCCTGAAATCAGATGACGCAAGGTTAAAGTCCAACAGATTTATTTGAAATCACAAGCTTTCGGAATGTAGCCCCTTTATCAGGTGAAGTGACAGGGGAGGACACAGACACAGAATTTATAGGCAGAGAGATCAAGGATAGAGACATCAAAAGATCACACAAATTGTGTGAGCGGAGTGTCAAATAATATGTCTCTGCGGGTGATCACCTAACGATGCGGAATACGTGCCTTTAAGTCAGAAGATAATAATGATGAGATGCGCCATTCTACTAATTCACCCAAATAAAATGAGTCTGTATGACTTCTATTCCTGTCCCTAGTTGGCAACTACTTCCAAAATTAATCCAGGGATTTTTATTTTCAGTAATTATTTGGGAAGTCTATCAATATGTTGATAACTCTCTCTGAATTTCCTAATATAAATCCTCAAATTATATTTTACAAGTTTGGCAGTCTTCTCTCAGAGTTGTATTTCAAATGTATTCTAGATTTGCTTCATAGATACTGTAAATTATATCTGTAAAATCATCTATGAGAAGATTAAAATGGTAGAGGAGTAGGCCTGGCCTAAGAAAGAGGAGGAACTGCTTGGGTTCCTTGGTCTAGCTGGTCTTATAGGAGATTTGTGCAAGGCTATGCACGGTTTCTAAGGTTTTTTGAGTAGATTTGTAGCTCGGGTTGTGGATGTTGTGGATGGTTGGGTGGCCGAGCTGGTGTCGTTGTTCCGTAGACGTTTCATTACCCTGCTGGGTAACATCATCAGTGCAGTCTCCGATGAAGAGAAGGCTCACGCACTGATGATGTTACCCAGCAGGGTAATGAAACGTCTGTGGAACAACGAACCAGCTCGGTGAGCCAACCAACTACAGCTATGTGGTTGTTTTGTGGTTGGTTGCCTCATTCCATGATTTGCTGAGGAAGCTCAATAATGCTGCAGGGATGGTTGGGAAAATATGTGACACGTTACTACACTGAGCATCACAGGAGTTGGACACCAACATGTGCAGAGTCCTCTTACATGCTCAAGCAGAAGCTTGTCTCATCCGTTGTCCTTGGCTATGCAGATTTCCAACTTTCTGTCAAACTGGAAATTGATGCCAGCTTCCTTGGTCTCGGAGCAGTGCTGTCACAGGTTTAAGGCCAGAAAAGAGTGGTTATTGCTTATATCAGTTGGAGTCTCAAACTGAATAAGAGAAACATGGAGAATTAGTCCAGAATAAAGTTCAAGTTGCTAGGTTTGAGGTGGACTATTTCCCTGAAGTTCAGAAAATTCTGATTGATGCAGAGTTTGAAGAGGTTACTGACAACCCCACTCAGTTACTTACAAACATCTGCTAAGCTGGAAGCAACAGAGATCCAATGGACTCTTCAACATATGCAGTTCCAATTCTAGATCACAAAAGTAATATGAATGCTTATACCTTTAGTCTGAGCATGAACACAAGAGGGAATTTAACCCTGCCCAGCTGGAAGGTTTTGGCTGACAGCGTGATCATGCCCCAGGTCAAGGGCAGCACACTGACACCAATTCTGTATGACATTCTAATTAAGATTCAGCAGAGTGTTCCAAACCAGGTCCAGACAGGTAGCACCAGATGTTGTTTCACCTTTTACAGCTACCTCGAAAGAGGACCTCAGATAACTTTGATTGAGTGACACAAATATCAGTAAATTGCATTATTACTGAAAGAGCCAACAAACCACCAACTAGTGCCAACTGTTCAGGCAGTCCAAGCCAGCACGGAAACTGTTCAGGAGCTGGAAAATGATCAGGAAGAGAAGGATGGAGTCATTTATTGGCTGATTCATGACAAGCAGAGAGAGGTGGAGCAACTTATCCTTCCCAACAGCTTCAAGTGTCAAGTATTGGTAGCAGTTCATGATCAAACAGGATATCAAACAATGAAAAAGATAACTGCCCTGATCTGACACCAATGCTGCTGGCCTATGATGGCTATTGATACCGATGATCACAATTGTCAGAGCTGTACTTTGGCTAAAGCGGGGAAGCAATTTTACCCCAGCATGGTTTCCCCTGTTGTCAAGGAACTTGTAGAGGTACTTGCATGGGTTTCACTAGGCCCCAGCAGTAACAGGTTTCAGCATTTTCTCATACTCATGAATGTTTTTCCCAAGATCACACATATTGTTTTCAACATTGGAGACTCAACTATAGTCAGTGATTGGTTTGTTTGTTCTGATGTTCCATATTGGAATCACAGTAATCAGGGATGCAACATCAAGAGCAAGATCAGACAGGAGCTTTGAAATATCTACGGCATTGCCAAGAGTGGCACAATCTTCTATCATCCAGAAGGGAATGGGCAGTGTGATCAATTCAACCATATTCTGCATGACTGTCTGCGTAGCTTGTCTCCTGAGAGTACATGAAAATAGCCTTCCAGAGCTGGTTTATGCTTATAATAGCATCCCACATTCATCTAAGAGATAACTTCTACACTATTTCTTCTTTGGACAAGACTCAGTCTGTCCTGTGGAACATCTCCTCATATTAAACACACTTTTTGATGGCCAGGTCAATGAGTTAATATCTGAGAATCACACAAGGCTAAGCCAGGCATTTGAGATGGCATCCATGAGGACTGAGATCAAATTATTGAGAAGAAGTGCTTTCATGATGGCAAGGCTAACAGGACAGACCTTTCAATTCACCTGAGGATAGTCCTCCGAAATCGAATTATCAGGGATTGGTATTTGGAGGAGCTTGAACCCCACAAAGTCATCAAGTGTAGGACACAGATGACCACACTTATGTTGTTGAATCAATTGTTATGGAACAGCCTCAGAAAGCATTTTGCGGAGAGGAGTTGCTGGTGGCCAAGATGATGGTGATGGTGGATGATGTTGAGGCAAACAGCTCACTCAGCGGTTTCCTGGAACCTGAAGTGCCAGGGGTACATGGTGGCTCGAGTGAAGTGGAGCTTGATAGTGATATGAAGTCCTGGAGTAGCCTAAAATGACCCATTGAGTGTATCTAGCGTGGGGAAGTCTACTCTTGTCCTGGAAATGGAGCAGGAAGAACCTGCTGGGAGGCAGAAACTGAAGCAACATGTGCCACTGACCATATGACTCCTGGATCCCCAACCAACCTGGACCCAATGTCGGTAAACCACAGAACCCTGTTCCCTGCAAGATACCAGTACAGATAAAAATTTTGATATGGCATCACAGTACTTTAGTGAATTTATCTAAATTTGCACTTTCTCACAAACCGCAACTTTTGTTTTTTTTAACTTAACTGAGCTCCAACATGGAAATTTGCAACATGTAGTTTTCAGAAAGTTTCACATTAGTATTGCAGTCATCTGGCTATATCAACATAGGTTAAAAGAAGGCAACAGTATCTGGAGCAATGCCTCAGCTATCCTATTATTCTTTTGTTCAACAGATTGCTGGAAGCTCCTTTGCTTCTTACTGGCATCCAGAGCCATTGTTCTTGCTATCCGAGTTTCCATGGCAGTAAGCTGAGATTGCAGTCTGAACTTCTACTGGAGCTCTCAGACCATGAGCGAATATTGTGTGCACTCGAACAGAAATTGAAACATTGGCTATCAGATGCTGTGCTATTGTTAGCTCCAGAGGTATTTTGATACAAATGTCCACTTTTTCACCATTGGAAAGAATGGACTCTAATCTCTGCAAAACACTATGCCATATTAATGCTAGATTTCTCCATAGATGATGTGTGTGTATTAACTCCAGGGAAGAAACTTTAAATAAGTGAATATAAAATGCACAATTGGATAACATCAGAAAGAAACAGTGAAAAATTAGCATAGCATTCACCAAGATAAACATGGAAAAGGTATACAGGCAAAACAAAAATACCAATTAGTCAAGGAGCTCAAACAGTTCATCCACTTCACCAGCACCTTCCACCCCAACCTTAAGTTCACCTGGACCATCTCTGATACCTCTCTCTCCTTCCTGGAACTCTCTATTTCCATCTCTGGCAACCACCTAGAAACCGATATCCATTTCAAGCCCACTGACTCCCACAGCTACCCAGAATACACCTCCTCCCACCCACCTTCCTGCAAAAATGCCATCCCCTATTCCCAATTCCTTCGCCTCCACCGCATCTGCTCCCAGGATGAGGCATTCCACTCCCGTACATCTCAGATGTCCTCGTTTTTCAAGGACCGCAACTGCCCCCCCCTCACTGGTCGAGAATGCCCTCAACCGTGTCTCCCGCATTTCCCGCAACTCATCCCTCACACCCCGTTCCCACAATAACAACCAAAACAGAATCCCCCTCGTCCTCACATACCACCCCACCAACCTCCGGATCCAATGCATCATCCTCCAACACTTCCGCCATCTGCAATCCGACCCCACCACCAAAGACATTTTTCCCTCCCCACCCTTATCTGCTTTCCGGAGGGACCACTCTCTCCGTGACTCCCTTGTCCGCTCCACACTCCCCTCCAGCCCCACCACACCTGGCACTTTTCCCTGCAACTGCAGGAAGTGCTCCACCTGCCCCCACACCTCCTCCTTCACCCCCATCCCAGGCCCCAAGAAGACTTTCCACATCAAGCAGATGTTCACCTGCACATCTGCTAATTTGGTACACATCGGGGAAACCAAGCGGAGGCTTGGGGACCGCTTTGCAGGACACCTACGCTCGGTTCGCACTAAACAACTGCACCTCCCAGTCGTGAACCATTTCAACTCCCCCTCCCATTCCTCAGACGACATGGGCCTCCTGCAGTGCCACAACGATGCCACCCGAAGGTTGCAGGAACAGCAACTCATATTTCACTTGGGAACCCTGCAGCCTAATGGTATCAATGTGGACTTCACAAGCTTCAAAATCTCCCCTCCCTCTACCGCATCCCAAAACCAGCCCAGCTTGTCCCC
>NC_063361.1:19735038-19878110 GCF_021869965.1 Rhincodon typus
AACCTCATCCCGCCCCCTGACCTGTCCGTCCTCCCTGGACTGACCTATCCCCTCCCTAACTCCCCGCCTACACTCACCTTTACTGGCTCCATTCCCGCCTCTTTGACCTGTCTGTCTCTTCTCCACCTATCTTCTCCTCTATCCATCTTCTATCCGCCTCCCCCTCTCTCCCTATTTATTTCAGAACCCCCTTCCCCTCCTCCATTTCTGAAGAAGGGTCTAGGCCCGAAACGTCAGCTTTCTTGCTCCTATGATGCTGCTTGGCCTGCTGTGTTCATCCAGCTGTACACCTTGTTATCTCAGATTCTCCAGCATCTGCAGTTCCTAATATCTCTGTACCAATTAGTCCAGACCAGCAACAGTCAACAAGCTTTGCTCATTCCCAAATAGGTAACTAAAATCCTGAGTTTTCTAAACAGCTGACTCAAAAGATAATCTAGCAAAGACTTGTACTGATAGTGAAAATGTTTTGTTTAGTTAAAACATTCAGTGGTACAGATGTTAGGTTGAAATTTCAGGCTGTTAATGAAACTAACTGAGGACTGTACATCACAACATTCCCCTAAGGTGATAACATGTATTTTAGTGATGTACGATATTAAGCTAAAATCCCTGTTAATTTGAATAAACAAAAGCAAAGCAAATGGGAAATTTTGATTAATACTTATGTCACAATAATGTATAATTTGTTCTAAAAGCTTTAAAACTATTTTACCTGCACTGCCTGATTCAAATATTTAATACTTAACTTTGCTTATGTTTTTCAGCAGATGCCAATCTTTCAATACATCTCCCTTGGGCATACTGATTTTACTGGTGGCACTTTTGCTCACAACACTCATTTACACAAAATTTATTATGCTAAGCAATTTACTTCCTATTGTGAAAATGAAGAAGCAGATTGATAACTGGCACATAAATCTCACACCACCTGAAAAACGAACTTTTCTGTCTCCATATGGAGGAATTTGGTAAGCTGTGTCATATAATGATTGATTGATTGATTTTTTTGTCACGTGTACCGAAATAAAGTGACAAGTCTTTTTTTGCCAGCGGTACAGGCAGATCATAGTAAGCAAAGGATGGACAGATCAAAAAGACTTAGACGGAGGCGCACAGGTTACATTGCACAGTGCATGCACTCGGCGAGATCAACGTTAGCAAAATCAGCATTATTTGAGGCTAGAGAGTCCATTCAACAGTCTAATAATGGCCAGAAAGAAGCTGTTTCTGAACCTGCTTGTGTTCAGGCTTCTGTATCTTCTGCCTGATGGAAGAGGTTGTAGGAGATCATTATCAGGGTGCGATTAGTCTTTGATGATGTTAGCTGCTTTTCCACAGCAGCGAGCCGTGTAAATGAAGTCCATGGGTGGAAGTTTGGCTTCTGTAGTTTCTTATGGTCCTGAGCAGAGCAGTTGCCATACCAGGCTGTTATGTACCCAGGCAGTATGCTTTCAATGGTGTATCTGTAGAAGTTAGTGAGGGACCTTATGGACATGCCAAATTTCCTGAGTCGCCTGAGGAAGAAGAGGCGTTGTTGTACCTTCTTAACTGTCCCATCTACATGGAAAGTCCAGGACAGGTTGTTGGTTGTTTCTAATTTAAAATAATTCTCAACGAGAAATGGCTAAAGACATTCATAATTCTGACATTAAATTAGCTAAGACCTTTTTTTTAATTGTCCAAGAAGTTTCCTTTACTTAAAACCGAAATTGGCAGCAATAGATTTAACACCATATAAATGATTTGGATAAGAATATAGGAAGCATGGTTGGTAAGTTTGCAGATGACACCAAAATAGGCAGTATAGTGGACAGTGAAGAAGGTTATCACAGAGTATTATAAGACTTTGATCAGATGGGCCAGTAGGCTGAGGAGTTTAATTTAGACATATGTGAACTGTTGCATTTTAGTAAGGCAAGCCATGGCAGGACTTACCCAGTTGATGGTAGGGCAGTGGGGATTGTTGCCAAAGAAAGAGACCCAGGGGTGCAGATGTGTATTTCCTTGAAAGTGGGGTCGCAGGTGGACAGGATGGTGAAGAAGGCATTTGGCACACATGCCTTCAGTGGTCAGTGCATTGAGTATAGGAGCTGGGATGTCATGTTGTGGCTGTACATGACATTGTTGAGGCCACTTTTATAAAGCTGCATGCAATTCTGGTTGCACTGCTTTCGAAGGATGTTGTTAAACTTGAAAGGATGCATAAAATATTTATATCTGGATGTTGCCAGAGGGTTTGAGCTATTGGGAGAGGCTGAATAGGCTAGGGATTTTTTTTTGCCTGGAGCATCGGAGGCTGAGGGGTTACGTAATAGAGTTGTGTGTGTGGAATGAGCTGCCAGAGGAAGTTGTAGAGGTGGGTACAATTATAACATTTAAAAGGCATCTGGATGGGAGCATGGATAGGAAGGCTTTAGAGGGATATCAGCCAAATGCTGGCAAATAGGACTAGTCCAGTTTAGGATATTGGGGCAAGTTGGACCAAAGGGTCTGTTTCCATGCTGTATGATTTTATGACCCTCTGACTGTAACTTTTCACATGTGGAGATCCAGCATACCTTACACCACTCTGTTGACCTCCTAGTACCAAAAAGAAATTGGCTTTGGAGACCCTATGCCTTTTGTTGGAATCTAGTGTATTTAAATGAATGGTGCATCCTCGGAGCTGCCATGATAATAGCAGGAAAGCAATCCATGGTCACAATTCAACTGCAGATCAATGTCTTTCTCAGTACTGGCCTTAACTTTGCCTGCTGATGTTGAGGTCTTCTCTGGCAATTTTGCTTACATTTCCTGAGTGGAAACCATGCCTCACCTTGATCGCAATGCTAAGGTTAGAGTTATCTTTGGGAAGCAATGTTGTGTATTATCAGGAGCAAAAATGTTGATGGTGTGGCAAGGAATAGAAAGGAAAGATAGTTCAAAAGAGCAGAACCATTGTGATTGTCAGTCTGATGTCTGATAGTGAATGGAAAGGACCAGTAAATTACTCAAGAATCAACAGCTGATGAGTAAATGCTTCAGAACAGGTGAAGATATAGATATCAATATTTCAAAATACAACGGTTCATTGACTGCAGAAAATTAAAGATCACACATTAATATTGGATTTTGTTTAGCTGAGACCGCTGCAATATGGCCGACAAAATAAACTTTCCTGATGCAGCTATCAATAAGTTTGAGCTGCTATATTTGAGAAATTTCCCTAAAATTGCTAGAAGGTCCATGTCATCTTCTTCACATCAAGCTTCAAGAGTTTGAAACAATCGAAATGTTATAGGTTTATAATGATAATTATTTTCATTAATTCAGGGGAGGATGAGAGGTTTGAGATGTGATAGAAAACCTTTATTTAAAAAAAGTTCACTCATTGGATGCAAGCATTGTTTGCTACACCAGTACAATGCATATCCTTGATTGTCATTGTGAAAGTGGTGGTGAGTTGCTTCCTTGAACTGCTGTGGACCATGGGGTATAGCTGCATACACAGTGCTGTTGGGAAATGACTTCTTGGATTTTGACACAGTGACAGTGAATGAAAGGTGATATGTTTCCAACTCAAGAGGTGTGTGTCTTGGAAAGAACTTGCAGGTCGTGGTGTTCCATGTTTTGCTGCCCCTATCCCTCTGGGTGGTAGAGATCACAGATTTTGAAGCTGCTGTCAAAGGAGCCTTTGAATCTTCTATACATAACATCTTTCTACCATTATGTATTGGTGGTGGAGGAAATAAATGTTGAATTGGAGGACAAGGTGTCAATCAAGTTGCCTATTTTATCCTGGATGCTGTGAAACTTCTTGAGTGTTGTTGGACCTGTCTAGTAATTATATCTGACCATTTATAGTTGTTTTTGTTGCTACTAATCCCCAATAGGCCCAAGACAAAGCAAAGGTAAAGATTGATTGTAATGAACTAGCTCAAAAAACATCTTACCCAGTATCATGTACTGCTAGAGGTGGAAAATACAGATGGTAAACCAACTATGGTTAACCAAAGAAGTTACAAATCTCATAAAATTAAAAGGGAAACAAGAGGATTGAGAAAGTCTTTTTTAAAAAATCAACAGAAGTTGAAGGAAAAGAAGATAAAGAAGGAGAAAATAACCTTCAAGAGTAATCAACCTTGTAGTTTGAAAAAGATAGTGAGAATTTCTTTAAATAGGAAGACAGATAACATGGGCCCCTCAATGAATGAGGCTGGGGAAATAATAATAGGGGACCAGGAAAAAACAGAGGAAATGAATAAGTACTTTGTATCCGACTTCATGATACAAAACACTAATAGCATTCCCAAAATATTAAATAATGAAGGGACAAAAGAAGGGGAGGAAATAAATACAATAACAATCACTAAATAAAAAGTACTACAAATACTAATGAGGCTAAAAGCCAATGGGTCCTCTGGTCTTGATGGTTTTTATTCTAGGACATTAAAAGAAGTAGCTATAGAGACAGGAGAATCTTTAGATTCTCAAACAGTCCTAAAGGCTTGGAAAATTACTAATGTTACACTCTTATTGCAAAAGAGAGAGAGACAAAACAATAAGCAATTTTCAGTAGGGTATTTTAACTTCTGTTCCTAGGTAATTATTAGTCTCTATTATAAAGGATGTAATAACAGAGGATTTAGAAATACATTACATAATTAAGCAGCTAGAATGGTTTAATGAAGGTGAAATCATGCTGACAAATTTATTAGAATTTTTTGAGGAAATAACGAACAGGATAGATAAAAGGAAAGCAGTGAATGTAATTTATTTGGATTTTCAGAAGGAGGTAGATAAGATGCCTCATGTTACGTTAATGAGAAAAGAGCCCATGGAATTGGACGTGGTATATTAGTATAGATAGAGGATTGTTTAATGGATGAGAGAGTGTTGGGCTAAGGAGGCTATTTTCAGGGTGGCAATCTATAAGGGATCAGTGCTGGAGCCACAATTATTTACAATATACATTAATAATTTGGATGAGAGAAATGAATGTACGGTCACATTACAAAAGTAGGTGGGAAGTGACAAAGATATAGACAGTTTAAGAAATTGGGAAAAATTTTGGCAGATACAATATATGTGGGAAACTCTGAAGTTACGCACTTTGGTAGGAATAATAGAGGAGCTGAATAATTTGCAAATGGAGAAGAACTGCAGAAAGCCACAGAGGAATTTTGGCCAGCCTTGTGCGTGATTAACAGAAAGCTAGTATCCAAATTCAAAAGGTAATAGCGAAGGCAAATTGAATATTGCCTCTATTTAAAGAGAATAGGATATAAAAATAGGAAGATCTTGCTAAAATATATAAGCAATAGCTTGCTCTTGCCTGGAAAACTATGAATAACTTTGGTCATTGTACCTGTGGAAGGATATACTGGCATTGGAGGCAGCAAACTAGGCTGATCTTAGGCATGGAGAGATGTTATTACCAGCAGACGTTGAGTAGGTTGGGGTTGTACTCATTGGAGTTTAGAAGAATGATAGGCATCCTTATTGAAACATACAACATTCTTAGAAGGCTTGACAGGATAGATACTAGGAAGTTGCTTCCACTTCTGGGAGAGTTTAAGACCCGATAGCATTATCTCAGAGTAAGGGGTCATCCACTTAAGACAGGGAGAAGGAGGAATTTATTGTCTCTGAGGGTGGGGAATCTATGGAATTCTTTACCACAGAGAGCTGTCAAAGCTGGGTCATTAAGTTATTCAAGGCTGAGATAGACAGATTTTTAAACAAAAAGAGAATCAAGACTTATGCGGATAGGGCAGGAAGGAAGAACTGGAGATTATCAGAACAGCCATGATCTCATTGAATGGCAGAGCAGACTCAATGGGCTTAATGCATTACTTCTGATTCTGTATCCTCTGGTCTTATAAAGGTCATCTGGGAAGATACCACAAGGTAAATTCTGCAAATGGGGAAATTAAGGAAACATTAAAGAGCCATGCACAGGAAAATGTTAGGTGCATTGGCTGTCTT
Organism: Rhincodon typus; assembly: GCF_021869965.1. Lineage (NCBI taxonomy): Eukaryota > Metazoa > Chordata > Chondrichthyes > Orectolobiformes > Rhincodontidae > Rhincodon > Rhincodon typus. The sequence continues at coordinate 19,741,009 of NC_063361.1, forward strand.
GCCAGACAGCTCCTGACTCTTTCAAGAAACATGTAGATGCCAGCCTTCAACTGACCAAAGCTCGCTATCTCCACAGCCTTTACTCCAATCTCCGATCATGCTACTGAACCAGAGTCACTGCCAGTGCTGGCCTCATAACTGCTGCATAGATCACCTGCTCCTCTGTCACCCTGTGAGGATGAGGTGATATTTTCTGCAAAAGCAGGGGCTCACTGAAACCTCTCCAACAACACTGCAAGTTACTGATAGGTGCTTTGCAATAGAAATCTGTTGAAAACAAAATGACGTTCACTCGATTCAGGATTTAAAATAAAGCCACTGCAGGGTCTGACTTTTCATCTTGCTTTTTTTTGTAAGGAGCAAACAATGCAGATCACGCTAATTAATTTATTGCCCAAATTTTCGATCTTGGCCTCCCGGCAGCTAGCTATTTGTGTCACAGCAGGATAGTATGTTATCAATGTCTTTGACTGAACAAAGATAAGCAGCTATATGCATCCATATTCTCCAGAACATGGTACTGTTCATGCCTGTCAGGAAATGTTCCAGGAAATGGAGGCATGTATTCCTGTTGTTGCTATACTATTGAGTTTGCTGAAATTTGTTTATTTAAACATGGTTATTGCTGATATTAAAAATTATGGTCAGTAGTCTAACAACAAAAGTAACAAATAAAAGCTTTTGCACGTGTATGTGTTTGTGTCATTGCTTGTATGGTTCAATCTCACACACTTGTCTATCCAAGAGGTCAGGGTCACAATTGTGGTCAAGCAACCATGGGCCCAAAATTGAACATTCTAATTTGACCCAAAAGGAGAGAAAATTGGCCAAACTACAGCTATCGGCTACAGAGAATGTTGGATTACAAAGGTCAGAGAGGTCAGAAAGGTTTAGGGAGAAACAGTCACATCCAGCCTGAGGGTTGTGAATTGGAGTTCTTTCTAGCACCTTGACTTCCAACCAGTGCCTGAGGACATGCACTTTACACCTCCCTGGCACGGCAACAGTGAAGTGCGTTAGCATGACCCCATTGGATACTTTGAACACCACGCATGACCACACTGACCAAAGGTCACAGAACCTTCGGGGAGGGGGATAAAAACACAGACACCTGGAAACTGCCCCACCCCCACCCCCAATACCCCTCAGCAAAGATTCGCAGCAAGACTCATGATAGAAGACCATGCAGAAGCCCATGATGACCCAGGAGAAGATCCGCCCTGACCTGAAGGACTCACATTATTGGAAGAGAGAAAGCCCTGTCAGAGAGGAAGGAGATTCCAACAGCCCAGCTCAAACACATTGATCATTGTGGATAATATCTTTTTCTCAGGCAGACACAACTAGATATAGAGTAAATATCATGGGAATTTGAGAAATGCTCACATAGCATTTTTAAAAAGGAATATTTTGTATAAAAAATCAAATTGAACCACATGCCAAATTTAGTGTCCCTTTGTCCACCTCACCAACAAAAGTGTTTTTAATGCATAAACTGATCAAAGTGTTCAAAATACAGACAACACAATGGACCAGAGAGGAAGCTACGCCACTGTGAAGGAACCCAAACCATTTACCTGAAGTTACCAACAATTATGATTGAAGCCAAAACATTTCCAAACTAGTTTAGCAGAAGTCACAGCAATATTTGAGTGGATCTGTCTTACGATTCAGGGTTGCATTGTGATTATGATTACATTGAATCGGATTATATGGAATAGACACATGAATTCTTTCACATTTTACTTGTCACTTTGGCTCATGTTAACTTTAACTCCTTTACTGGTTAAACAGCAAAAATAATTGCAGCTGTAACATTGGGCGACCATTACCTTTAATAATCTCTTCCGATCAGAAAGACCTATTTGCAATCAAAATAAGAAGAAAATTACAGTATGAACAACAAAGAAAGAGATATCTAATTTTGGAAGTACTGATATTTGAAGAGCAACTCTCACAAATGTTTTGTAAATTTATGAAATTAGTTTTATTTGGAAACTTTCTTGACAGAAGCATGTTTAGCTTTAAGATTGATTTGTATTTCTATATTATGTAGACAAAATGGAAAGAACCTGGTTTCATTTTTGAGTTCTGTGAGTGGAGATGTGTATCTGAAAATGTGTGTACATGTATTGTAATTAAACTTTTCAAAAAATCTTGAGCTGAATGGTACAGTGCTTTAGAAAACAAAGAATACAAAAGAGAAACAAATGGGCTCTTGACTACCAACAAAATGTCCTATGACAAGAAGTTAGAGACAAAAAATCAGTTCTCTTGGAAAGTCAGAATATCCAGAAAATCAGAGAGTGGAAAGGTTTCTTTGAGCAAGTGACCTACAAAGGCCTCTACAGAAGCATGAGTTGATTTATGTGAATAGACCAGGAAAAATGCCCTTGGCTGATCAAGATATTAATGTAGAGGGTACGTTACCAATAAAACAGAACTTTTATAAACACACGCAGGAGAATTAGTTCAAGCAAGGCAAGAGATTAAGCTCATGGCTTAGAATGTGTAAAGACTGTATTTTTCTGTATTTGTGATTGTGAACTGAAATGGGAAAAGGATAGTTGTAAAAACCTAGGACAGTGGATTGCTGCACTTTTTAAGAGGAAGTTACTGATATTTTTGTAAGGGCTGTTTACACTGCTGTTTGTTCAAGCAGTGGGGGAGGTTACTGTAGATGAACTGGAACCAGGGGTTATGTTTGAAGGGTATTCAGCTGACAAATTGCTGATTGGTGTGTAGAGTGGTGACCAGTTGTTGACGACAACAGTTTTCTGCCTGCCAACAATTGTATGTAGTTGGCTCCCAGGTGGTTGAAAAGCTTGTAGCTGATCATAGTACTCCAGGTGCGGTCTCACCAGTACTTTGTACAGTTGCAGTAAGACTTCCCTATTCTTCTACTCCAACCCTTTGAAATAAGTGTCAATATTCCATTAGCCTTCCTGATTACCTGCTGCACCTGTGTGCTAACTTCCTGCTTTAATATACAAGCAATATTGCAGCTTTTTGAAGTTTTTCTCCATTTAAATAATATACTGTGCTTTTGTTCTCTCTTCCAAAATGAACAACTTCACATTTTCCCACATGATGCTCCATTTGCCAACTTTTTACCCACTTAATTCACCTGTTGTACCTCTCTGTGAACTGTTTGTATCTGTCTTGCGACATGCCTTTCCACCTATTTTTGTGTTGTTTAAGAAGCAGCCCTAGGGTTGTAATCTTGGAATTATTTCCTGTGCCACGTGCCAGTGAGGCTAAGAATAGGAAGATAGTATAGTTAAATAAATAGCTAAAGAGTTGGTGTAGGAGGGAACACTTCATGTGTGCTTTCTGGGGCACATGACCTATACGAGAAGAACGGGTTGCAGCTAAACTGGAGGAGCACCAATAATCTGGCGGGGAAATTCGCTAATGCCATTCAGGACAGTTTCAACTACTGTGGCCGGGGGATGGGAGTGTGGAGTTCAGAGGGGTAGGGGATACCAGAGCAGTAGGTCAGCAAGTAGAATGACCGAGGAGGAGTCAGAGACCAAGGCCAGTAAGGCTAATAGGAGGAATAGAAAGGGAGAGGTTACTGAACGTGGCAGGATAGGTGGTCTGGGGTGTATCTGTCTTAATGTGAGGAGTAATGATGGCTAAGGCAGATAAACCTACAGCTTTGATTAATACATATAACTATAACTATATAACGAGGCAAGTTCTTTTACACAGAGGGTGGTGGGTGCCTGGAACTCGCTGCCGGGGGAGGTAGTGGAAGCAGATACTATAGTGACTCTTAAAGGGCATCTTGACAAATATATGAATAGGATGGGAATAGAGGGATACAGTTCCAAGAAGGATAGGGGGTTTTAGTTGTGACGGGCAGCACGTCGGTGCAGGCTTGGAGGGCCGAAGGGCCTGTTCCTGTACTGTAATTTTCTTTGTTCTTTGTTCTATGATGTTGTAGCTATTGCAGAGACTTGGTTGAGAGAGGGACAAGACTGGCAATTTGATTTAGACACTTCAGGCATGATAGAGAGGGATGTAAAAGAGGTGAGGGAGTTGTGTTGCTGATAAGGGGGACTATCACATCTATACTGAGACAGAACACCTTGAAGGGCTCATCCAGGGAGGCCATATGGGCCCAGCTCAGGACTACAAAGGGTGCAATCACTTTGACGGGATTGTACTACAGACTTCCCAACAACCAGCAGGTGATATAGGAATGGATATATGGACTGTGCCAGAGACTTTGATTGGGTGGGGAGTTTGTTAGGTGTGGATGGTTTCTTGAAACAATATTAAAATAGTCCAACTAGGAAAGGGTGTGTACTAGATCTGATATTGGAGAATGAGTCAAACCAGGTGAAGTTTCAGTGGGGAAGCATTTCAGGAACAGTAAGTTTTAAGTTGCTTATGGTTAAGGACAAGGGTAGTCCTTGGTTTAAACATTTAAATTGGGGGAAGGCTAACTACCAAAGTACTAGGTAAGAACTGGGGAATGTAGATTGGGAGTGGCTGTTTGAGGGTAAGTCCACGTCTGGCATGTGGGAATCTTTTAAAGACCAGTTGATTGGAATTCAGGACCAGCATGTCCTTGTGAAAATGAAGGATAAGGATGGTAAGATTCTGGAACCTTGGGAAACATGAGGAATTGAGAGCTTAGTCAAAAAGGTGATGGAGGCACATGTAGGACTTAGGAAACCAAAGACAGAAAGAATCCTCAAACAATACAAAGATAGCAGTAAAGAACCTAAATAGAGAATTAGGAGAGCTAAAAGGGCCATGAAATAACTTTGGCATTAAGGAAAATCACAAGGCAGTTTATACATGCCAAAGGAGCAAGAGGGTAGCTAAGGAAAGAATAGGTCCACTCAAAGATAAAGGAGGGAATTTATGCATGGAGCTGGAGGAAGTAAATGAGGTCCTTAACGAAAGTTCTTTGCGTCAGTATTCACAAATCAGAAGGGCATTATGGATGGTGAGTCTCAGGAGGGTTATGTTGATATTCTAGAGAGTGTCAACACAAAATGGGAAGAGGTGTTGGGTAATTTTTAAAAGCATTCATGGAGACAGGGCCTGATGGCATGTATCCCAGAATGCTGAAGGAGGTGAGGGAAGAAATTATCGGAAGCTTTTTTTGAAATCGTTGTATCCTTTTTAGTCACAGGAAACGTCCCAGAGAACTGGAGAATAGCAAACATTGTTTATTTGTTTAAGAAGGGCAACAGAGATTATCTGGGAAATTACAGATGATGAGCCATATGTCAGTCGTAGGGAAACTATTGGAGAAGATTCTTAGGGATGGATTTACTCACATTTGGAAAAAAATGCTCTTATTAGCAATAGGCACTATGGCTTTGCACGGGAAGATCATGTCTCAAGTTTTTGAGGAAGTGACAAAGATGATGGATGACAGCTGGGCTGTAGATGTTGTCCATATGGACGTTAGCAAGGCATTTGACAAGTTCCCTTATGGCAGGCTAATACAAAAGGTGAATTCACATGGAATATGCTGTCAGTTGGTAAGATGGATACATCAGTGTAACAGCGGAAGGGTGTTTTTCAGATTGGAGATCTGTGACCAGTGATGTTCAGCAGGGATCAGAAATGGGACCCCTGTTATTTGTAATATACATAAAATGATTGGGAAGAGAATGTAGGTGGCCTGATTTGTAAGTTTGCGGATGACACAAAAATTGGGGGCACTGAGCACAGTGAGAAGGATTGCTGAGGATCTGGCAGGATGCAGATAGGCTGGAGACTTGGATGGAGAAATGGCAGGTAGTGCCTACTCCAGGCAAATGTGAGGCAATACATTTTGGGAGATCTAATACAGCACGGAAGTACACAGAAAATGGCAGAACCCTAAGTCGCATCAACATACAAAGGGACGAAATTGGCAGCACAACTAAATAAGGTAGTCATGAAGGCATATGGCATGCTTGTCTTCATCAATTGGGGCATAGAGTATAAAAATTGGCTAGTCATGTTTCAGCTGAATAGAACTTTAGTTAGGCCACATGTGGAATATTGTGTACAGTTCCAGTCACCATACTACCAGAAGGATGCTTTGAAAAGGGTGTAGAAATGGTTTACCAAGACGTTGCCTGGTTAGGAGGGTATTAGCGATGAGGAGAGATTGGACAAACTTGGTTTGTTTTCACTTGAATGTCAAAGGACGAGGTTCAATCTGATAAAAGCTTACAAAATTGTGAGAGACATGGATAGAATGGAGCTTTTTCTCAGAGTAGAAATGTCAATTACTAAAAAATAAGTCAAAATGTCAAAGGGGGTAAGTTTAAAGGAGATGAGAGAGGCAGTTTTTTTTATATAGAAGATGGTAAGTGCCTGGAATGTACTGCCAGAGGAAATGTTGGAGGTGGTTATAAATTCTGGATTCTAATACCTGCCTCACTCACAGGTACACACATCCCAGCATCTAGCATTTAATGGGTGTTGTTATCTTCTGAAACATGTTATCCAGATATCTCTGCCCTTCTTGATATATCACAGTGTCAACAACTCAGACTCCATCTCATCAACTCTAACATCCTTAAACAGTCAATATTTGTTGCAGATGTGGTTAACATGGATTGGATCTGTTTTCAGTAGTTCCCACATACTACAGTTGCATCACATAGCCTGCCCAGCCAACTCTAATCTATTTAACTAACTACTGAGGATTTTAGATATTTTTAAAGTAAATTTCCTAGCTGAACTCTTCAGCTATAATAAAGAGTAAGGTCAGAGGAGATGACAAGTTTGAGAGGACAGTTGTAAAATCCATTATCATATTCAAATGTAGAGAGAGAGATTCAGAGAGGGTCAGAGGCCAATAGCAGAGAGAGATATCATATGAGGATGCTGAAGTTAGATGGAGGTTAAAATCACCAAGGATGCAAAGTTAGTCAGTACACAAGCTGAGAGAGAAAAGCAGTGAACATATGACAGTAAAAAATGAAGTAATTGGGTGATTCATTAAATACAATTGGCTGAAACTTAGATTTTCTTGGCTAAGTATCCATTTTGTTGAGTATTGACAGAAATCAATATCATAGAACCCCAACAGTGTGGAAGCAGGCCATTCAGCCCATCGAGTCCGCACTGACCGTCCAAAGAGAATCCCACCCAGACCCACCCCTCTACCCTATCCCTATAACTCTGCATTTCACATGGATGCACGTCCCTGGACACTGTGGGCAATTTAGCACAGCCAATCCACCTAGCCTGCACATGTTTGGACTGTAGGAGGAAACTGGGGCACCAGGAGGAAACCCATACAGACATAGGAAGAATGTGCAAACTCTACCTGAGGCTGTAATCGAACCTGGTTCCCTGGCACTGTGAGGCAGCAGTGCTAACCACTGAGCCACTGTGCCATGAAATCAATTGCCACATGTTACCATATACTCCTCATTAACTGCCTACCTTACCCCTATTGCACCCGTCTTGCCCAATTCTAGCCCCATCTTACCACACACCATTCCCCGAATAATTCACTCACAACTCAACATATATCCACTGAAAGAGTTGCGTCCTGGCACCCGCACCATATTGAAAAGGCATTTGTGCAACCAGATGGGCACTTGCATTCTGTAGCTGCCCTGCTCTGTGACAGCATTCACTGAGAATATGTTGGTGAAGGGAAGAACAGCATTTCACTTCTTCAACAGGATCTCACCGTCACCTCACCTTGACAGTGTTGCAGCTGGCCGAGGAAGTAACACCCAATCCACTGGCATTGGGTGGACTGTTAGAGACGAGACAACTGCTCAGTCCCAGGCAGTAGCGGGCCCTTTGGTGTCAGCAGTCAGAGGCTTCATCCACATTCACAGGGAACAACAGGATGAGCAGTCAATTGTGTGTGAGACAATGGCCTTCATAGCAATGAGGCTGCTGAAGAACAGCTTCTCTATAGAGACTCAGCTTCTCAATCTTGCATTTGTCTGGCTGCTTCAATGAACAGCACTCTCAACGTCCTCTGGTGATGCACACAGACCTGCCCTCCACTGTCCCATTGGTCAATGATCATTGGTCCTCAGGACCAAAGGCATAGAGACAGGAGACGGGGAACTGAGTGCGTGTGCCAGATGCCCTTTCCTCAGAAGAAGATGCCAGGAGGCAGAGGACAAAGGAGGGCACACACACAGACCCCTCCAAAGTCTTATTCAAGATAATCCAGATGTTGCTGGGCTCCACCCTGACTGTCCGCCTCCAATCTTTGGAAATTCAAGATGGTTAGTCAATGTCACCCCCAAGAGTCACCCAAACGGGCTTCACTGTCAAACAGACATCCTATCCCTTCATCCCTCCTTCTCACTTGTAGGCCTGTGCGAGGCAAAAAAAGAAAACAATACATTTGAGGTTATTTTGGTGGCATGGGTGAGAGTGCACTTTATCACTACTTCATGAACTTTATTGGTTTTGCAACAAATCTAATTGTCTGAGTCTCTCTTGAGTCCTGAGTGTGACAGTGTCACCGTGATGGCTAACTCAGTATCCAAACTGAATGTACCACAGATTGACATCTGTGTTGAGACCCAGCCGCTGCAGTGTGAAAGCAAGGTGGAAAACGCAGATATCAAGCAATGGGCTCTGCTGGTACCATTGCCCCTTGTGGTCAAACATCGCTACTCTTTTCCTGACCTCGATGTGTAAAAGTATTGGCATGAATGCGGTGGTCAGCAATGTGTGGGACAGGGAGGAGCAGCACACAGGGAGCCAATGTATTTAGATTGCTAGGGCTAGGGGCCTGCAGGTCTGTGTCCTTTACAAAGCATAGGTCTGTGAGTAATGTTGCTGTTGTCTAAAGGACTTCTCATGAGTGTCTTCCTGCTGTGTGTGAACCAATCCTGGAAACAGGTACCCACTCTGTCTCCATGCCAAGAATACTCATTGTCTAGTTTGTTCATGAAGGTGGTAAGATGGAAAGCTGAATATTAATAATGCAAGATGTGGAGTTAATAACACCATTAACAAGCAATAATCCCCTTTCGTAGGCAACTCACCTCTCCTTAGCGAGACTCTCACCTCAATGATGAGAACTCAGTTAAAAGATGCAGCGAGCTGCTCCTGACATCGAGAGAGGCCTTGCCTGACTCTGTCACATTTCTCACGAGAGCCCACATCACTCAATCGCCTGTAAGATTCTGCCCCAATGAGTTTAATTGAATGGTGAGAGAAGTGGAGGCAAGCTGAGGCACTCAAAGGAGAAGTGCTAGAGGAATAGAATGTATTGGAGAAGGGAGAAATAAAGGTGAGCGCCATTGATCAAAAAGGATATATAAAGTTATGATGAAACTTGAAAAACTGATCACCAGTTCAGAAACTCAGCAGCTGGGTCTTAATGCGTAGTCCAGATGACAAGAAATTTGAAAACCAATCTGAGCAAAGATTTTTATGTTAACGAAAGTAAGCAAGTACCAGTTCCAAATTCTACATTTAAAACGAGAATAGTATCCCTTTGAAAGGAAAGGGCTACATTTGAATATGAAAGCAAGTTCTGTTCTTTTCAAAAGAAGTCTCATGGAATTATGTCCCCACCCATAGAATGGGTATCACTATTTACTATTAATGGTAAGTATTTCAGCAGTTACTATAACATTTTGAAGGCAATCTAATTTTAACTGGATATTCAGATTAATCAGCAGACATTTAATTCAAGATTATTGCAGATGAAACAAATTAGATTCCATCTACTAAGTAGTATATTATTAAATCTTGCTAAACAGTCACCATTGAAGAAAATAATCATAGCCCAACCCAGTTCTCCACTAAGCTATCCCATCCATGGAATTGAAATAATACCACAACAGTCAATTATCATTCCAGGTGAGAATATCCAATTTAAGATCCAGGAGAGCAATGAATGTTAGAAACCAAGGTGTAGAGCTGGATGAACACAGCAGGCCAAGCAGCATCAGAGGAGCAGGAAGGCTGATGTTTTGGGCCTAGACCCTTCTTCTTCATTGCTTGCAATGAATGTTATTCATTTTCACTTCCACATTTTGTACAAAACACAATCTCTTCTTTCAAGTTTGGGTGTGTTTGCATTCGATAAACAGGACTATAAGGTAGGTGCATCTCTGTTTCTTCCAAGTTTTTGTTGGTGTGAAACTATGGCTGGCAACAGATAGACTTCCTGCACTATGTTCGAGCTGCTCGTCTGTACCTGGGAGACCAACAGGGCTGTGGAGCCAGCGTGGCTCAGTGGTGGCACTTTTACTTCAGCATCAGAAGATAGTGGGCCCTTGTCTCATTCCAGAATCTGGGCAAGTAATCAAGGCCAATGCTACTGCGAACTACTGAGACAGTCAGAGACACTGCCTTTTAGATGAGATTAGATTCTGTTCCTGTTAATTAAAGTAACTATCACACCAAGGACAGAATTATCCAATATTTGAATTAATAAAAATGAAATGTGGGTGAGAATTTGATGATAAAAATTTTAAATGCTCAATAGTTAAAATGTCTTTTCAACCCTACTCACATGTGCAAGCCTGCCTGATGAGGCTAAATAATAATTTGCATAATTCGCTAGCAAAACCTGCTTTGCATTTAACTAAAAATATTAGCAAGGCAACAACACACAGTCACATACAAATTCTAGACAGTAATACCCTAAAATCACGATTAACTATATCAAAAGCTAATGCATAATGATTTTGTTGTTGAATTTAAAATGTTGCAAAGCAATATGGCTGTGTAATAATTAAAGTGTGAACCCACCTCCTTGGAATAGTGTGATAGGTCAGACACTCACTTTCCCCCACCCCTCCCCACCATTCCAACTTAAGTAAAACCAAACGTGGTGAGGGTTTGGAGTTTGGATTATGGCTTTTAACACTTTAAGCCCACTCCTGTTCATCCAACATGATAAAGATTCATACTTTTGTGTGGTTAAATGCACCCACTTTAAGTAAAGGAGCACATGCATGATTGACATGCATATGACCAACCTAGACATAAAACATTAGCACTGACCATGTATCATGAAGCTGAATTATATTCCATTCATTAGATTGCTTAGCTCTTGGAAGATTTGTTTCATAAAGCTTTCAGTTATATGTTGCAATTCAAAAATGTGCTCTGTGGAAGTGTAACTATGAAAGACATGCAATAACAGCTTTAAGCTTAGGTAGTGCTTAGCATAGATGAAGAACAAATTGATAAATTGTCACATAGCACGTTGTGACATAGAATGTAAAGTTGTCTATCTGACAGTGTGTAACTTTGGAGTATCTTTATTTCATGACTATTCTTAAAATTACACTGTTCTCTTCAACCCCATTGCTATATACTGTAGGTACTGTAAATAATATTGAGCTTTGACAATGACCATCTTCCAGGAGTTCCACATTCCAAACCACCTGACTATGTATGTAGATGATAGTAAGACTGGCAAGGTAAGGAGGAAGATATTAGGTTACAGGAGAATATAAACAGATTGTTCAGATGGAATTTAACCCTGATGAATGTGACATGATGCACCTTGGAAGAAGGATCAAGACAAGGGATCAAGACTCAATTAATTATAGGACACTTCTAAGCTCAGAGGAACAGAAGAACTTTGAGGTGCTTATCCACAGATTCCTAAGGCAGCAGGACAGGCTAATAGGATAGCTAAGAAGACATACAGATCACTCATGGTATATATTATAAAAGTAGGGAAGTCATGTTGGAGCTGTGCAGAACTTTGGTTAGTTCACAATTGGAGTACTGTGTGCAGTTCTTGTCACTGCATAAAAGGAAGGATGTGATTGCACTGGAGCGGGTGCAGAGGAGATTCACCAGCTCCTCTATTGCACACTGTCCATATTGGGGTCAATAATACAACACTGTCACTGCCCCCTTTTTATTCCTAAGGTGTACCCACAAAAGCTTATCTGAAGACTCTTCCAAGATACCATACCCCTTACTGAAGTCACCGACTCCTTAATTAATAATCCAACACCATCTCCTCTCTCACACCCTCCACTATCCCTGCCTGAAGATCCTATACCCTGGTAATTTGAATTGTCAGTGCTGCCCCTTATTCAATTACGTCTCCATGATGGCAACAACAACACAATTCCATGTTTCAATCCATGCCCTTAACTCATTTGTCTTACCTCTAACACTCCTAGCATTAAAGTAGGCATGATCCAACTTTGCCTTTCTCAACTGAAGCTCAACGTGGCTCATCTCTGTGTGCCTAGTTTCCTTTACTAAAGTATGCTGTAGCCCTATCGTACTAACACTCTGTGTTGCCAGCCCTGCCAAACTAATTTAAATTCCTCCCTTCAGCATTAGCAAACTCAACTGTAAGGATGCCGGTTCAGATGAAGACCATCCTGCTTATATGGGTCCCACTTTCCTCAGTGATCCAGGAATTGAAACCCACCCTCCTGCACCAACTCTTGAGCCACACATTCATCTGCCTTATTTTCCTACTTTTGTACTTGCTGGCATGTGGTGCTGGGTGTAACCCAGAAATTGCAACATTAAAGGTCCTGTTCTTTGGTCTACAGCCTAGACCTCTAAATTCTTAATGCAAGACCCCATCCCTCATTCTATCAATATCATCAGTACCAATATGTTTCATGACCTCAGTCTTATCACCTACAGGATGCCCTGCAGCTGCTTGGTGACATCCCTCACCCTGGCACCAGGGAGGGGACATATCATCCTGGAGTCACGTCAATGACTGCAGAAATGCCTGTATGTTCCCCTAACTAATGAATCTCCTATCACTGTCACACCTATTTTATTCATCCTCCCCTGCTGGGTATAAAGATGCTGAGGTGAGCCAGAAGCTTGGCTCTACCAGCACTCCTTTGATGAACCAGCTCTCTTACGAATTTCCAAAATGGAAAACCAATCTGTGAGCAGACCCCAGGGGTCTCCTGCAATACATGCCTGATTCTCTTTGATTGCATGGTGGTCACCCATTCCATTTTTTCCTCAAGTGCCATGAGCTGCAGTATGACCATCTCTCAAACATCTTATCCACATAACACTCAGCTTCACGGATGTGCCACAGTCTCTCCAGCCACTGCTCAATCTCATTAACACAGAGCTCATGTTTCTGCAGTTGGGAGCACTTCACTTTCATTATATTTCAGAGAATAAATGGTGTAGTCCTTCACTCAACAGATTTTAACTATACTATCATTTCCACATGTTCAATTGCACATGCATACTGTAGCATTCTACAAAACTCAACACTATATTTCAAAGCACAGGTAATAATCCAGTTTCTTGTTATTTATGTGAAACTAACAGCTACACTAGGAGTATTTAACATAATTGCTGAGGTCCCAGGCAGTGTATTGAAAGGATTAGGTAAAAAAGCATTAACAATAACAAGTCCAAGTTTGGATTTCATAAATGCCGTGCTTCAATATATTACTCAGACTAGCAAACAATATCACATCAATACAGCTGATATAAGTAAGTACGGCCTTTAATATTTTATTTGTTAAATGTTGTATTAAATAACTTTCAATTCAAGCTGTACATGAAATTAATCCTCTTTCTTGGTAATTATTCCACATTGTTCCTTCATGGCATAGGTATTTAAAAAAAGCAATTCTTACAATTATTCTTGGATAGTTATATCCCAAATTCAAACTGCATTCTATTAGATTTGGCATTATAACTTTTGGTAGTTTTTGGCACAGGACTTTATTTGTACACTTGTTAAATTCTACAATAAAATTGTAAAAATAGCAAAGTGCCTGAGTTCAGTGTTTTTCTGTTGCAACTGACACAAATCCCAATTCTCATGTTCTGCGTTTCTGTGGAGGAGGTATATCTCTGGACTAGTAATCCAGAACCTCAGTCTCACGTTCTGCGGGCACAGATTTAAAATCACCATTGCAGATGATGAAATTTGAATTCAATAAAAACAATTGAAATTAAAAAACTACCCTAAAGGTGATCATGTAACTTATATCTTTTAGAGCGGAAAATCTGCTATCCTTAAATAGTCTGGCCTATATGTGTTTCCAGGCACATAGCAAAATGGTTGTCTCTTAACTGCCATCTGGGCAATTAGGGATGGATAATACATACTGGTCTAGCCAGTGATGTTACATTCCATGAATGAATAAAAAGAATGTATATTTAGAACAGAAACAAAAGTAGATCTGTAAAATATCTGAGGTCTTTATATTATCACTAAGGCTTATTAAAATTAACCAGGCTATTTAAAGGAAGTAACATCTTTGACTGATGAATTCCACTCCCCATTCCCCCGCCCCGTGAGATGGTAATGTGAATCCTACAGACCCAATACTAAACATTCCAATACTAAACATTTGTGGGATTAACTCACTTGAATTTAGCAGAAGGGAATTATCTAGGAAATGCTCCTTATCTAAATTTCTTTTAAATGAGAATTAAAAGCTATAAACCTTGATTCAGCTACTCCAATGTACTCCTAGTCAGACTTCCATCTTCCACTCTTAGAAAATTGAGCTCATGTAAAACCCTGCTCCACAAACTCTAACTTATGCCATGTCCTGTTCAACTAACACCTCATTGATAGTTGACCAGCATTAGATCTGTTTGTCAAAGCCTTGATTTTCAAATCATCATCCTCATTTTTAAATCCCTCCATAGCTTCATGCCTATTTCTGTAATCTCCTCTGGCCCTACAGTGTTCATAGAACATACAGCAGTACAGCACAGGAACAGGTCCTGCAGCCACCAAGTCTGAGCTAACCATGACGCTACTCTAAACTAATCCAATCTGACTGCATGTGGTCCATATCGCTCCATTCCCTGCTTGTTCTTGTGTCTGTCTAAATGGCACATTTCAAGGTCTATACACCTCTCTAATTTTGATTTCCTGCACAACTCCAATATTAATCAAAATACAATGTGGCTGGAGATCTGGAGTCAAAATGGAAAGTGCTGGACAAATGCAGCGGGTCTGGCAGCACCTGTGGAGATAGAAATAAAGATACCATTTCAAATCTACTGATTTATTTCAAATTTCCAATATTAATCCAATTTATGGGTGCCTTCAAACAGGGATGAGGCCACTTTTAGAATACTGCATACAATTCTGGTTGCCCTGCTATAGGAAGGATGTTGTTAAACTGGAAAGTGTACGGAAAAATTTGCAAGGATGTTGCTGGGACTGGATGGTTTGAGTTATAAGCAGAGGCTGGATAGGCTGAGACTTCTTTCCCTGGAGCACCAGAGGCTAAAGGGTGATCTAACAGAGGTTTATAAAATCAAGAGGGACATAGATAGAGTGAATAGACAAGGTCTTTCTCTAAGAGTAGGGGAGTCCAAAACTACAGGGCAGATGATTAAAGGTGAGAGGGGAAAGATTTAAAAGGGACCTGGGGGGCAAATTTTTGACATAGAGGGTGGTGAATATGTGGAATGAGCTGCCAGAGGAAGTAGTACAGCAGGTACAATTACAACATTTAAAAGACATTTGAACAGGTACACAAATAGGAAAGGTTAAGAAGGATATGGATCAAAAACATGCAAATGGGATTAGTTCAGTTTAAGATACCTGGTTGGCATGGATGGCTTGGACTGAAGAGTCTGTTTCCATTCTGTACAACTCTAAATTTGATTTGAAAGCACAATTCAATGATTTGGTATTATATGAAACCATTCCTGATTTCTAACTTTGCCACCCATGTACTGTAACTTCAACATTAACAGTTCCAATGTGGACTGCAAATATTGCACAAAAATGAACTCAGGTTTATTTGGGATTATTTTCAAGGAACATCCAAAATGACGATCAAATCCATCAAAGAATCAATCCATTTAGTCTATCATGGGCTAACTAGGCATTTTGCCTTAATTCCAAGCTCCTGCCTTTCCTCATAGCCCTGTACATTTTCCTTTGTCTTCCAGGCCACAAATATATAATTATATGCCAAAACAAAACACAAAACCCACACTGAGAAGTATTCATCGCAGAAACACTCACTATACAGCCAAAGCATTTTGAAATAATTTCTGTTCCGGGACCAATCCACTCATATAGAATCTTGCAGGAACTTCAACAGATGCATCATCCACTACATTACTCAAACATCAAGATTAGTGTAATCAGTAAATACTGATGCATATCCATCTCCAGTCTGCACGGCCAACTAAAAATCCACAGAAAGCAGGAGTGCATAGGTCAGGAAGATCAAAGTGTACTTTTCAAACTGGAAGACTGCAAATCAGCTAAATGGTTTAAGCCACTATCCCAGGACTTGAAATCCATCACTATTCCAACATACTGTATCAATGGCTGATAGGATTTAGTGTGTTTGCTAACCATGTCACTTCCACTGATGTTGCTTGGGGGAGACTTGAAGCAGAGGCTTGTTACTTCCCTGTGGATGAGTACTCAACCTCAAATGTAAAACTGGTGCTAAAATTATCCTGTTCATTAATCTCGTGAATGGATTTCAAAAAAAAGGATCAATAGAGACAAAATTTGTCATAAAACATCATTTTGATAATCAAGAAAGG
Organism: Rhincodon typus; assembly: GCF_021869965.1. Classification (NCBI taxonomy): domain Eukaryota; kingdom Metazoa; phylum Chordata; class Chondrichthyes; order Orectolobiformes; family Rhincodontidae; genus Rhincodon; species Rhincodon typus. The sequence goes on from NC_063361.1 coordinate 19,757,473, forward strand.
ACTATCTATTCTGTAATGAAATGACCAAAATTTCAGCGGGATAGTACACTAATTAGAAATTATTTTATTTTTGAGTACTGATCTGAAAGTACAATTCAATGATTTGGTATTATATGATATTATTACTGATTTCTCACCTTCGCCACCCATGTACAGTAAATTCAACATTAACAGTTCCAATGTGGACTGCAAATGTTGCACAAAAATCAACTCAGGTTTATTTGGGGTTACTTTCAAGGACCCAAAATGAGGCTCAAGCCCATCAAAGAATCAATCTATTTGGTCTATCATTGGCTTTCTAGACATCTTACCTTAATTCCAATCTCCTGCCTTTCCTCATAGCCCTATACATTTTCCTTTTCAAGTTATACCTTTTGAATGTCTCAATTGATACTCTCTCCACCAAACTTCCAGGCAATGCAATACAGATTCTAACTACTCACTCCGTTTCTTCTCATTTCATATTTTCTAAACTATTTGTACTGGATGGGGACTGTAGAACTAGGAGGCATAGTTTGAGAATTAGGGCCAGACCATTCAGTGGAGATATTAAGAAGTACTTCTACACATAAAGGGTGGAAGATATTTGGAACTCTTTTCCACAAACATTAGTGGATGCTGAATCAGTCATTAATTTTAAATCTGAGATAGATAAACTTTTGTTAAGCAAAGGTGTTAAAGGAAATGGGCCAAAGGTAGGTATACAGAGTTATGCCACAGATTAACCACGATCTCATTGAATGGTAGAAGTGAGTTGAGGGGCTTAATGCACTACTCCTGTTCCTACGTTCTTCTTTTGCGGAACACAAGTTTGTGCCCTCTAGCAATTTCTCCCCATCTCTTCTGCTCAAACCCATTGTGAGCTTAAAAACTTCTATCAGATCTCCTCTTAGTCTTCTCCTCTCCAAGGCAAACAATCCGAACTTCTCCAATCTATCCTCATCAAATGAAGCTTCTTAGCTCAGACACCAATCTCATAAACCTTAGTCAAACCAGATTTTCCATTTGTCTATTAAGAGTAGCATGATCCTGAGCCATTTTTGGTCCCAGGTTCAATGGCATGAATCCAATAAGCTGCAAGTCTCAAGTCAATGCCTTATACAGCTCACGTGATCTAGAAGGATGAGCACTTGGTCAGTTCACCAACTAAGCCTGCCAACATGTGATGTCATGGGAGCTGGGAGTGGGGTGAGGTTAGCCTGAGCTTCCTGATTTTCGTGAGATGCTCAATTGAGTAAATATGAAAAAAAGCTTCCTTTTATATCACATGGAACTTCAAGTTCTGATTGTCCAGATGTGAGCTGCTTTCAGTGCTAACCAATCTTGAATTGAGGATTCAAACAGCAAATATGGATTTATATCGATATATGCTCAGTGGTAAAGCATATCCTTTGTCAAACTTTTACTCCAAATACACTGGTTATGGCTACTCCCACTGTTGCTGTTTATTCCCTGTACAGTTTTTTTTGATTTGCCTATCGCTCTGGTTTACTCCATTATCTTTCAGCACTATCAAGAGCTTAATCCAATCAATCCGATCAAATGCTTTTTCAAAACCTTAAAGACAAATATATAATTCTTGTCCAACCTTTAAACTACATTCTCTCACTAATCATACAATACCAATTGCATCTCGTGTCTCTCTTCCTCCCTGGAATCCAAACTGGTCTTCTTTAATTTGATTCTGTGACTTCTAAATCCTGCTCTTGGTCCTAACATTATTATTATTAAGAACAGAGTGTGAATAATACCTACCAGACTGGGACTACTGGGAAGGAATTGCCACTCAGTTCTTCTTAGTGCAAGTCCTTCTCTAGCAGATGTCCCAGGTTAGTATTCTTGGAAAATAGAATATAGAATATCCTTTATTGTCGCGTCTGCTCCATTGCAGAAATACAGCAGAAAGCTTGTACAATGTCTGCCTCTTATGGCGCCATCTTAGGTACAAGTACCTAGGTGCAAATCTTGAATACAAAAGAGGAAAGACGCATTACAGAGTTTAAAAAATAAGTTCGAAATAAGGTAACGTAAAGGATTGATGTTACAGTCAGGTAAAATAATTTCAAATTGTAGCAGCTCAGCGCAGGGCCTTTGCACATGGTCTGACCGCCAGCACCAACACCATGAATTCTGCTCACTTCAGCTCACTTCACAATGGTAAGAGCCCCAATACCTGCCAGGAAATGCCAGTGTACCTGACTTCAAACCATTTCAGCTCTCCACCATTCTATTGTCTGCTGCAACATCCTGCAATGAGGAGGGCAAAACGCCAGATATTGTGCACCACTGTGTTTGTGAGATTAGCCTGCCATAGTTTTGTAGCTGGAAGCATTACTGGTGGGTGCACAGTGGTAACATGGGAAGGGGTGTGAATTGAAGTACCTGTATTTTAGACATGAGTTCTGACTAACAGGAAATTCTGCTGGGTAAATGTTAGCTATGTGATGATTTGATTGTTGGACAGTGAAATAGCGAGAATAAGATGTCACATAAAGATACATTCAGTGACATTGACTATCCACGTGAGTTCATTAAGGTTCTCGTAGCACTGGGGCTAGGTCGTCAAGATTAATTGGCAGGAATTGACATCTGCCATGCCTCTCCCTGTCCTTTCTGAGGGCAGTCCTTGAGGGAATCCTTTGCCCTGGAAACAATGGCATCCCTCCTGCTGGCCACCAATACAACTTGCACCTCAAGCACCAAATACTCCTTCTGCACTTGTCTTCCATTTCCCATGTTTTAAATCATAGCATTATTATTTAGTGTCATTTCCCATTAAAAGAGACAATCTTCAATAACACAAGGCTGACTATAACACATAATGTTCACTCAATGTTCCACAGCCCCTGCATATTGCAGGGGCAGCCAATCACATGGCAGATATTTAGACCTGCGCTAAAATCATGGCAATTGGGCGTCAGCAACATACTGATGTGATACCCACCTAAAATGAATCCAGTGTCAAGTGGTAACCCCAGCACTTCTAAGCCAATTTTTAGGCCAGTTCTGCAGGTGTTGGGTAATTCAGTCTATTCCCTGAGTTAGTTTCCTTATTGCAAAACTCAACCATTCAACAAAAGGCTGCACCTCTTATTCACTGTTAACTGGTATGTCAGTTTAATTTCCATTCCAAATTTTGGACAGGATCCTTCATTATGAAAATATTGGAAGATTTACAAGTTGTTTAGTTGAATTAGAAAAATAGGAGGGAAAGAGGTTGGAAGTAAATGCTGGAAAATAGAGTAATCTCACAACTATTGCTCACACTTTAAGCTAAACACTTCTTGTAATAAAATTGAGGCCAACCCAATTTCAAATAACCAAATTCTCTTCATCTATTCATTTTGAAACTCTTGTCATGTTCTTCTTCACAGGGATGGTTAGCTGAAAGAAACTTGGCAGCTTCTCAAGTCACAACTAAAAACCTTCATTGGGTGGATGAGGATTTTTTTATTCACAAAAGATACAAAAGTGGAAAAGCTGGTGGAAGTATTGGAAAACATTGACTTGGATGTGATAAGAATGGAACTGGATAGGAAGTGGAAGAATTTTCTCAAATATTTCAATCTGATGACATTTCAGCTTTATATTTCCAGAAATGAATTTTAATTTGTATAGAAAATATAGTTATTGATGTTTCGGTCATATTTATACACAAAAATGATTTCTACCTATTACCCTAGAGCTCAACATCAATCATACAATAAAGCCAGCAAACTTTTTTCAAGATTATTTCCTTCATCTTACAAGAACTGATAGGTTTCGTTCAGCCTGGAGACTAAATAGCTTGAAATCTGAAACGGGAACTCAACTTGTCTCAGATCTACCCATTCCCAGTTTTTGGCAAAGGTGGTGACCAATTCTCCTCAAGACAGAAGCAAAGCAGAAACTGCTGGTGCAACTCAGCAGGTCTGGCAGCATTTGTGGGAAGAAAACAGAGTTAATGTTTCCAGTCTGGTGACTCTTTGTCAACTCTAATGAAGAGTCACTAGACTTGAAACCTTAACTCTGCTTTCTTCCCACAGATGCTACCAGACCCGTTGAATTTCCACAGCAGCTTTTGTTTTTGTTTCAGATCTCCAGCATCCGCAGTTCTTTACTAAATCTGCTCAAGGCCACACTGGTTATTTCAACGTTTTAATACATATCTTCATTTAAATGTCCCCATTTTCCCTGGTCTTGAGGTAAACAAGGTAAGAAGTGTTGAATGCATGAGGAAAATGTCTTTATTGCATTGCTTTTTGGCTACAAGGAATGGGAATCTTGCTTTTCAGTCCAACAAACTTATTTACAGATTCTTTCCCTGTAATCTCTCTGTGCACTCTAATCCCATAGTTGGATTACCCTGGCTGTTATCACTCTACAACGAATCAGCATCCCCCTACTCCAGCAGGACCAGGTCATAACTTAGTTATACCTGTAGATCAGACATTCCTATTCGACAGCAAGTAGCCTGTCACTCAGAGAAAAAAAACCTCACATCTTGCAGTTAGAAAAATGGAGAAACCCATCTTTCCAACTTGTTAACTCAATGTTTAACAGAGGGTGAGAGAAGGGAAGGAAGGCATGGATAGAGTGAGGGAGAGGTGCAGGGATGAAGGAAACAAGAAAGGGATGGAGGAAGGAACAAAGAAATATCTGTCATTGGGAAAATGCTAGAGTGTATTTCAAAGGATATAACAGCAGGGTAGTTAATAATAAATAATATAACCAAATAGGATGACCATGGCTCATGAAAGGGAAAGCATTCCCAACAAAAATATTCGAGTTCTTTGAGAAAGTAGCAAGCAGAATAGATAAAGGGGAGCCAGTAAATGTAACATATTTAGATTTCCAAAGTGTCTGATAAGGGAACACAATTAGGCTACTTCATAAGATAAATATCCATGGTGTGAGGGTAGTGCATTAGCATGGATTGAGGTTTTGCTGGTACATAGAAGACAGAGAGTTGGGATAAAGGGGAAATTTTCAGGATGGCAACCCATAACTACTGGAGAGCCACAGGAATCAATAATAGGGTCACAATTATTTATAATATGTATTAAAAATATATATTAACAACTTGGATGACAGAAATGAATGTGTTATCACCAAGTTTGCAGGTTACAGAAAAATAAGTGGGAAAGCAAGTAAAAACCATGACACAAAAAGTTTATAGTGGTTATAACAGATGGAATGGATGGGGAAAATATGCCAGACAGAATATAATAAGGGAAATGTGAAGTTATGCACTTTGGTAGGAAGATTAGAGGAGCTGAGTAATACTCAAATGAGGAAAGACTGCAGAAAGGTGCACCAGAGAGGGATTTGAGAATTCTTATGCATGAGTCACAAATAGCTAGCATCCAAATTCAGTAGGTAATAGACAAGGCAAATGGATTGTTGACTTTTAATTCAAAGGGAATGGAGTATAAAAATAGGAAGCTCATGGTAAAAATATGCAAGGCACCAGCCAGACCACAGCTGGAATACTGTGAATAGATTTGGTCCCTTTGTATAAGGAAAGATGTAACGTTATTGGAGACAGTCTAGAGAAGTTTGACTGGTTGATTCTAAGCATGGAGGGAATGTCTTATGAGGAGAAATTAAGTAGATTGTTCCGGCACACATTGAGTTTAGAAGAATGAGGCATAATCTTATTAAAACATAATACTCTGAGGGGGTTTGACAGGGTAAATGCAGAGGCATTGCTTCCTGTTGTCAGCGAGCCTGGAACCAAAACGTGGAATCCATTTAGGATAGTGATGAAGAGGATTTTTTTCAAAGGGTGTGAATCTGTGAAATTCTCTGCCACAGAGGGCTGTCAATGCTGGTCATTAAGTATATTTAAGATTGATATACAAATTTTTAATCAGTAAAGGGATCGGGGTTACGGAGATAAGGCACGAAAATGAGTTGAGGATTATCAGATCAACCATGATCGCATCAAATGGTGTGGCAGACCTGATGGGCTGAATGGCCCACTTCTGCTCCAATGTCTTTTGGTCTAAAGGTCTTGGAAAGGAAGGGTGGAAAGGGACGAATATTGGAAGGAAGGAAGGAAGTAAGGAAAGAATGAAGGGGATAAGGAAGTGAGGAAAGGTAGCATGGTGGCTCAGTGGTTAGCACTGCTGCCTCACAGTGCCAGGGACCTAGGTTTGATTCCAGCATCAGGCGACTGTCTGCGTGGCGTTTTTCCGGATGCTCCAGTTTCCTTCCACTATCCAAAAATATGCAGGTTCAGTGGATTGGCCATGTGAAATGCAGCTTTGCAGGGATAGGATAGGGGGTTGAGTCTTGGTGGGATACCTTTCAGAGGGTCAGTGTGGACTTGACGGGCTGAATGGCCTGCTCCACACCGTAGAGATTCTGTGAAAGGAGGAAGGAAGGCTATTTGTTTCTTTGAAGGCAATCAAGGCATGGAAATCTAGATGAGGGCTTCCCAAAGTGATTGTCATGATGCCAAGTGAGGTCATAAACTGAAAATTTGGTATCATGGACTCTCAGGTAGTAATGGATTGCTTCCCTTTTCCCTGCTCATTCCGTGGTTCTCCATTTCTCAGCAAGACGACTGCTAGAGAACTCACAACAACTATACAGCCTTGAAATGGGCTCACAATGGGGAAACACTTAGGAAGCACTGACATATATACCTTGTGGTATTGGATGAAAAATCATTGAGAAAAAAAAACTACATCCCATTTCTCTAATCACACGAAATATAATCTTTATAGGTTGGAGGCTCAGTAGACTGGAATCAATTCCACTTTAGGCTGTGGTATGAAAATGGAAACCTTGATGACGGAGAACGCTTATTTTCCAAGACTGGTGGCTTTCATGGCTTGGACGGGTTTCCAAACTGTGTGATAACCAGTGAACATAGAACATAGAACATAGAACATAGAACAGTACAGCACAGTTCAGGCCCTTCGGCCCACGATGTTGTGCCGACCTATTATTCTACTAAGATCAATGATCTTAGTGGTGTGGTGAATTTCTTCCTGGCAAGGACATCGAAGATACTGAGTGTTGGATTTGACCCTTGATTGGCCAGGGTAGCTCACTCAGGTAAGTGAACCATTAAGTTGCTCTGCTCCTCTGTCATTACCACTATTAATTGGTGATAATCAACTTTTATTCTGCTTTGTTAGTTTCATGTTTTAGTAACAACCTTAGGGAGCCAAAATTTACCATGAACATGAGTCAGGGGTTTTGTGACAAAATGGGGTTGGGAACCAAGGAGGGTGGGCACAAAACCTCCTTCTGCCAGCTGCCCTGCTCATTCTCAGCATGGTCCAAAGTCTTGGACATTTTCCAGGAGGCCAGGTTGTGACCAAGTGTAAGTGGGTCACCAGTGAACCAATTAAAGCTCCTCTCCTGCACTGACTGGGAAGTTCCAGTTAGTCCATTGACCTTACAGTGGCCAAAACACAGCCTGACAAAAGGAAGCAGCTGGCCAGTGATAGGCCAAGGTCTGACCTTCCAGATTGCTTTAAACCCAAGCCTCCTCCACACACCATCATTGCCAAAGATGAAGAATGACCAGAGCTGCAGTTGTATTCCATCCTCAAGAGGGTTCCCCTTCACAAAGGTGTGATTCAGAGTCATAGAGATGTACAGTACTGTATTCAAGCTGTGGAATGATTGCAGAAGCCATAATGCAAAGGTTAGAAGGAACAGCGCTCCCACTATACGACCCAAACTCTGGGTCCGCTATGTAGTTGACACTTTCATGATTATCAAATGCTCAGGACTACAAGAAACCCACCAACACATAAACAATACCCTCACTGGAATAAAATTCACAAAAGAAGAAGAGAACAATAACCGACTACCCTTCCTAAACATAATGGTGGAACTTAAGATCGACAGGGAACCCCAGACTAGCTTATACAGAAAGATCACACATGGCTTGGACCAGCAACCAACCCCAACAACCATTAATGGAGCTGCATCAGGACATTATTCAAACTGGCCACAACACACTGAAGCGACCCAGGATTACGCAAAACACAACAGGAGCACATATACGGAGTTTTTAAAAGGAATAGATACCCAAAAAGCACAATCCTCCGTTACCTCTGCTACAGACCACAACGAGAGGACACAACACAGCCAGAAACACTAGTCACCCTACCATACATCAGAAACATTTCAGAGATGACCATAAGACTGCTCAGGCCCCTAGGTACCAGGGTAGCCCACAAGCCAACAACCACCCTGTGACAGCTACTGATGAACGTAAAGGATCCCATACCAACAACCAATAAAACTAACGTAATATACAGAAATACCATGTAAGGACTGTGAGAAACATTACATCAGACAAACTGGAAGAAAACTGGCAATGAGGATACACAAACATCAACTAGCCACCACGAGACACGACCAATTCTCACTGGTCTCAACACACACAGACAAAGAAGGACACGAGTTTGACTGGGACAACATATCCTTAATAGCACAAGCCAAACAGAGACATGCCAGGGAATTCCTGGAGGCCCAGGATTCCAACTGGAACTCCATCAACAAACACATTGAACCGGACCCGCGAGACAAAGCGCTGGAAAACATAACCAGAAGTGATGTTAATCACCCCAGCAGACCGAGGCATATAAATAACAAGCAGGACAGAACTCCGCTTCACCGGAGTTGCACTGACGATGTTACCTAGAAGGGTGATGAAACATCTGCAATCAAACACACTGACTCGACAAGCAAGTCTACAACCTCCCCTACAGTTTGCCTACCGACACAGCAGATCCACAGAGGATGCTGTATCCCTAGCCCTGCACTCATCCCTGGAACATCTGGACAACAAAGACACCTATGTCACACTCCTGCTCATTGACTACAGCTCTGTCTTCAACACCATTATCCCCTCCAGACTGATCTCAAAACTCTGTGGCCTTGGTGTCTGCAACTGGATCCTCAGCTTTCTGACCCATAGGCCGCAATCAGTGAGGATAAGTAACTGCACCTCCTCCACAATAACACTCAACACTGGAGCCCACCACACCCCCACCACCACCATCCTCAGCCCCCTACTGTACTCCCTGTACACCTATAACTGTGTTGCCAAATTCCAAACGAATGTCATCTACAAGTTCACTGATGACACCACTCTAGTGGGACAGATATCTAACAACGACGAGTCAAAATACAGAAGGGAGATAGAGGGCTTGGTGACACGGTGCAATGAAAACAATCTGTCTCTCAACATCGGCAAAGCTAAAGGACTGATCATGGACTTCAGAAAGAAAGGAGGAGAATACACCCCCAACTACATCAACGGAACTGAGGTTGAGAGAGTGAAGAGAATCAAGTTCCTCAGAGTGAAAATAACCGATGATCTGTCCTAGACTTTCCACGTAAATGCGACAGTCAAGAAGGTACAACAACGCCTGTTCTTCCTCAGGCGGCTCAGAAAATTTTTATGTCCATAAGGTCCCTCACCAACTTCTATAGATGCACCATTGAAAGCATACTGTCCGGGTGTATAACAGCCTGATATGGCAACTGCTCTGCCCAGGACCGTAAGAAACTACAGAGTGTGGTGTGCACAGCCCAGACCATCGCGGAAGCTGGCCTTCCATCCATGGACTCTATTTACACAGCTCACTGCTGCAGAAAGGCGGCCAACATCATCAAAGACCCATCACACTCTGGTAATGACCACCTACAACCTCTTCCATTAGGCAGAAGATACAGAAGCCTGAAGACACGCATAAGCAGGTTCAGGAAATGGCTTTTCTCCAGCTGTTTTCAGACTGCTGAATGGACTCTAACCTCAAATAATGTAACCTGTATGTCTCTCAATCTTTTTTATCTGTACATCCTTTGCTTGCTGTGGTCTGCCTGTGCCACTCATAAACAAATCTTTTCACTGTATTTTGGTACATGTGACAATAAAAATCAATCAATCAAAAAAATCAATCAACCAATCAATCCCTCATATTGGCCTTTCAATATCATCAACTGTCCTTATGACTGTGAGTGCACCCTGGTTAAGAATCAACAAAGCCTGCAAAGGCTGTAGTCTGACGAAGGATCATTAGACCTGAAACATTAACTCTGCCTCTTTCTTCACAAATGCTGTCAGACCTGCTGAGTTTCTCCAGCACTTTCTGTTTATACACCCATAAGACATGGAGTTTTTAATTAGATAGACAAAGGAAAATCATCACTTGACAATACTCTTCTTTTAACAGTGAAGTACATGTTAAAAATGGAAAACTCATACCAGTAAATGCTTCCTCTTGTATATGATCTTCTTTCTAAATTGCTTCTCTATGAATCGGCAATTGTTTTCTGGGAAATTTAATTGCACAATGAATGAGTACTTTTTTAACTACACTTTTAATTCTTTTTAATGTTAAAGAAAGAAAAACATTTTTAAACAAATATCAAAGTTAGAAACTCCTTGAATGTCTATTTATAACTAATTCATTTCTATAGTTCTTGAGGGTGGAATTATTAACTCATGAATGGAGAATAGGTACAGAGGTTTTCAGAGTTTCAGACAAAGAAACGTACACAAGGTAAGCCATTTTTGGATTTTTAGGGTTCTACTTAATCTCATAGGTGTTCTGAATTGTGAAACTCAAATTGTTTGATTTAGTTCGAACTCTATACCCTTAAAATACCGTGATATACTTGCAAAATGATGTCATCTTCATCGATAATTATGTGCCAATTCTTTCCTGAATCCGCTGCATCTTTATTTTATGTGCTCTGCTAATTCCATGCCACAGTTTTATTCAATGGTGCAGTGCCTATTCTGAGGGTGAAAATAATTCAAATGTACCACAAGTGGGACTGGGGTACATTTGACCATCATGTTCATAGTGCCATCTAAGGATGTGTGATGAGAATCAAGAGAATTGAATGAGGTGACAACAGATTACAGAGGATTGGGGTGACTGGAAATAGTGAAAGGAGGCAGCAGGAGGTGAGAATGTGAGGGAAGTGAGGTCAGATTTTGAGCATGATAATGTCAAAGGAAGGCAAGAGAAGTGCTTTATTGGCCAAACATGAGATTAAGGACCACATCAGCCAGTCCAGTACTTCTATTTAATAGCAAGCTACTTATGACAAAGGATATCGCAGAGACACCAAGGATCAGGTTTGGAGTAGACTTCTTCACTCCCACAGCAAATAATTATCCTGTCACTGTAGACTACTATTCGGATGAATGGGAGTTAGACCAGCTGATGTCAATGACTACCAGTGAGATTGTACAATACCTGACAGCACAATTCAGTATATAATACATTATCTAGCCACACGTTCGTTCTCACAACAGCAGGGTTTGTCTTTCTATTGCTCCCGAAAACGAAAGACCTCCCGCTTAACACTTAGTACACCCGAGGGCACCCAGGGAAGGGTCCGTGAAGCTGGGCTATCCGTTTTCACTGCTTATAGCCATTCCCGATCTTCTTCCTTCCAAATATCGCCAATGAACTGTGTCTTTAATTATTCACCGAGCTGTTATAACGTGTGGGTATTGAGTGACGCCTGGCAATGTACACACTTGGCAGAATCAGAAGCCGGCAAATAAATAATGAAAGGGTGCGAATGTTAAAATAAATGTTGACAAAAAAAAGCTTCCGATGCTGGGATCCAAGGTAAACAAACGGGACTGAAGAAGGGTAATACCGGAAATGTTGAAGTCTCCTTTCCCCCAGATACTGCCAGGCTTGCTTTGTTCTTCCAGCCTCCCGCTCGTTTACCTTGACTTATTCCACCCTGTCACTGCTTCAAATCTGGCACTTTGCGCCGACTCTGTCGGTTCTGCCCAATGTCAGATTGATGTCTAAGCCATTGTACAACAGTTGAGAATTTACAAAAGAGAAATGCTTGTCCCAGTGTGGCATGAAAAGTGTCTCAATAACAGGAAGGTGGAACTTGAAAAACACCGCACCTGATGGCAACAGTTTTCAGGAAGTAGATACCTTGTGTACTGTCTGCTTAAGTAGGAAGGTCGGCAGTGGTTGGGTTTTACCAAAAATTCAAATCATGTTACGTTTTAACTTTATTCTGCTTTGTTGATTTTTTTTTGTATTGCTGAACGAAAATAACTTATTTTTAATTTTCTTTTTAACCGCAAGTGGAGTCTAGTCAGAGACACAGGTATGTCTTTTTCCCCTTTCGTTCTTTGCTACAACTATTCTGTTTGATTTATATTTTTCTTTTATCCTTAATCTGTTAATTCAATTCATTTGGAAACAGGCATACAAAACACTGGCATTTGACTTTTTGGGAGAGATGTAGTAAAACTCAAACCTTCAGAATTGCGTTTCTGATATTTTCATTTGTTCAACACGACCAGTTCTGCAATTCGATACCATGAGAGTCATCGCAATTTTTGTGCGGGGAGAAGCAGATTTTATAAAAAAATTGCTGTTACCTCAAACATCATGAATACTTGTCTAACTCAATGTTAGAGAGTAAAACTTCCAAATGCACTTTTTTCTGGTCAGGTAATATAACTGGAAGATATTTGAAAATATAATTGTTGCTATTGGGTTAGACAGGACTGGTTTCTCAGGTTCTTTACAGTCTTCTGGGTTTCTAAAATGGTGGATAGAAATCCGAAGGTGATTTAGGAGATGGGACTATACTGCTCACCATTTTAGAAAAGATCAAAATTTGGCATCCAGGAACAAGTCTTAAGCAGTTTCCTTGCAGTTTTTTTTTCCTTGTGATCTGCTACAGTTACATTATTAATAATAAATTGGAAACTTTTGTTTATGTTACAAATTAGGTGCCCAAGGTATATTATTTGTAAACAGATATGTTATTCGTAAAGTCTGGCTAGGAATAATTGAGAAATTTTGAGGGTCATTGAATATTTTAATTTCTCTGTGTTGTGAAACTAGTGATAGGGAGGCTGACTTGGTTTGGCTTGTTTTCCCTGCGTTATAACATTATGAAGGGATGCCATTAGCTGCACTGCTAAAGGCAGTTGAACTACGCAGGTTCTGTATTACTGAGGCTCGTAAAATGTCTTACAACAGTGATGACTTTGTGTAGGGGCTCTCAGAGAAATCTTCGAAGCTGTGAAGCACTCAGAAGAAGGCGATGCACAATTCATAGTTACACAACTGAATTACACTGGTTCTGCACAGTCGGGGGCTGAGAGAAGCTCTAGACTAGTTGAATGGCTCTGTGTAGTGGGAGCTCGGGAAATCTATAAGTGAGGGACATAAATCTACTTGAAGTCTACCGTAAAGACAGGTTTACCTTGAAGCAGCCCCAGTTCCAGAGGATTGTAGTGAAGGAAAAAGTGAAGTGAAAGACACTATAGGACGATAGGCTGCACCCTCATTAGAGAGAGAGAGATGACCAGTGGTGAGTTGAATCTGAGGGGCATCATGCTTCAGACAAGGGGTGAAGTTGAGAAGGCAGGGTCTGAATGGTGACCTCAGTCAGTATGGGAGCTGAACCCACAGTGTTAGCATGACTCAGTATTACAAAGAAACCATCCTGCAACTGAGCTAACCAACACCTGAATTACCATTCAGCTGACACTTCATCCTCCCACACCTCCCTGGCTATTGTGTGCAACTGTGTCTAAAGTAGTTCCAGGAATTTTGTAACTGCCGTCTTATCTGATTCATGCATTCATTGATTACTGTGTGCATGAAGAATTTCTTGCAGCCCCAAAGAGACTGTTTTTTTAACTTGTAAAATCTGTGTTTGGATCAATATCTGTAATCCTCCTTATGTAAAGATAAGACAATATGGTTTCTTGGCTGACATTTAGGCAATGAAATGAAAAGTGTACATAGCTTAAAATGGGATCATGTAAATATATCTCACACATATTAACAATGATAGCAAGACATTTATTCAGCAACACAAAAGATGAAGGATCACACAAACGTAACGTCCCCTTGTACTTTATACAAAGACGGAATTGCTTAAACAAAACAAAGTCACAAAAAAATGAATTCAAGCCCAGTTCAGGAATCAGGTTTTCATAAGGCTGTTTCTGTCCTCTTTGGCCCTCTCTGTTAACAATTGACTGCCTCATCTTTATCCTCAAAAGATTGCCGTCAATCCCTCATTGTGTCTGCACCCAGGATATCTCCTCTTCATTGGCTCCAGTTTCAGGACACAGCATGTCAGAGGAGCACTTTGTATGGGCGTTACTGCAAACTCCCATAGAGTGGCTCAGATCCTCACCTTCAGGAGGCCAGAGATGTGTTCCACTGTGACCCTGGTGGAAGTGTTGCTCCCGGTATTGATACTTCATTCTGTATCAGTCTGAGAATTTTGCAAACGTGTCATGAGCCATGTCTGGATCTGATATCCTTGTCTCTCAGCAGCCATCTCCGTATGGAAAATAGAAGGAAGCTGGAAACCGTGAGCTCTCCAATATGCAAGAGACATGGCAACTCCCAATATATAATCACTTGGACCCCCAAAGCCTGGCACGGATGATCACAAATTATTTGAAAATTAGAGAAGTCTAAGCCTTCTATTTTCACAATCATCATAGAGTGGTGATGGGATGCTCTCACAATAACATAAATGAAATTTATAACACCCTGCACTCGGAAGAAGCCAGCAATGATCCCAATGGCCTAGCTGCTTGACTGTCATCAAGGGGGAAGTATATGAATACATGAGAATATAGCATCAGTAACATCCTGGATGTACTTATGGATTGAGGATTTACAGATGCCACAAAGGTTCCTAGCTATTCCCAGAAACAAGCCACTGGCATAAAAGTTCAGGGTTGCTATGACTTTGATAGCCACCAGGATGAGATTGCTACCCTATCCTTGTGAGTGCAAGTCTTCCTCTAGGAGATAAAGCATTCAGAGATAGTAGGGTGGGCCATCACCTTCTCAGTCTTTCAGAGGGTTGAAAACAATGACAGAAAGGTGTATAAATCCTGAGTCTCATCATTCATTTCCATCCCCTCAGTGGATCCCGTCCTGCTGTTTCTCCCTCTGGAGGTTGTATGATAATTGCTGGGAATTACTGTTTTTGCTGGGTTTGTTGAAGATATTCTGCACAAAAACAACCAGATTCCTCTGCACTGATGCACTTTGAATCTAATTCCCTTCAAAATAATAATTTGCCCTTATATTTTTCCAGCCAAAACGGACAATCTTGCACTTATTAAACTCCATCTGCCAGATTCTAGCTCATTCCTCTCGCCTATCAATATCCGTCTGTAAACTTTTTATCTCTTCTTCACAGTCTGCTTTCCCACCCATTTTAGCATGGTCTGCTAATTTTGCTATGTTACAATCTGTCCCTGTTTGCAGATCATTTATATAGATTGTAAATAGTTGACGTGTGAGAACTGAACCCTATGGCATCCCACTACAGTTCACCATCCAGAGAAGGCAACATTTGTCCCAACACTCTGCTTTCCGTCAGTCAGCCAATCCTCTATCCAAGCCAATATACTACCCTTAATCCCCCGCAATCTAGCCTTCTGGATGAATCTTATATGTGGCACCTTGCCAAATGCCTTCTGGAAGTCAAGATATTCCACATCCAACAGACCCCCATTATCCACCTTGTTGGTTACATCCTCAAAGAACTCCAGCAAGTTTGTCAAGCATGACTTGCCCTTCATGAAACGATGCTGACACTGGCGAATTGAGCTTTGTTTTCCCACGTGTTCAGTTATCTCCTCCTTTATGATCATTTTATACTAATTTGGCGGGGGGTGGGGGGAGTGGGGGTGGGATACATATTAAATGTAAACTCAGGAGCCAGGTCCAGTCAGATAAGGAAAGACTGCTGGGATAGTGTAGGAGGCACAGAAAACATGAGCAAGATAAGACACATGAGTGAAAAAAAATGAAAGAACTGTGGATGCTGTAAATCAGGAACAAAAACAAAGTTGCTGGAAAAGCTCAGCAGGTCTGGCAGCATCTATGAGGGAAAAAACAGAGTTAACATTTCAGGTCTGGTGACGCTTCCTCAGAATGCAACATTCAAGACACATGAGTGGTTTAGAAAGCTAAATTGTATCTTTATTAATGCAAGGAACTTGACTGATAAGTGGATGAGCTTAGAGCATTGATCAGAACGTGAGATGATATTGTTGCAATCACTGAGACACAGTTGAAGGAAGGACAGGACTGGCAGTTCAAATTTCCAGGATGTAGAATTTTCAGGTGTGTTTGGGGGTGGGGGGTGTAAGACAGGTGGGAGCATTACATTACTGATAAAGGAAACCATCAATGCGGTAATGAAGGAGGACATCCTGAAACTGTCTTCAAATGAGGCCATCTGGTTAAAGCTTAGAAATGGACAACAAGGTGTGATTACCTTGCTGGGATTTTACTAGAGGCTTCTAAACAGTCAGAGTGAGATAGAGGAGCAGATATATAAGCAAATCACAGAAAGGTGAGAGAGAAACAGTTATAGTTGCAGGGGACTTCAACTTTGCTAACATTAAGTGGGATCATCTTAGAGTGAAAGGATTATACGGGAGGAATTTTTAAAGCGCATCCAGGAGAGCTTTTGTTCCAATACGTAGTTAGTCCTATTAGAGATGGCGCAGTGTGAGATCTAATCCTAGGGAATAAAGCCAGTCAAGCGCTTGTAGTCTCAGTGGGTGAGCATTTTTGGGATATTGACCAAAACCCTGTAAGTATCAAAGTCATTATGGAAAGGGACAAGAATAGTGCAGAAGTTAAATATCTAAATTGGGGAAGGCTGATTTCAATGTCATTAGTCAGGATCTGGCAAACATGGAAAGGTAAGTCTACATTTAGAAAATGGAAGTAGTATAGTGAATATTCAGGGTCAGCTTGCCTTTGCAAGAGTGAATGGCAATGGAAGCAAGTCCAGGGTACCCTGGATGTCAAGGGATATCAAGAGACTGGTAAAGGAAAAGAGCAAAGTATGTGGTCAGGTACAGCACATTAAAAACAAGGGAGGCCCTTCAGAAATGTAGAAAGTGTAGCGGGTTGCTTATAAAGGAAATTAGGAGGGCAAATAAATCTTTGGCAGATGGGATCAAGGAAAGCCTCAAGGTTTTCTGTAAGTATATTAAGAGTAAGAGGATTACAAGGGAAAGAGTGGGAGCTACTAGACACTGAAGGGTCAAGTGGATTTGGGTGAAGTCTTTAATGAATACTTCTCATCTGTGCTCACAGGAGAGAAAGATGTTGTAGCTGGCGATTTCAATTGATATGTTGTTCTCCAGAACACATTAAGATTAATAAGGAACATGTATTAGATGTTTTAGCAAGCATGAAGGTGCATAAAGCCCCAGGGCCTGATGAGATGTCCCTCAGGCAGCTACAGGAGGCAAGGGCAGAGATTCCTGGGGGCCTGATGACTGAAGGACAGCTAATGTCAAGAAGGGCAGCAGGGATAGGCGAGGCACTTACAGACTAGTAATTAGTCTGATATCAGTGGTGAGGCAATTATTGGAAAAAAATTTTGAAGGACAGGATTTATCAATACTTGGAAAGGTAGGGATTGATCAGGGATAGTTAGCATGGATTTGTAAGAGGGAAACCCTGCCTGGCTAATTTAATTGAGTTTTTTTAAAAAGTGACTATGTACATTGATGAGGTTAGTGCAGTTGATGTGGTTTTCATGGACTTCAGTAACGTCTTTGACAAGGTCCCACATAGAAAGCTGATCCAAAAGATAGGAGCCAATGGGATCCAAGGCAACTTGGCAAAAGGATCCAAAACTGCTTACAAATATGAGGCAAAGGAAGATGGTGGAGGTTGTTTTTGTGACTGAAAGGTGGTAACTAGTGGTGTATCACAAGGATCGCTTCTGATACCTTGCTGTCTTTTATGTAGATTAAGAATTTATATGTAAATGTAGAAAATTTGATTAGTAAATTTGCAGATGACATGAAAATTTGGGGTGTTGCTGAGAGTGAGGAATATGGTGTCAGGTTTATAACTGATCAGTAATAAATTGCAGATGAGGTGTCAGGTGATGCATTTTGGGAAGTCTAATAAGGGAAGGATACATACAGAGAATGGTAGGTCCCTATGGAGTACTAATGAACAAAGGGACCTTGATGTATATGACCATAGATCCTTGAAGGTGTCAACAAAGGCAGACAAGGTGGTGAAGAAGGCATATGGGATGCTTGTCTTCATTAGCAGGGGCAGAGAATATTGTAGCAAGAAAATCTTGTTACAACTTTGTAAAACATTGGTTAGGCTACAGATGGAATACTGTGTGCAGTTCTAGTCATTATACTGTCAGAAGGATGTGATTGCACTGGAGAGGGTGCAGAGGAGATTCACCAGGATGTTACCTGGGATGAAAAGTCTTAGCAATGAGGAGAGACTGGATAGCCTGGGTTTGTTTTCTTAGGAGCAGAGGATGCTGAGAGGGATCTGATTGAGGTATACAATATTATGAGAAGCATAGACAGTGTAGCTCATGAGAATCTTTTCCCCATGGCAGATGTGTCTAAGACCAGAGGTCGTAAGTTTAAGGTGTGGTTTAGAGGAGATCTGAGAACTTTTTTTCACGGAGGATGGTCGATATATGGAACATGCTGCCTAAGAGGGTGGTGAAGGCAGTTGCTCTTGCAACATTGAAGAAGCATCTGGATGAGCACTTAAAATGCCAGGGTATAGTAAGCTATGGACCAAGTGCAGGTGAAAGGAATGTGATTTGGTGTTTTTTTGCTGAGCATAGCCATGGTGGGCTGAAGAGCTTGTTTCTAAGCTGTACGACAATGACTCTCTATGCTTCTAATTATGGATGGACAATAAATGTTGTTTTAGCCAGCCATGACTACATCCCCTTAAGAACGAGAATAAAGGGATAGCTGACCACTTAGATGCGGTGCTCCATCTGTAATCTAAAAGCATAGAAAATGCAAAGTTGGAGGCAAAATATCTAATGCTAGAACTTGAAGATAGTGAAATAGATAAATCAAAATTGAAATAGCAAAGACTAGAGCAAAAGTTACAAGAAGGAAAAGAAAAATTCAGGATAAACAAAGCGAGAGATAGAGAAAACAAGCACAAGGGGTTTCCAAGAAAGGGCAATGGAAGGACAAAGAGAATTCCATGAAAAGGAACATGAAAGAGAAAAGGAGTTCCTATTGAAACAACTCAAGCTGAGCAAGACAATTGAAGGCAGCTCTCTTGAGGGAACTGCATTCAACTCAGATCTGAGAGTTAAAGTTTTCAGATTTGACATTTGAATCCCTGAGTTTGATGAGGAAAAGATAGATAGAAAGATAGATGCCTTTATCTTTATTGAAAGGTTTGCACAGCAGTTAAAGTGTCATGTTAAACAATGCACGCTGCTATTAAGGAGCAAGCTACAGGAAATGCTCATGAAGGCAATACCATCTTACTAGAGCAGAGCGGCACTGACTACATGGGTAGCAAAGGGGCTACTTTAAGTGTGTGCCAGCTGGGGCCAGGAATGTATGTGTAAAACATCCCTCCCCTCAAGAAACAGCCTGGCCAGACATTGCTGGAATTTGAACAGTTTAAGCAGCTTGGCTTTGATCAGTGGCTATTGTTATGGACCAGACCAGATTCTCTCAAAATACATTAAGAAGGTAGCCTAGACCCTAACTTTGCTTTCTTTTAAAGGTAAATGTCAAGAGCTATGTGGCAGATGCAATTCAATTGGTCAAACTACTTGTTGTTAAGCAAAGCACAATTTATTCAAATGCTGTAGTTAAAATACAACAAAAGAAAGAAGAACTTGGAATAACTTAATCTTCTTGGAAAACTTAACCAAATAATAGATTATTTTACTACTAAACAGTAACTGTTCCAATATAGTTATAGCCCACAAACACTCCTTTGACAAAAGGAAATTTCAGAAAACAGAATTGCCTCACATGTCACTCTCATAGCGGGCAGAGAGCCCCTGGCTTTTGGCTGTAACCGAGTGAGAAGCAAAAAAAAACACTTCCATCTCTTCTAGATCCCAACAGCGACTGCTGAAAGATAAACCTAAAATTCCTGGTTCTGTGGGTGAGAGTTTAGCCACACCTATTAAGGCTGCTTCTATTGTTCCAATTTGTGAAAAAAACACCCAAGGATTCACAAGTATCTTCTCAAAGACTGCTAGGCACCTGTCCCCCCAGTCTCTCTCTAAAAGAAAACAGGACAAAACACGACTTTTAAAGCCATAGTGCATCATACTACGTGCACTTAAAATTGAGGTCACCTATAGAAAGCATTGTGTGGTACTTCCGTTGAGGAATTCAAAACCTTCAAAAAAAATCTCGAAAACATTCAAAAACTTCATAAAAACTTCAAAAACTTCAAAAATAAATCCAAAAATTTCAAACTTCAAAAACTTCATACCCTGACAAATCCAAATGGACGTTGAGGAATAGTGAGTAACAGGGTCCAGACAAGCAGCAATTCTGGCTGACAACAAGATATAGACCAATAAACCCAGGCAAGCTGTCACAGATCAGAGAGTTGCACTGACAAGGTAAATACCCCTGATACAGGCTGTGGAGAAAAGGGAATCCAGGTAGAGCAAACAGAATTTTCTCTAATTATAACAAGAAAAGATCTTTTTAGGAGATCAGTGGGAAACCATCGCAGGTGCTTCAACTGTGGAGAACTGGATTAAGGAAAATGGTTACTCTGGCATTCCCCAAAAATGTAAGTTACAAGGTCTGTGTCTGGAGTAGTAAATATGGTCAGTGTATGCTCAGGTGTAACTGTTGTTGAGAATAGCTGTCAGGAGTTTGAGTCAAAAGAAATGGTGAGTACTGTCCCTTTTAAAAAAACAGAGAGAAGAATGACAGGTGCTCACAGACCTTGCTACTGAGGAAAGCAAGGGGTTTTCCACCTGGAAGCAAATTATATTCCAGAGAGTTGATGAAAGACCTCCTGGTATATATTAGAAGAGGCACTGGTTAATGCTTGCTTAAAGAATGAATTTGTTACAGGTCTGGGAACAGTTGGGGTAGTCCCAAACTTGCCAGTGCCAGGGACAGACATACTACTGGCGAGTAATTTAAGAGTAATAAAATGTAACTCTCTCATAAAAAGAACTGTGGGTGAGAGCAAATGAGGGAAGATGTTGCGGGCAATAGTGAGCAGGCATGAACCTTGGGAGGAGATGCTGTGCATTCCTCCAGATGGCTGAGACTGCATTGAACTGAGTGGACACTTTGGACCAGGCTGGAATGGTGTGATGTTGTGATCTCCACTGCTGAGGCTGGGAGAAGAGGACTTTCTGCCTGTGGACCAGGACCTCCAGATCCCTGCCTGTAAAGCTAGTTTTCCCTGTCTGCCATGTCCGGGCAAAAAGCACTTACATTGCTTGTTAAGGTGCACCACAGCCTTTTAAAGATGGCGTTGGAGGCGGGTATGTTAGTCCAATTCAGGATTTCCCAGCAGTAGTAATTTGTTTCAAATAAAGCGAGCGATAGAACTGGAATGGGATGAGAAGGGCTTCACAGGGTTGGGGAAAGTAGTTCATGAGGTGGGTTTGGTAAGATGCAATGAGAAAATCCATGAGGACACACGAAGAAAAAACCCCCCATGAAGCGCAACGAAAATGACACTTAGCCACAAAAATGTAAGATTCAGCACAAGGACAGCTTAGAGAGGCTGAACGGGTTGGAGAAAGTGAGCAGCAGAGTGGGTAGCAATTAATAGATCTTTGGAACTACCACAGGAAACAGTAAGAGCCATGGGGATTTAAGTGATTCCAGAAGGTCATTCCAATTAATTGAGCAGAAGCAACAAAGAGGCGAGCAACCAAGGGAGGCTCAGAAGCTGTACAGGAGGGTAGTAAAACCCAGGAGGGTTGGGGTGCATCCGGAAAGGTGTCAGTTGAAGCAAACAGGTCTGAAGCCCAGCAAGAAGTTTCAGAAAGGTTCAGGACAGATTCCAAAGCAGTTAAAAGGGCTGGAGTTACACTAAAAACTTTAAAAGAAGGCAAGAACTGGCCATGGAAGGTAACAAAAGAGAACAGACTAGCATCAGAAATCTAGTTGGCAGATATTTTAATGAAAAATTACAAGGGAACAAGTGGAATTCTCAAACAGGGGCTAGAAATAAATGACAATGATGCCTTACGTAGCAGAAGAGCCATGGGAGAGTATGGGAAAAGTTCAACATCCACCTTTTAGTGGTACTTTCCCAGAGAGGGTTCAACAGATTAGAGAAACACCCATTTGCAAAACAAAGGGTAAAGAGAGTGGAACATTAACAACAGCAGGGACCATTGGTGGAGGTCACCACAGGCAGACCACTGAGCATCGCCCACTGAGAGATAGGAGGAACAAAACTAAGTTTCAAACTTCAACCAGTCCAATCCAAAGTTAAATTAAAGTGAGTTGCACGATGCAAGTCCAGATACCTATTGATCACCTAGAAATCAAATTTGTAAAGCTGCCTGAATGCAGTAAGTAGATTACAGAACTGGGAAATGAAAGGTTAAAATGTTTGAAAATGGCATAATTCAATAAACAAGTCCAACTACCAGACTGGAAATAAGTTTTGAGAACAAGTTGGGACAATGGGCCTGAATGTGGAATGTGAGTGTTGTAGACCCAGTATTTGTACAGGTCTTTCATGCTCGCTGGGCCATAGAACGTTCACTTGAAAATGAAAGGTATACTTTGTCTCTATTGTTGGATATTGGGATCCCATAAGAACTGAACTTTTCTAGTATTTACCGTGTAGCTTGAAATTTTATTTAACGTTAAGTATGGCAATAAGTAACGTTCTAGCATGGGAAAGCAATCGGAAAGAATTATAAGGAACATATATGTCATAATGCACAATGAACTAGTGTCAACAGTTTATATGGTGCCAAATCTACCCTGTTGCCAGTGCGTTGTTTTCAAAAACAAGAAGGTTTCAGACATAACAAAAAGTTAGCATCAAATGGAGGCGGTCAAAGGGACAGTAGTCATCTGACATCATGACTAGTTGCCCCATAGCCATTGGCCAAAAGGGTTCACACAATCGATTGACACAGAGAAAATAACTCGCCCTAGAAATATAACAATAAGCATTGGAGGCAGAGGGATGTTCTTTTAGGGAGTTCGCTTCAAGCAGACCTTGTAAGCAGCAGGTCTAATTGGGCAGTTCCCAGACAGCAATCTTCATCAAGCATTCCCACTCAGGAGATGAAAGAGGGAGGAAGAAGTAGAGGAGGAAGACCCAGGGAAGAGTTCCCTATCACCAACAGTTAGAAAGCAGGATACGTTCTCCCCACCTCCTCCCCACATTAATGAGACTAACAGGTTCTGCAATGACCTCTCTGACCTCTTGTATCAGTGAACTATACCCAGTTGTCATGGTTATGTACTTTCTTAATCTGACAAACTAAGCTATCAAGGTCTATCATTAACACTGAAATTGCCATTTATCCAAACACGATGAAACCAGACAATTAGGTTGGTGTTAAGAAATTTGATTTGTGTCTTTATTGTCTCTAACAATTGATATTAGGAGATGTAATGTTGTTTGCAGAGTATTTAGCTTCAAAAGACAATCCAGCCAGACTTGTGTTCAAACTGCCTGAGCAGAGACAAAATTGGAAATTTGATTGAAATTGCAAACAAATACACTTTTCCACATTGATTATTGTTGAATAGTTAGACATAAGCAATACAAACCTTTCCCTTTAACATCAGCTCATTCTTGACAGAGGCATGAAGCTTTTCTTTGTGTCTTTAATTCAGTTTATTGCAGTAATTGTGATTCATGGTTTGAAATGCACTTTCCGCTCCCTCTTTTCTGTTTAAATAATGAATATAACAATCAACCTTTTGCCGTTTACACTGGCATTTGAGTTTTTGCAAAAGTGTTTTCCAAACTAGATCTTTGTTCTCTTAACAACAACTAGGTTAGGTGAATTGCTCATGCTGCATTGCCCACAGTATTCTGGGATGCGCAAGCCAGGTGGATTAGCCATGGGAAATGCAGGGTTACAGGGATGGAGGGATGGGACTGGGTGTGATGCTGTTCGGAGGGTCAGTGTGGATTCGATGGGCTGAATGGCTTGCTTCCACACTGTAGGGATTCTATGATTATATGATTAACTATCCTTATTTATATATTGTCTTTATGGAGTAAAACCACCAATATCACTGTATTCATTATTTAAATATAAAAGAAAATGACAGTTTTGACATGGTTATTTCTGGAGGTCAGGTTCATCTAGTCCGGGATTAGCTATATGTCAGTCGGGGAGCTGCACAGGGATCAGTCTGGGGTCCAGTCACTCATCAGTCAGGGCTGTCATTCAATTTGGTCAGAGGGATGGTGCAGACTCTGTCCTGTGGGTCTGCTCACTGAAAGTCATGGGGAGTTACCAGGAACCATTGCTATGGTGTGAAAGTTATTTGTGGGGAAGGAAGGCAGCATGCTGGGATCCAGACGGGACAATAACTGTGAAATGGGTAACTAAACAAAAAAGGTTAGGAGACATGAAGGCATAAGGATGCACAGAGTACAACTGGATGAGGGTCATCTACGGTCACCACCAGCCTGGCTTGGATGGGGTGACAGAGCATCCCTATATATTGGCATAACGAAGCTGTAGACTGGGGCTTAGGGGTAAAGTGGGAGACGAAAAGTTAAATAACAGGGTTGGATGGGGAACATGCAGAGGATCAGACCTGTTCGGGTTGACAGAGAGTAAAAGGCAGAAAGGAACCTGAAGGTTTGTGGAGGTCAGCTAGATCGAATGCAGAGTGCTAGCCGTCTTTCCTTCCATCCACATCCAAATCACAAATGTGCATTGGAAATGAAAAACACTTGCCAGCAAATCTGGAACAGGCGGAGTAAGTCTTTTCCGGTCTGAGGGAATAGGCTTCACTGTGGGTGACATTTGGCCCTTCAAGGGGTAATTGCATTAATCAGACTCACAATACAGGTTGAAGACATCAGATTGAAAGTACAACGTTCTGCATTTGTAGCTCTTGCAATGACCAACTACGTCAATTCCAAATTCTGGGCACCAGTAATGTTGACCATGATGTCGATCATTACAAATCAATCCTCGTAATCTCTGTGAAGCAAAAATAATCACAGGCGACTTATCAGTATCACCTGCACACCACAATTCGCACACTAATAGGCTGCATGAGGACCCAAAACTGCTTTTCGAACACATTCAACTGTAAATATTATTGCTGAATGATCACGTTACTAAGGAGCCACTATTTTTTCTGATATCCTCCACATTGGCCCATTGGGACTGAGCAGGTGCCTGACCTCCAGCTCTCCTCTGAGTACCACTGACCTGGAAGCAAGAGACAAGTCAGCGATATGTTCACCAGAATGTGCTCCTGGTTAGCTCCGACCGAGCTAACATAACCATGGGAATGATAGTATCTGAGCTGGTGTAATATGCAAGAGACAGCCTTGCCTGTGCTTGCTCTGAAGGATCTGTGGCTTCTTCCTCACAAATGGAGGACATAATGGTGCCGAAAGGGACTGGTCGCCTCTGGCGTGGTGTTGCTAAGATGTCTCTGCTGCATGCAGAAGACAAAAGAGGAAATGAGTTGAGCAATAGATGCAGAAGCTTCAGCATGTTGCAAAAATACTCCCAGTGACGGTAATAGGACAGCAGCAGCGTGCTTCACAATGAATCTTGGTTGCCAGAGTATGGAGGCCTTGGCATCACCACATCAATGGTCCTCTCCTGCAAAGGCAAGGATTTTTCCCTTGAGCAAATGAATGTCAGGCACCTCATCAGCTATGTTTGCCCCCTCTGTCCCACTGAGGGCCGTTTTCTCCCATTAGAAGGCAATATCGGGCACTGAGTGAGATAAACATGGTTGGAACAGCCGTTAGCATCGAGTGGGAGAAGTGTAGTAAGGTGTTTCAAGTGAGTGAGTAGGCAGCACAGAGGGCATGAGGGTTATTAGTTTTATGGATTGACAGAGTGAAATCATTGAAGAAAGATGTTGCATGCAGTAATGAGAATGGTAGACTATGAGCGTTGGTGGGAGGTGGGTACAGTGGCAGAATTAGAGTGAGTGTGAGGAACCAGAGGGAAGATGGTGGCACTTATCCTGGCAGATCACAGAAAGTCATTAACCTTCTTCCTGCACTGTTAGGCTCTCTTCTGGACCCTGGAAATTACACCAATCCAGAAGGAAACATTAGACCAGGCTGGCAGGTTCTGGTGCGTTGACTCCCCTGGTGGTCCTGAGGAAAGAGGAGAACAATAGATTCCATCACCCTACCTACCAGGACCTCCAAGTTCCTGTTTGTGAACTTGAGTGCCAATTTACCTCTGTTGGCCATCTCCTTTGGACTTCTACATACACTTGAACTGTGAAAGGCATTAGAAATAGCAAGGTGTAGAGCTGGATGAACACAACAGGCCAAGCAGCATCATAGGAGCAGGAAGGCTGACGTTTCAGGCCTAGACCCTTCATCAGAAATGGGGGAGAGGAAGGGGGTTCTGAAATAAATAGGGAGAGAGGGGGAGGCGGATAGAAGATGGATTGAGGAGAAGATAGGTGGAGAGGAGACAGACAGGTCAAAGAGGCGGGGATGGAGCCAGTAAAGGTGAGTGTAGGTGGGGAGTTGGGAGTAGATAGGTCAGTCCAGGGAGGACGGACAGGTCAAGGGGGCGGGATGAGGTTAGTAGGTAGGAGATGGGAGTGGGGCTTGAGGTGGGAGGAGGGGATAGGTGGGAGGAAGGACAGGTTAGGGAGGCGGGGCCGAGCTGGGCTGGTTTTGGGATGCGGTAGAGGGAGGGGAGATTTTGAAGCTTGTGAAGTCCACATTGATACCATTGGGCTGCAAGGTTCCCAAACGGAATATGAGTTGCTGTTCCTGCAACCTTCGGGTGGCATCGTCAACGAGACAGAGGAAAGATAAAGAGAATTAACTTTTAAGCTGGGAGTGGTTATGACCTTGAATTGCTTGATAGATTGCAGAAGCAGATTTAACAGTAACCTTCAGAACAGGTTTGAACCAATACTGTCTCTACCACAGATAAAGCTAAAAAATGATGTGTACAACTGCAATTTGTCTTTGATGCCAAACCAATCTGAAACCTGAACTGGAAGGAATGACAAATCAATGGCCAGCAGTGAACACAGAGAGAGCTGAGTAATCAAGTTCTGACTTCTTAAAAATATGATAAAAAATTAGCAACACTCCTGATAATCCTTTCATCCACGTAGCCTGGTGACAGTGCATTCCCACAATGAATTAAGAATTGTTTTTAGCACCAGGGGTGGGGGGAGAAGACAAGCATTTGGAGTAATTTGAGTCCAGTTGCCTCCTTAACTGGGCTGTTAGTGAGGGAACCTTTGCACAGTCACTCCCTTTCTCTTCCCACTCATCTTCTTCGACTCCTGTGTGCTTTAAGATTTTGCAGACGTAAGGATCTCAGATCACTACGGTGCTTTAGAAATGTTTTTGTGCTGCACCCTCTCCAGGAGATGTGCCCTATCACACACAGCACATAGCTGATAGAACCTGTTCACACTGACGTGACACCAATTTAAAGGATTTTCAAGTTAATATTCAAACAGCTGCAGCCAGCAAGAACCAGCTCAATTATCTGGATGTGATGTGAGGTCAGCAATAGTCAGGGTGGGGATGGAATGGCTAGTAGAAAGGTACTCTTAAAGGCTCTTGCTGCCGGCCTGAAATTATCAGCAGCCACAGTGTGCACTGTGGAGGACCTTCAGCCCACTGCTACTCACCCACTACCAAATCCAGCAATAATGGAAATGTGATTTTAATGTAGACTTTTAGGAAAACTGACCTGTGTGAGTAACCACATGTTTCCTTCACCAATCACAGTAGCACTGGACTGGATCTTCCCTGGGAGTTTCTGAACCACATGAGATGCTTCAATCATGGGTCAGAAACCAGCAGCAGGTACTGACAGAAGGTAAATGAGGGTAAGGATACTTCAAATGAAGTAGCCCTTTCTCACCATATTTTTTGAAGTCTAAATGAATAAAACGAAATAAAAAAGTACAAATTAGGATAAACCAAACTATTAACATATAGTGCAAGCTTAAACTTTTTGAAATACATGGTAAATTATAATTCCATTATTCCTATCCGCACTCCTTTGCAGTACATACAGCAGAGTGAGTTCCTGCTCACTCACATTCAGAGGGCTTAATTTGAACTGTGGCTTCAATTCACTGCCTTGAGAATCTGATAACCTGTTTCCTTGAATTTTCATATAATTAAGCTTAGATGTTCTCAGCTTCAAATAACCTCTTCACTGTTTTAGCCAAGCACATCTGGTCAGGACCTTTCAAGCCATGGCACAGTGGCTCAGTGGTTAGCACTGCTGCCTCACAGCGCTAGGGACCTGGGTTTGATTCCACCCTCGGGCGACTGTCTGTGTAGAGTTTGCACGTTCTCCCTGTGTCTCTGTGGGTTTCCTCTAGGTGCTCCGGTTTACTCACACAGTCCAAAGATGTGCAGGCTAGGTGGATTGGCTATGCTAAATTGCCCATAATGTTCAGGGATGTGCAGATCAAGTGGGTTATACAGGGATGGGTCCGGGTGGTCTCTGAGGGTCGGTGTGGACTAGTTGGGCCGAAGGGCCTATTTCCACACTGTAGGATTTCTATGATTCAAACTCCTTATATTGAGGTCACCTTTTTCTTAACAGTTCTATAATATTCTCTTTCTTTAGGAACAAATGACTTAGACAGCTAGCTGCAGCCAAGACTTTTGCAGAACTACCCAATATCAATAAGACTTTTGCCAAGCTCTGATCACTTCTGCTGAGCCAGAATCAAATCCCAGAATCTATTAACAGAAGCCTAATGCACATCATTATTTATTACATTCAATTATAAAATTTTCACAGTGTAAACAAAATCTTATTACTCTCCGGGAAGTCAGTCTCATCATGTGTTTTAAAAGAAATCACATGGCTACAGAAATACTTACAAGTTAATCCTTAAACCACATCATGGAGACATACCAAACCCACAGGCCAATAATTCAATATCCAAACTCTAAAGTATACGCTATTAAAATAAAAAGAAATCACACAATGTACATCACAATACGAACAAACCATGTTTCAGTGGCTTGCATAGCAGTGCAGACAGAGAAAGAAAAATGGGTTTTTAAGCAAGAGCTGGAACTTTCTCTCGCGCTTGCACATTTTAGTGGAAGTATGATAGCTGTGTGCCAGTATTAAATTAAAAAATATTTGTGGCGATCGACTAAGAGGAGGTTGAAAAGTGGGGAGTGCATCTGAAATGTAACAAGTTGAATTATTCATCAAAAATGTAACAGGTTGAATTATTTTTTTTTTATGAGTCTGTTTACAATTGATGCTTACTGTGCTTAATTAGTCACACCTGGATGTTTGCTCAGAGAAAGGAAAATGAAGCTCGAGAAAGAGCCAGAACCTAAAGCTAGAAGCATGAAGTTGATATTTTAAAACACTGTAAACAAAATCTGTTACGCACATAGGAATGAGTGTAACCTTTGTATAAATCAGAGATGCAAAATGTGCAACATCTCTGACACAGGATGATTGTCCTTCATCTGCGGAGGCACTTAATTCTGCAATTCTTTACCAAATATGTAGCCACACTGCTTCTCTTTCATCCTTTAAGACCCGAGTTAAAACCAATCTCCTTGGCCAATCTTTTAGCCTTCAGCTCTACTATATCCATTGCCTTTTAGGCAGCATCATTAAGGACTTCTGGAAGCATGAGAAACTATAGATATATAAGTTGTTGCTTTATTGTTCATGTTGTTATTGCTGACTGAAAATGAAAATATAGGAAGTTTTCATAAAGCATTAATGCTGTACCCATCTGTTGGACCTGGTGAAAAGGTGAGGAAAGATAGATATCTATAATCCTGAAACTCCCTCCATCCATGAACCATGGTTACAGGGCACTCCAGTATGAATTGTAATATGAGAGGGGTTTAAGAATTGTTTTTCGTGCAAATGGCCCAGGAAGAGGAACAAGCATCTAGGGTAATTTGAGGCCAGTTATCTTCTAACCTGAGCTGTTGAACCATGACACATCTCCTCCTCCTCCCATCTTCTTACTTTCCTAGTCAGCTTAAGGCTTTGAGAACTTAAGCATCTTGAGTCCCTAAACTGGTTTAAAATTGATGCAGTGCTGCATCCTCCACAGGAGCTAGGGAACTGTGCAAGCAGTGTAATTATGTGTTTCTTCAACCAATCCTTATGTCCATGACAACTGCCTAGTTAAAAATACACTCTAGTGGCTAGCTTTCAATAAATAGCACATGGTCATACCTCATTACAGATTTACACTTTTCCAGTATTAACTTTGTCCTCTCTTCCCTAAAAGTTAGCTGCATCTCTTAATAGCACTTTTAGTCTTTGATAAGAAGGGTGAGCAAATTGTTTAAGTTCAAGATGATTTGCTTTCATTTATCTTATTATTTTCACTTCTCTGACATTCAGATTAGACATTTCATGTACAGTTAGCAGAATGTAATCATACACTAATTGAGTAAACTGCAGATCATTGACTTTCTAAAAACAATCAATTTATTAGGTAACAAGGTGTAGAGCTGGATGAACACAGCCTGCCAGGCAGCATCAGAGGAGCAGGAAAACTGATGTTTTGGTTTCAGAAGGGTCCAGACCCGAAACGTCAGCTTTCCTGCACCTCTGATGCTGCTTGGCCTGCTGTGTTCATCCAGCTCTACACCTTGTTATCTCAGACTCCAGCATCAGCAGTTCCTACTATCTCCAATTTATTAGGTTCCCTGTCTCGTTTCATTTGTGCCTTTTCCACGGAACATCTATTCAACAACAAGGGTATCTCACTGTAGACTACATCAGCACTGATAAAATCATTAGTTAAAGGTTTAATTTAAACATGAAGGGCATCAGTTTGCAGGACATGCTTATGGCATCCAGAACCAGAAGACTTCACTTTTGAACAGAAGCCTAACAATTTTCAAATTTGAAGAAGGATTCTGACCACCCAAGAAATATTTGTCATAAATCAACTTGATGTACTTATGCTACAAGAAGACTTTATTGATCTAAGACATTGCTTGCTGAACGCAAAATGAAACACATATCAATTGAGGTCAGTTGGGTTGGTATTAAACAATTTTTTACATTACCAACATAACTATCTCTGAGAGGAATTAGTTCTCAGCTGTTCTAACTTAGTTCTTCAGCTAGTCAGTTCTACAGTCTATAGCAATGTACCATGAATCTAACGAATAACTCTTAAGAGATAACAATGTCTCTCACCTAATATTAATGCAGTTAATCTGTCTTAAGCTGAAGTAACCTGTTATCTTCATATTACTTAATAAACTACTTTGTGTTCAAGTACTTGCCCATTCTGTGAAGACTTAATAATGGTTAAGCTGTTATCAATGAAAACTAGTAAGAGTTCCATGGAATACAAGAATGATTCGTAGCAGCACGTCTACTCAAAAAAGATCTGATCATAATCGGGTGCCAGTTGCAGGCATCTCTTACAAAATTCACTTTTGTTTGAGCACTTTTTTCACGTAGTTTGCAGGTTTTTCAGAGAGAAATGAGATCTGTGTTATCTTGCACCTGTCCTCGGACAGATGTTTTAGTATGGAGGCTGCTTCCCAGTGCACTTACTCAACTTCAGTGTTTTCTGCAGCTACTAAATGAAGAATATTCAAAGTCACCCGAGTTTACCAACTGAGCAAAGAAGAGTAATGTATGGAAAGGAATGACATCTGTCCCATTTATAGCGATGTGTAAATTGTGTCTGCCGTTTAACACTGTGCCCGAGGTTGAGAGGAATATAGTCAAAGAACTCTTTGCATCAAGCGTTGTATATCCACCTGAAGAATGGATACATCTGTCACTGTATCCAACTTAAAATTATTCCAATAGTCATAATATCTCCACACAAGAATTTGTCTTGCAGTCTGCATAATTAGTGCAGCGAAAATCCTGTAGGGGGCCTGTAACCTCACCAAAAAACAATTCATGTTGCCCTTCAGCAACTTCTAATGTCTTGACACTTAAAACCTGTTGTGGTCTCTTTTTTAAATATTGTGCTGCTCTCGAATACTCTCTCTTGGCAGATCTGACCCACTTCGTTAGTGGCTCAGTAAAACTCTTATTGATGGGTTTTCTTCATGGCCAAGCAATGCCTCTTCTCTGGTTTCTGCTGGTGAACTTTCTGAATACTGTTTTCTTTCTCATATCTTTAAAGATTTCCAATCTACAGTTCCATATTATTGGCTGTTGCCGACTGACTTTTCAGTTTGATATGTTTCCTGCTGCAGGCTTTTCCACACATTATCATCATTGCATGGCATTTCCCTCACTACACTCTGGTGTCTGGAATGTCCTTGAAATCCTTGACCCTGCTGTGATTTATTGCAGCGTGTTATCTCTTCAGACTTCTTATTGCTTTCTGTGATCACTGTGATCACAGATCATTGTAAGTCCTTTGAGATTCAGGGCAAGTTGGATCTGCTGAGAGCTGCAGGCCGATCAGTGAGTTCTCTATCGAGTGCCATGCGGATTGGCAAGTGTGGGCAATGCACCCAGCAGAGGCCCAGCATCAGTAAGGAGCGCAGATGTAAGTGAGTGAGAGTTGGCTGTAGAATTTGACATGGGGATTAGGGTGTGTGTGCAAGGGTGTCAGAGGTCGCAGCAGGGAATCGCATGTCAGTCCCTGCCATCCACCAACATCCTCGGCTGTGGCTTTGTCACCAAGGAGAGACTAAGATGAAGCCTCTTTCGTGATTGAATTAAATTAAAACTGCTATGATTTTCACCACTGCAGACAGCATTAAATTCAGCCCCATTGTGTACTGCTGGCTTGCGCTCTTTACAAAACAAAAACAAATCATCTATTTCCTTGTTCCAGACCAACATTTAAAATTTAAATTTTAAAATGTGCATATAGTCTTCCAATTTCACAGTAAAATTATTGCCACGCATTCAGTCAAGAGGCTACAAGATCTTCTGTCATTAAATTATACTGCAGTACCATCTAACAGCAATACATACTTTCAAATCCTTGGTTTACTGTTCTCTAAACATTTGCCTTAAAATTTCATAGTTAAGTTGCATTATCAACTCAACAATCATTTGCTTCTTTTTGATTTACCTATTTTTGTACCATTTTGTCAAATAGTAACTTTTTTTAAAGCTGTGGTTAGTCCGGGATTTTAATTTTGGAATTATTTCATCACATCAGTACTGTTCCGACCAAATTCTGTACCTTCTGCTCAAATTACAAGCAATGCTTGTCCTGACATATTTCATATTTGCTAATCTAATATTCCTGTCACGTGGATGGATTCAAACGTTCAATCAACGTTACCTGATACAAATTTACCGGTCGCAGTTAAATCATAGCTCCATCTGCAGTGCAAAAAAGAAACAAAATTCAAGGAACTGTCTTTGTATTTCTGAAGCGTTGTAAGGTTATTGATGAATGCATGTGTTTTGTCACGTCATCACACCCTTGGTTTTCTTCATCTGTGCCATGAGATTGATGAAGGAGCTTCTGTATCGTCATTTTTGGGTTTTGTTGTTTTGAAGTTAATGATTGCACTAAAAATATAAATGCCTGATATCTGTTGTGTTCATGTACAATTTGACCTATACTTTACCATTTATCTTGCTCATGCTGAAATTACCCTATTGCAAAATAGAAAACAAAGTCTTGAATCCAAATTATGTGCCTATTCAGTGTCCGACAATTGCGTCACACCATCAGACATTTGCTTAAGATGTACAGCACAGAAACGGACCCTAGGGTCCAATTCGTCCATGCCAACCAAATATCCTGAATTAATCTATTCCCATTTGGCCCATTTCGCTCTAAACCCCTCCTATTCATTACGCATCCAGATGCCTTTTAAATGTTGTAATAGCCAGAAATAGCTGAGCAGCAACAATGGCAAAGTAGGCTTGCTTTGTGCGCAGTTATCTGGAATGATTAAAAATCCCAGGTCTACACCCTACATTTCAAAACAGAACTGATCTCTTATTTTGATATAATACACTTCACCACTGGTTGGAACTGAATGGTATCGGTAGAACAATTAAGTCAGGACACCACTCCCTGTATATTTCAACATTGAAATTACATTCAACCCATTGAATACGTGTACAATTCAATTAACAGTTGCAGACGTCAATCAGCAGCAAATATCAAAGCAGTTGATAAACCCTTTAAATAGTGCCGATGCATGAGCTGTCTGTTTACTGAAAGTTCAGTATGCAGCAAGAATACTGAACACCCGCAGTCTGTGTCCGCTCCACACACTCAAGGCTTCAGATTTGGTTTTACAATAAAACAAGTGTATTGCACTAAAGAAATAGAAATGAGACAAATAAGCTATCTAAATATAATATTGTTTGAAATATTTCAAATATGCGGCAAAACAAAATCCTATCTACTCAACACCAGCATTTATCAATTCATCAAAATCTATAAATGTTTGTTCTTGTACAGTCTGTAGGTTTGACTACACTGTTTCTTCTCAATTCCAGTCCAATGAACTAGGAAAGCTTTCCTCTTGACTACGCACTCAACTAAGATCTTAGACTTTATCAACTTTGAATAACCAATGCAGATTTCTAACCAACCGCTCCTCCACCAAAAGTTTTATAATCTACACTCTTCTGCTGAAGTAATTTATTTCTTAGCAGCTCTGAACAATCTTCCTTTTCCTGGTAGGGCAACACTTTTATTTGTTTTCAGTCAGGTCTCTTTCAGTTAAGTTACAAGAAATTTGCTCATGTTATCTTCTGTTAAGAGTTTTAATGGTTTCTTTCTCTGGTAATAAATCCTTCCCTCCACTGAAAATAAACAAGCATCCACTAACAAGCCAGAATGTGCATATTGGTTTAAACTCATGGCTCTGAAAAGACTGCCCCTGTTAATTTTTAAACGCCTTCACAAAAATAAACCAACACTCATATGCCACTAGTTTAAAATCCAAGCTCATAAGAATTGATATCATATATATAAATCACACATCTTTCATCACACAATGGATTACTTCCAGTCCAATGTGCTCCAAGTTTGTTTGCTAACCTCACATGGTGGGGGGGGGATGCTATCAAAATCTAGAAATACTACATTTGCCCTTATCTATGCTACAAGTACCACTCTGTAAAATCTGCAACAGATTTGTCAAATATTACTTCATTTTCATAAACACTTGATTTCCTTTGAGATGAGGGTGTTGCTGGCTAGGCAGCATTTATTGCCAATAGGGCAGTTAAGAATCAACCCCATTGCAGTGGTCTGAAGTCACATGTAGACCAGACCAGGAAAGGAAGGCAGTTTCCTTCCCTAAAGGGCATTGGTGAGCCAGATGGGTTATTTTCCAGCAATGGACTCATGGTCATTGTTAGATTCCTAATTCCAGGTATTTATTGAATTCAAATTCCACCATGATGAGATTCGAACCCTTGTCCCCACAACATTATCTGGGTCTCTGGATTAACAGTCCAACGATAATACCACTAGGCTATTGCCTCTCCCATTGTTATGCTGCCTCCAATCCTACCATTATTTTCTAAATACAGTTAGCTCAAGGACTCTTGTGACTCAGTGATAATGTCTCTATCTCTGAGCCAGGAGGTCTAGGTTCAAGGTGTGCCATAACACATATGCACAAGTCGACTAAAATAAATTAGAGAGGTCTTGTGGTGCAGTGGCAGTGTCCTTGCCTCTGAGCCAGGACATCTGGGATTAAGTCCTATCAGTTGCAGAGCTGTACTGGAACATATTTGAACAAGTTAATTAAAAATACTGACAGCTATCTCATACTTTATTACAGATTCTAACATACCACTGATAGCAAACTAATAGATGAGTAGTTGTCAGTTTTCTTTCTCCCTCCCTTCTTAAATGGAGACAAGGACACTACATATCCTAGTTTCTAGATTGCAGGAAGTTTCAGAGTCTACAGATTTTTAAAGGGTTAGCACCGATGCACAAATTACCTCCATAGTCACCTTCTTCATCATCTGGGAGATAATTCATCTGCCCAGGTGATTTGTTAAACTTCATCCCAATTAATTTTGTGGATACTATCTTTTCATTCATGTTAATTTCTTTAAGTTTCTCATTTTCACAAGTCATATGTTCCCGAGTATTTCTGGGAAATTTTCTGTACCTTCATCTGTGAAGACAGACACAAAGTAATTCTAATTCTAGTTTATAAATTTTCCCACCTCCATCTTTAATGTCACCCTTTTACCTTAGCTAACCATTTCCTTTTAATGTAAACAATAAACTTTAACCATCCAACTTTACACCTCATACTAGTTTGCATTCATATTCACTTTTCCCTTTCTTTATCAGACTATTGGTCATCTTTTTCTGGATTCTAAATTACTCCCAGTCTTCAGTTTACCACTTGATCTGGCAATCTTAAAAGCCACTTCCTTTAACTTTTGTTAACTTTGGTTGATTCATATTTCCTCTGAGTTTTTGCACCTTAGAGGCATACATCCTTGCTTCTTGTGAACCATGTAATAATTCTTTAAACACTAGCCTTTGGTTGTCAATTGTCAATTCTTGTAGTGTACTTTCCAAATCCATCATAGCCAAACTGCTGCCCATACTTTCATACAGTCATAGAGTCATACAGCACAGAAACAGACCCTTCAGTCCAACCAGTCCATGCCGAATGTAATCCCAAACTAAGCTTGTCCCACCTGCCTGCTCCTGGCCCATATGCCCCCAAATATTTCCTATTCATGTATTTATCCAAACATCTTTTAAATGCTATAATTGTGCCCGCATCCACCACTTCTTCTGAAAGTTAATTCCACACAAACCACCCACAGTGTAAAAAAATTTCCCCTCATGTCATTTTTAAATCTCTCTCC
The DNA here is from genome assembly GCF_021869965.1 of Rhincodon typus. Taxonomy (NCBI): domain Eukaryota; kingdom Metazoa; phylum Chordata; class Chondrichthyes; order Orectolobiformes; family Rhincodontidae; genus Rhincodon; species Rhincodon typus. Next base: position 19,794,235 of record NC_063361.1, read on the forward strand.
TATCACCTTAAAAATATGCCCCCTTGTCTTGAAATCCCCCATCTTAGGGAAAAGAAACCTACTATTAGCCTCATCTATACCCCTCATGATTTTATAAACTTCTATAAGGTCACGTCTCAACCTCCTACGCTCCAGTGAAAAACGTCCCAGCCTATCCAACCTTTCTATAAAACTCAAACCTTCCATACCCGGCAACATCCTCGTAAATCTCTTCTGAACCCTCTCCAAGTTAATAAAATCTTTGCTATAACTGGGCAACCAGAAACTAGACACAGTATTCCAGAAGAGGCCTCACTAATTGTCCTATATATAATCTCAATATGACTTCCCAAATCCTATAATTACAAGGACTGAGCAATGAAGGCAAGCATGCTAAACGCCTTTTTAATCACTCTGTCTATATGTAAAGCAAAATTCAAAAAATTATGTACCTATACCCCTAAGTCCCTCTGCTCTACAACACTATCCAATATTTCCTTTTGCTCAGATTTAAGATGCTAGTTTCAGGATGAACTGGATTATACTCAAGCTTAATATAAAATTCTACCATATAATGATCAACTATTTACCACAAGCTTCTTCGTAGAAAGATCATAGAATCCCTACAGTGCGGAAGCAGGCCATCCAGCCCACACTAACCCTCTGAAGAGCATCCCACCCAGACCCACAACCCCTTACTCTATCCCTGTAATCCCACATTTCCCATGGCTAATCCACCTAGCCTGCACACAATGGGCAATTTAGTACAGCCAATCCACCTAACCTGCACATCTTTGTACTGTGGGAGGAAACCAGAGCACCCAAAGGAGACTCATGAAGCCATAGGAAGAGTGTGCAAAGTCTACACAGACAGTTGCCTGAGGGTGGAATTGAACCTGAGCCCCGGCACTGTGAGGCAACACTGTTAACCACTGAGCCACCATATCACTCCAGATTAATTGTGTAATTTTATATCATTTTGATATAAAATGTTGGCTCTTCAACATACAGCTTCACAAAGGCATTTCATACATACTCCAGGAATTCAATCGCCACAGCATTAGTGCTCATTAAGTTTGCCCAGTTTGTATGTAAATTGAAGTTGCCTGTTATTAATGTATCATTCATGCTATACATATTTCTAATTTCCTGGCATGCATCATGCCCAACGTTATCACTATTATTTAGAGTCTTATAAATAGCTCCCCTAACTACCCCAGGCTGTTTCTTAGTTCCAACCAAACTGATTCTCCATTGTGATATTTTGATATAATATTCTCTCTCACTAATGTTGTGATCTTAACCCATTTTAAGAGTGCTGTCCATCTTCCTTTTCCTTTAAACTTATACTTCCAAATGATAAATATCCTTGAATTTTCATGACCCACCCTTCATCACCCAGTAACCATGACTCAGTAATGGTAATTAAATCACACTGATTTACCTCCATTTGTGCCTTCAAATCTTCTACTTTCTTACAAATATTGCATGCATTCAAATAGACTGTCCTTAACTTTTTATTTAGCATGATTATGCATTCTGATCCTGTTTTACTTTGTCTTCTAATTTTGCTTATTACTGTTCTACTTCATGTTACTAATTTTGGATCTCTCCAATCTGAATTTCCTATTCCCCTAACAATCTAATTTGAACCTCTTCCACCATCAGTCCCAGGTATTAGTCTATCCTGCTAAGGTGTAACTCATCCATTTTGTACATGTCTTACCTACTTTAGAACTATTTGTTATGTCTCTCAGTCAGTATTTCAGTATACCTTTAAGAGACATGCTCATGACACCATCACTAGAGCATGTGACCTTAAGGTCTCATACTCTATCTTTCCTTGCAACACTTGAAGCATGAGATGCTATTCGAAACATACTGTTTAATTCCTTTCAGTTGTAATGTTAATGTTGACTGACACTTATGTGCTTCAAGTACCTAATAATTGTATGTAATAATTAGCTGTAATATTGTCTGTTGGTTTCTTCAATACCACAATATGGTCACCTAGTTTCTTATGTGACAAGTGGTAACATCAGCATTGTCATAATGGGAGGAACACCAAGAACTGGTCCCAGTGTCTCAGAAATCTGATATCCTCCCATATATGTTGAACCATCAGCCATGTGTTCAATTGCTCAAACCTCTTATTCGAATTCACAGTAGCACATGACACTGAATTTACTCTTGAGGTTTTTTTTTTCTTTCCTACTCCCATTAAATCTACATTCAGAGCCATTGGTTCCAATGTAGATCACAAATTGTGGCTGTTCACAACTGCAGAACAAGAAAGAAAGAGGAAGAAAATAAATATATAAAACATATAAGCATATGAAAAGTAAAATCATTCGTAATAGACTGTTGGAATGATCTGGGATAAAGAAATCAAGCTGTGGAATGAGAAAGTATAGTAGAAGTATTAAACAGTTTGATAGTGAAAGAGATGTGGAGGTGGGAGTATAAGAGGAGGATATGCTGCTCTTCTGTGACAGGCAATTATCTGAACAATTGCCAACTCTTAGAAAAGTGTAGATTAAATATTGTTCTTAGCTACTGCACTAACCACAAGGAAATAGAGACTCCAGGAGCCACTCCAACATTGTCCAGTTGGATATGACTATACTTGGCCGGCTTATTCTCATCTATCAACCATAGCCACGGAATGATGTGTATTGGTTTCGCTTTCCATTCACAAACATTTACCTCTGGTCTGAGTCTAAGTTCTATCCTGGCTCATTGATATTTCACATTTACATACTACCTTTTAGAGACACCATCCAAAATAGCATTGGTTTCTACCTCTTTGCTGATAATACCCAGCTGTACTTCAGCGCTACCTCTAGCAACTCCTTTCCTGGGTGTAAGCTACTGGTTTCTTGTATTGATTCAACAGACATTTCCACCAAAGCCATTGTTGTACCCCTCACCAACAAACATAATTTTCTAGCTACAGACCCCATCTTTTTCTTGTCAATTGTATGAGCTAATCCACACTTTTCACAACTTTGGTGATATGTTTTTTTTAAATAATTAACCAGAAAATGGACTTCACTACATATCCATTCTATCATCAAGACTGACCCTTACCATCTCAATAACATCACCTCACTTCACTCTTGCCTCAGCTCATCAACTTGTGAAACCCTCATTCATGTCTTTGTTACTGATGGACATAGATATTCCAACATGCTCTGGGCACCTCTCATATTCACGCTATAAACTGGAGGTTGTTCAAAACATTGATGTTCCCGTCCTCACTTTGAGATCCATCACTCATCACCCTGTACTCATTGATCTACTTTGGTACAGGTTAAGCAAGCTTTCACTTTTAATATTCTCATTCTTGTTTTAACATCTGTCCATTACCTCACACGTATCTAATGCTATGGTCACCTCTAGTCCCAAATATCCACATTATTCTAATACTGTCCTCTTCAGCATCCTTGACCTTAATCACTCCTGTGGTGTTCAATGATTTAATGTTCGATTACAAATTTATTTACTATTGTTACACCTTGTGCTCTGTAAACCAGAACAATTAGAAAAGCGAGCAAAGCTGTAGAAACATCTAGAAACTGGAATTAGAAACATGAAATAGACATTTTAAAAAATTAAATAAGACCTGTTACATATGTAGAAACTAATGTCATGTCTGCACAAATCAGCGATATCAAACATGCAAACAGCTCCAACACTGGTTGTCCTTCCTTCATCACAATTCACTTCTTTTCTCTCTACAGCACTAGCTTTCCTCTGTCCTTTAAACCATGGCTTGAAAATTACCTCTTTGACCAATCTTTTGGTCTTCAGCTGGAATATCTCCTTTGCTTTATGATGATCTCATGGAGCACCTTCAGGTTGTCTACTGCGTTAACTGCTCTGCAGAAACACAATTCATCTTGTTTTGATACTGTCATTGATAACAATAAGATGATTCTACAGGAAAATTCCCTAAAGCAATGTTCTGATTGTGTTCTATGTGCCTTAATAAAGTCAAAGCTGGAAGCTTTTAGTTCATTCTTAGTTCTTTAGTTCAGTCTTTGGTTCAGTCTTTAGTCCAGTTTACAGAGTATGTGCTACAAATGCTAAGGTGGCTGGCAAAGATAGTCACCATTGTGGGAGCATTCACAGGTGGCACTGATGACTCTCGGTATTCATAGCCTTTACCTGGGTTGTGAATCGGCAATAAGGTTTTGATGGGTTAGAGAGATTGCAAGGGGATGTCTCCAACTACAATAAAGACATTTTTGATTGGCATCAAGGGTAATGTGGAGGAAGTCCAGTCCCAGATCAGGTTCAGCATCAGGAGGAAGGTGGTGAAAGATTGCAGACTTTGGCTCCTTCAAAAGTGTTGAGAAGGAAACCTGGGGTAAGTGGTGAAGAAGGTGAAGTTATCAACAGACAGGAAACAATTATTGTGTATAAATCACCACTACTTACTTTAATTCAGCTACTTAATAAAAAACCTCGCAATCAAGTACGGAAACAATGATTTAAATTTTATTGCACGTAGCAATCAAAATAAGACCCCTCAAGTAAGCAAGTTAAGCCTCACCACTCAATTTCACTATTACCCAATTAATGGTAGAATTTAGCTATGATTCCAACTAACAGTGTCTGTCTGTGGATGTGTCCAGGGTTCGATCCTTGTGTAGTGTTGTTCTTTGAAGTTCTGCTACTAAATTGTTCTGGTGTTGATTCTTATACAATTTCCTCTCTTTCAAGTTTGTGGTGTGACATTATTGGGGATCTTTTAGATTCCTTCATCCCTGACATTGATTACACTTCTGGAGCCCTCAAGTCTGTCACTTGCTTTCTTATCAGAAGAAGCTCCCCTGCTCCTTGTTACATTTGGTGTTAGCTGTCTTTTTGAAACAGCCTGCAATTAACTCCTTTACTTCAGGACATTCCTTCTGCCAGCTGTCTAAATTGCCCATTTGTCACAAGGCAGCAGGTTATCAAGCAGTGTTATCTCTTCTATCCCAGGAAACAGATTGTTTATGTTGCTTTGACTCCTTCCTGGGGATGGTTAATGAGCATGTTGCTTTTAATTCCTTTATAACAGTTTCTCTTGCCCCTTTCATTTTGGGAAGCAATTTATTTCAGAAAGAATTATTGCTGATTCTTTCAATCCACAAAGTTATTAAAGTTCTGAACTTTACATGGTCACAGTCCTTCCTCGTCATTTGTTATTTTTAATCTGATGAACAAACACTTGGAATTAGTCACTTTCCACTATCTCGGTTCATATCCAAGCGGAATTGCTATACCATGTACAACTTAAAAATGCACCATTTCATTTTACGGTACAGGTATATGCAAACCAATAATCAATAAGTGAATTACAGAATAATGATCAGTAAATAAATCACAAACCAGAAGTAGGTTAATAAGGATGTATTATGCTTCACCCATGCAGCTTTAAGATTATCATGTCTTAATTCCCTTTTCACCAACTGCATTTATTGCTGATGCCAATAGCAAAAAATAACAATAATAAGAAAGACCCAAGTACACAAAACAAAATAACAAGGTATGAAACAGTACAAACCCATGTGGCCATGTGTATATTACTTCCCCAGTTCCAGATGTTATCCCACCAAGAATGTTCCTTAATGTTTTAAAATCAGCCTTGATTCTCCAACTGTTCTACTGAACCTTAACATGTAACCTGAGCCTTCCACAGAATCCCTTTTATTCCTTCCCAATGTTCCCCTAACAGGGCATCTAACGTCCAAATGCCATTTATACTACACTAAGCTACATTTATTTGATGTTGACCGCTCTTTCCTGCTTCTTTATTAACTTGTTAATTGTGCAGTGATTTGAAATGCAGCACTATTAGTGGTGTCCCCTGCCTGACATCTAAGTTTAGTGTTATCATTCATCGCACCTAATATACCTTTAATTTGAGAAGTTAATTGATTTAATTGATCACTTATATTAGTGATGTGTAGACCATTATTTGTAGAAATGCCTTTCCCATAAATGCCTGCAGCATCTCTTATCAAACTTCTGTGCTTCCTGTTTTTCCCCTCGATTGTGTGATCCTCTTGATTAAACAACCTCTTGACCAATTCCTTATAAACGCTAGGACACCATGATGGTAACTTGACTACCTGAGAGATACAGAATTACTGGTACTAATCCATGATGGACATTTTCATACAATACTTTACCCATACTTCACATAGCGATCCCTCTTTTGCATCCTTTGTTTCCTACAGGACATTCGACAGGGTTTCCAGTCACTTCTGATGTAAAAATGAGTGTGATCTGAAGTTCTGTGCATGTCATCAGCACAAATGGGTCTAACTTCCAAGGTGCATGTAAAATTAACACAAAAGGTGTGGGTGGAGACGTCTGCTCGTGCTGTCGGTCTGTACATATCATGGTTATGTTTACACATCATGTTCACCTTCATTGAGCACTAGATCCCTGCTGCTGACTCCCTACTTCATTTGTAAAAGCCAGGTCAACAATACAATTCCAATAATCAGCTTCATAGTTTATCTAAAGCTCTAAAACAAAACAAAAAATCAAGGTAGTTTCTGCTATTATTTCCAGCTTCACCTTTACACAGATCCTTAATCTGAATTTGTCCTTCCAAAACTCATCGGGCTTGTTGTCTGTGAAATATTCGGCACAGACACTTCAAACAATTTATTACCTCAAAAATGCATTTACCCAGGTGCCCCTGTTTTATCAGATAAATAAAGTACTGCAGTTTAAACTTAGTTTTATTCATCTTTATATTCTCTCTCTTTAGGGTTCATGACAGGGATATGGGAATCAGTTAAGATTGGGGTCGCGTCTTTGCTGTATTTCCGTTCCAGTCCCTCTAAGCCTAAGGCGTATCAGAAAATCATTTCACACCCCCCAATCTTTCAATCCATGAAGTTATTACAGTTCTGAAGTTTACCTTGTCACATAATTCTGAAGAAAACAGCAACCAGTAAATAAAAGGCTGTAAGTGTAAAAATCAGAACTCAGAGTGGCCAAATCTCTCTGAACAGAGCTGAATCCACAAAACAGTGATCCTTGTTACATGCGGAGGCTCATTCTCAATAAAGATCATTTCAAATTCATGCAACATCAAAATATTGCAGATGCTAAATTTCATTTGAATTGAACATTAATTAAATCCCTGCTTTCTCAGTCAAAATGAAGGTATCTGGTAGGTACTTTACCTCTCTCCACATGTGCACTTTGTGAGCCATGTAATGGTGGCATTTATACAAATTCACAGCCTTCAATCTAGTGGAGCAAAAGTATTCCAAATGAACTGATTGAAATGTATTTTCCCTCTTATCTCTTGTCTTCTACTATAATGCATATGGCAATGAACACTTAAATCATCTACACTGGCTTTTAACTTTTTCCAAAGATGGTTAACCAAGCTAAATTCACTTAGCAACAACCACCGACATTTATATAGTCCAACAAGTTTATTTGAAGACACTCCTTCTTCAGGTATCAGTGAGAGAAGTGGCAACAGATACACAATTTTCAAGCAAAAGTTCAAAGTGTCATAGAACTGATGTGAATGTGCTGAACAAACCTAAAATGACTGTTAAATCTTTAGTCAGTTAGAAAGGATTAATATGCAAATCCCAGAATTGCTTTCAAGTCACTGCCCTGCGATTACTAAAGGTCTTTCTTACCAGTTTCCAGAGGTGACATTTCAGGTCAGACAATGCATTTTAGGTGTGAAACCTTGTTTGGAATCTGGCTGTGTATCAGCTTGGGGTCAGACTGGTTTTATTTCCAAAGTAGGAATTTATAAAATGCCACATTGTTGACAAATTGTGTGCTTTTTGAAAAAAATAGAATGTATCTGCAATTACATATCTGCAAATGCAAATTCACTCCATAGGTTTATGTGTGTGTGCACACGGCATCTATGTGTGCATGTGTGTGTGTGTGTTTGTGTGAGGGAGAGAGAGAGAGGAAGAGAGTATGTCTGTGGGTGTGTGTGCATACTTGAGAGAGAGTGTGCATGAGTGTGTGTATGTGAGTGTATGTGTGTGAGAGAGGGTCTGCGTGAGTGTGTGAGTATGTGTGTTTGTGTGAGAAAATGTATGTGTATTTGTGTGCGTGTGAGAGTGTATAGTGTGATGGGGTCACCTATAGTGCAACGTGAACCCAAGGTCCTGGTTGACGCCATCCTCATGGGTACCAAACTTGGCTATCAGCCTTTGCTTGACAAATCTGCATTGTTGTGTATCCCAAAGTCCACCTTGGAGGACGTTTACCCGAAGATCTGAGGCCGAATGTCCTTAACCGCTGAAGTGTCCCCCTGTCTGGCGATTGTTGCACGGTGTTCATTCATCACACGTGCACACATACACACACACACTCTCTCACACAAACAGACTCACACACTCACACAGACCTTCTGTCATACACACACTCTCTCTCCCTCTCTCTCACACACGCACACACTCTGCTGCCTCTGTAATTTACCAGGAGGTCTCGTTATTTTCTCTGAGTTTCCTGATACTTTACAATTTTGAACCTGTGTCCTGTAGTCTGCTCTCACAGTTATATTTCAAGCATTATTTTAGATTTAGTCTAGCTATCCTGTAAACAATCTTATGTACATATGTAAAGTCACCTCTGAGAAGAATTCATCTAAGATGAGTGCATAAGCTGAAAATCCAGCTTTTCTGCATACCTCATGTTGTCTTTTCGTTTACAAAGTGCTGGAAAGGTAGAGTAATGTGGAGCCCTTGCAGATGGTGAAGCTAACAGAAGATTCGAAAGCGGTCTTCAAATCCTTAACAAATTTAGTGAAAAGAAATAGAGAAGGAACCTCTTTCACACAGAAAGATCATGAATCTGAGGACACAGATTTAACATTTTTGTCATGAGGAAAATAACAATGAAATGGTGAGTTATTGTGATTTGGAGTGTGTTTCTGTGAAAGGTGCTGGGAGCAGATATTACAACTATTTTCTGAAAGGTATCAGGCAATTATTTAAAAGGCTTCAGGACTACGGGAAAAAAAGCAAAGCATAGTGTTAATTGCAAAGCTCTGTCAAGAAGCAAACCAATGAGAAAATAATCCTGCTTTTATGCTATACTTTGACTGAATGAATTGCTTTTATATTTGTTTCGTTGTTTTTTTTCTATCAGTTGTTTATGCATAAGGTAGGGAAATAAAAATTCTTTTTTGGTATCCAAAATCTGGTTGTCCCCACCTTACCAGCAACTTTTCAGACAGCACAGTATAGGGGAATTTTACAACGATCAGCCCAACCATCAGAGAAATTTAAAGACAAGATTTTAAATAACATGTTCAAAACCGTGAGCGTTTATTTAATGTAAAAACAGAAACTGTTTCCACCGATTGGTAAATGAGACAGGTGAGAAATAGGCAGAATTTCTAAACAGAGAGTGATTAAGATCTGGAAAGGACTGCCTGAAAGGGTGTGGAAGGAGTCACTTTCCAAAGGGAATTTCGTACCGTCACTAAGATGTAAAATCAAAAGGCATGTTCGTACAAAGGCAATTTGCCTGCAGTCATGGCAACCTCATCGGAAACTTAGCTGGAGTTTTCTCCCAGTTTGTCCTATGTAATGTCTTTCAAGTCCATGCATGGTATTTTGTATATTACGTTAGTTTTATTGGTGTGGGATTCTTCACATTCATCAGTAGCTGTTGCAGGGTGATTGTTGGTTCATGGGCTACCCTGATACCTAGGGGTCTGAGTAGTCTTGTGGTCATCTCTGATATGTCTCGCAAGTACAGTAAGGTGACTAATGTGTCTGGCCGTGTTGTGTCCTCTTGTTGTGGTCTGTTGCAGAGATAATGGCAGATTGTGCGTTTTGAATATCCATTCCTTTTAAAAACTCCGTATAAGTGCTCCGGTTCTGCCTTGCGCAATTACCGGGTTGCTGCAGTGTGTTGTAGCTTGTTTGAATAATGTCCTGATGCAGCTCTGTTTATGGGTGTGAAGGTGGTTGCTGGAGTAATTAAGTATCTGGTTTGTATGTGTTGTCTTTCTGTATACGCTAGTCTGGTGTTCCTTGTTGTCAGAGATGACTACAAGACTACTCAGACCCCTAGGTATCAGGGTAGCCCACAAGCGAATAACTACCCTGCGACAGCAACTGAGGAACATAAAGGATCCTATACCCACAACCAATAAAACTAACGTAATATACAAAATACCATGTAAGGAATGTGAAAAACATTATATCGGACAAACTGGAAGAAAACTGACAATAAGGATACACAAACACCGACTAGCCACCAAGAGACACGACCAGTTCTCACTGGTCTCAATACACATGGACAAAGAAGGACACGAATTATACTGGGACAACACATCCGTAATAGCACAAGCCAAACAGAGACGTGCTGGGGAATTCCTTGAGGCCTGACATTATAACCAGAACTCCATCCACAAACACGTCGAACTGGACCTGATATACAAACCTCTGAAAAACAGAACCGGTAGTAATGCCAACTATCCCTGTGAACCGAGGCTTATAAATAACAGGCAGGATTGAAAACCAATGCTTCACCGGAGGCGCACCGACAATGTTACCTAGCAGGGTGACAAAACATCTGCAATCAAACACACCGGCTCAGCGAGCAAGTCAGTGAACAACCCAAGCTACAAATCTTCTCAAAAATGTCAAATAATTCCATGTTTCTTGAACCAATCCAATAGATGAATTTGCACTCTGGCTGGATTGGTCTTCATTTCTTCAATGGTTTTCTGAACCTAACTTTCAGGATCAACAATAGAATAAAAAACATGAACTGTGTTATAACCCCAGCTTATGATACCTACTGAATAAGTCAAATCCCAAATGAAATCTGGCTTGATGGATCATATGTTTTATTTTAGGTGGTTAATGTAGTGATCATCCATCAAAACATATTCATGTGAGCCTGAGATAACAAGATGTAGAGCTGGATGAACACAGCAGGCCAAGCAGCATCAGAGGAGCAGGAAAGCTGACGTTTCGGGCCTAGAGCCTTCTTCAGCTGCTTGGCCTGCTGTGTTCATCCAGCTCTACACCTTGTTATCTCAGATTCTCCAGCATCTGCAGTTCCTACTATCTCATGTGAGCCTGCATGTTTTTCTCTAATGACAGAACAGAGATTTATTACAGAAAAGAAGAAAAAGCAATAAACAAATCTATCTAGAAAGAGAAGACCATTTAAATGATCTTAAATCACACAGCTAAACAGATTTCCAAAGTGTTTCTTGATATTACCCATTACAGACTCTCAAGTCCAGAACAACTGCTTCCCAATCTCAACACCTCAAGTTTCTACCTAACTGACTCCTTACTTTGTCATAGACTATGCAGGCAATTCAGTGAGCCCTTTCCCAATCTGCTGACATGAATTTCTCACAAATCTGAGAATTTAAGCTTTCTTAGTTATGATAGTCTGCAGATTTCTGATCAAATCCTCCTGACTTGGAAGATTCAAAAACTAACTTCTTCCAATAAGATGACTGGTTCCTTGAACTGTCTGGAACTCCTTCTAGTGGAGGAACTGAACATGCTCCTGAGCCCATCCTCATGTTTTCTGAATTCACTTTTAAAAATTGCTCATTCCTAGATTATTCTGAAATGAAATCAAAGCCAGTTGCTCTAAATATAGATTAACAGGCATCTAAACCGGCACGCCCTGCCAAACAGCAGTATTGGAAAAGCAAATCTAATTGCCTCCTTTTAATCGGACTTGTTTCATGTGGAGGTTTTCAGTAGCTTCTCCCTCTAAATGCAAAGCACTTTCAGTGAAAGTCACATAAGTACGGAAGTCAGAATATACATTGTACTTACAAATGCATTTCTCAAAACATCTCCCTTTTCATTAAATGTCTTAAAAATGCAACATAATGTCTGCTATATTCGTTCTTGCATGTCCCAATTCATCAGTCTTGGCACACCCATAACTCTCAACACACCCAATGGCTTCAACTCATGCTATTGCACAGTACGAAGAAGTGCTCAGTAAATGGAACCAGCACACTGCCTGGCAGCAATAATTTTAACATGTGCTCTGCAGTGCGATTTAAAAAATCAATGTGCTGAGTCTAAACTAGAAAGCATACGCTTTGAAAAGTTGTTTCCATTTAAGGTAAGGCCTGAAAACTGAATGAAGAATTTTATAAAAAACATTAAAAGAGAAAAATAAAAGTGACAAAAACATTTCATAAAAAGATTGACATTTTTTAAATTTTCCAACAATAATTAAAATCTGATAGGATGCTTCACAATTTTGGTAAGATTCATTATTTGTCAGTAATGAAGACCATTAAAAATTCACTTAAGCCTTAATAGACAGCCCTAAATTTATCTGCTATTTTTATTGGATTGCATTTGTTTAAATATAGAGTGCATAAAGAGGGAAACTCAGGCAACAATTTGCTGATATTGATGTTTAATATGTGCAGATGTTGAACATTGTATGTACCTGCCCAAGAGGAAGACCATGGAATGACAGGGCTGAACACAACTGTTTATTCCCCAAACATAGGGATCAATCAGTTTTACTTAGATGATACTTTGTCGGAATGAATTTGAGCTTATTATTATAGAGTCATGGAATCATAGAGATATACAGCACAGAAACAGATCCTTCGGTCCTTGCCGACCAGATATCCTAAATTAATCTAGTCCCATTTGCCAGCATTTGACCCAAATCCCTCTAAACCCTTCCTGTACATATACCCAACCAGATGCCTTTTAAATGTTGTAATTGTACCAGCTTCCACCACTTCCTCTGGCAGCTCATTCCATACATGCACCACCCTCTGTGTGAAAAAGTTGCCCCTTAGGTCCCTTTTAAATCTTTACCCTCTGACCTTAAACCTATGCCCCGTAGTTTTGGACTTCCCCATCCTGAGGAAAAGACCTTGTCTATTTACCCTATCCATGCCCCTCATGATTTTATAACCTGTATAAGGTAACCCCTTAGGCTCCTACGCTCCAGGGAAAATAGCCCCAGCCCTATTTAGTCTCTCCCCATAGCTCAAACCCTCTAACCCTGGCAAACTCCCTGTAAATCTTTTCTGAACCATTTCAAGTCTTCCAACATCCTTCCTATATCAAGCAGACCAGAATTAAACGCAGTGTTCCAAAAGTGGCCTAACCAATGTCTCTGTACAGCCACAACATGACATCCCACCTCCTATTATTATTACCTATTAATGCGAAATTATGATTACATCACTATTATTCCTATTGGAAACTTGTGCCAATATTTCCACAGTATAATGAAACATGATGCCTCTGCGGAAGATACAAGAAATTCCAAGGTTTGTTTCATTAAGGCAACTGACACCATTGGAATGGGGCTGACAGATAATTGCTCTTGTAGCTGTTATGTTTGAGAGAATTCCTCACAATTACATAGATGCACATGTAACCATAAAAGACATAAATCAGTAAGCTATCAGGCTTCCCATTTGCTGAGCAATACCATGGGGAACATTTAGTTAATCACAGGCTCTTCTTGAACAGCATGTGTCTCAGCTCCAGGGAAGAAACTTTAAATGTGAAAGTAAAATGGAAGACATTTAATAAATGGAAAACAAAATGGATGACAGTGGAAAGAAATAGTGAAAATTTAGCATAGCATTGACTAAGAAAAAGATGGAAAGGGAATACAGGCAAAATAAAACACCAATTAATCCAGAGGCGCAAAAGCCAATGAGCAGTATCCATTTCCAAATAGGTAAATAATATCCTGAGTTTTCCAAATTGGCTGACTCAAAACATAATCTACCAAAGACTTACACCTATTATACAAATGATGTGTTTACTTAAAATTTTCACTAGTTTCTATGTTGGGTTGACATTTATATACAGTATACCTGCCCCGATTCTAAAATTCACCTGCTTAGACAGGTAATAAAATTAACTAAGGAGCACATTATAAGGTTTCCTCCAAAACTACAACATGTTTTAGTCATGTACCCCATTAAGTTAAATTTGGACAAATTAAAGCAAAATAAATGTGAAATTCTGATTAATGTAACTATCATTACAATATAGTACAAATCATTTTAAAGATTTTAAAACTATTTTCACCTGTGTTGCTTCAGTTAATCCTTAACTTTGTTTGTTTTTCTTCAGCATGCACCAGTTCTTCAGAATTTCTTCCCTAATCATGTCTGTGTTGGTGCTGATACTTTTCCTCACAATGCTCATTTATACAAAATTTATCATGCCGAGCAGTTTACTTCCTGTTATGAAAATTAAGAAGCACAGTGGTAACTGGCACTTGAATCTCACACCACCGGAAAAGCTAAGCTTTCTGTCTCCATACAGAGAAATCTGGTAAGCCTAGTTGGATATTAATTATGATTTAAATGTAATCCCATTCTAGCAAGGTTAAAATGTATTCTTAATTCTGTCTTGGAACTGGCTAAGGAATGTTCTTTTACATCTAAGTGATTCCAGTTGTCTTTATCTAAAATGAAAAATATCAGCAATAGTTCTATTACTGAACAGCACTTTTAACATTGGTGGTGATCCATCATTACATTTCCCCACTCTGCTGACCTCCTACCACCCAAGAGCTATTGGCTTTTGCAGATCTTTGGCATTCTTTGGATATTATTTCAATAAGTGAAGTATCCTCCAAGCTGCCAGAGCCAATTGCAAGGCCTGCCTACTTTCAAGGAACGAAAATGGATGGACAACTTGGCATTGACCTATGGATTGGAACTGACAAAGACAAACTCAGCCCTGTCAATTCCAACCGGAGCTCCATCAGCAAACACATTGAACTGGACCCGATATACAAACCACTGAAAAACAGAGCCGGAAGTAATGCCAACGTCCCTGATGCATATAAATAACAAGCGGGGCAGAACACCAACGCTTCACCAGAGGTGCACTGACGATGTTACCTAGTAGGGTGACAAAGCGTCTGCAACCGAACATACCAGCTCGGCGAGCAAGTCTACAACCTCTTCTAGCCTAATTAGAATTTTGTACATTTCGGTCAGATTCCCTCTCAGCCACCTGGAGTCCAGTGAATACAGACTCAGTTGAACCAATCTCATCTTATACAATAGCACTGCCATCCTCAATATCAGCCTAGTAAACTTTGCTGCACTCCCTTAATTGAAGAGAGATCCTTTCTTCGGACACCAAAAGTCTGCACAATAAGACCATAATATGGAACCAGAATGAGGCCATTTGACCCTTCAAGTCTGCTCCACCATTCAAGCAAGGTTGATTTGTTTCTCAATCCCAATCTCCTGCTTTCACCCCGTAATGTTTGATCTGCTTACAAATCAAGAAACAATATCTCTGTCTTAAATACACTCAATGACTTGGCCTCCACAACCCTCTGTGGCAATGAGTTCCACAGATTCACCACCCTCTGGCTGAAGAAATTCCCCCTCATCGCAGTTCTACAGGGTCATCCCTTCACTCTGAAGCTGTGACCTTGGGTCCTAATCTCTCTGGCTTGTGAAAATATCTTCTCTAATCCACCATATCCAGGCCTCTCAGTTTTCTGTAAGTTTCAATGAGATTTCCCCTCATCCTTCTAAACTCTATCAAATACAGACCCAGAGTCCTCAACCAATCCTCATATGACAAGACCTTCAGTCCTAGGATCATTCTTGCAAACACCTTCTGGACCCCCTCCAACACCAACACATCCTTCCTTAGATACGTGGCCCAAAACTGCTCATAATATTCCAAACGTGATCTGACCAGAACCTTATACAGCCTCAGCAGTACATCTCTGCTCTTGTATTCTAGCCCTATTAAAATGAACGCTAACATTGCAAATGCCTTCCTAACTGCCAACTGAAGCTGCACGTTAACCTTAAGAGAATTCTGATGTAGTACTTCTAAGTGCTTTTGTGCTTCAGATTTCTGAAGCCTTTCCCATTTAGGACAGAGTCTATGCCTGTATTCTTCCTACCAAAGTGCATAACCTCCCACTTTCCCAAATTGCACACAATCTGCCACTTCTTTACCAACTGTCCTAGTCTTTCCAAGTCCTTCTGCAGCCTTCCCACTTCCTGAACACTACCTATCACTCCACCTATCTTTGTATCATCTGCAAACTTAGCAAAAATGCCCTCAGTTCCTTCATCCAGATTGTTAATGTATAATGTGAATAATTGTGGTCCCAACACAGACCCCTGAACTGAACTCCATCAGTCACCAGCTGCTATTCTGAAAAAGACTCCTTTATCCACACTCTCTGCTTTCTGCCAGTCAGCCAATCCTCCACCCATGCAAGACCAAGGTCAGGCTAACCGACCTATAACTTCCCATCTTCTACCTGCCTTCTTAAATAGAGGTGTTACATTAGCCATTTTCCAGTCCTCTGGGACCCTCCCTGACTCCAGATCGCCACTAATGTCTCCACAATCTCCTGAGTGATCCCCTTCAGAACTCTAGAGTGTTGTCTATGTGGTACAGGTTGTTTAGACCTCTGAGCTTCCCCAGCACCTTCTACTTAGAAATGGCCCCTGCACTGACCTCTGTCTCCGACTCTCTTGAAGCTCTGGTATGTTGTTGGTGTCTTCCACCGTGAAGACTAATGCAAAGTACATTTTCAGTTTCTCTGCCATTTCTTTGCTCCCCATTACTACTTCTCCAGCCTCATTTTTCAGTGGTTCAAAATCTACTCATTGCCTCTTTATTATCATTCGTGTATCCAAAAAACTTCTTACAATCTTCTTTTATATTACCAGCTAGTTTACCCTCATATTTCATCTTCTCACTCCTTACTGCTTCTTTAGTTACCCTTTGACAGTTTTTAAATTCTTCCCAGTCCTCTGGCTTCCCACTAATCTTCATCACATTGTATGCTTTTTCTTTGGTTTAATGCTGTGCCTGACTTCCCTTGTCAACCATGGTTGCTTGTCCTCCCTTTGGTATGTTTCTTCTTCCTTGGGATGAACTTCTGCTGTGCCAATTTCAATCTGCGCTATAAGCTCATTTATCTTGTTTTGAATACTGCATACATTTAAATACAATACCCTCGGTCCTACATTGACCGCTTCCCTTCTCATAGTTGCCCGTTTATCCGCTCTGCCTGAAGTTAGATGCTTTACCCTTTACTGCCCTCTTGAAATGAATGTTAACATTGCATTTGCCTTCCTAACTGTCAACTGAACCTGCATGTTGTTCTGGAAACTTTAATAATCTCTGCTGATACCTTCCTCCCACCTTTAACTTTTTCCATAATTTTTCATGCAATTGAATGCCTCCCCCCTGCCTCACTATTTAGTTTAAAGCCCTATCCATTACCCTGGTTATGTGATTCAGCAGGACTCTGGTTTCAGCATGATTCAGGCAGAGCCCATCCCATCGGAACAGCTCTCTCCTTTCCAATACTCCAAGTGCAGTCTTACCAAGACCCTGTATAACTACAATAAGACATCCCTACTTCTCACAATTCCAGAGGTGAGGTGAGATTGACAGCCTTTGACATCAGGGCTGCATTCGACCGCGAGTGGCATCAGGACCCCTGGCAAAACTGGAATCAATTGGTATCAGAGGGCAAACTCTCCAATGACTGGAGTCATACCTGACACACGGGAAGATGGTCGTGGTTGTTGGAGGTCAATCATCTCAGTTCCAGGACATCTCTGCAGGAGTTCCTCAGGGTAGTGTCCTAGGCCCAACCATCTTCAGCTGCTTCATCAATGACCTTCCCTCCATCATAAGGTCAGAAGTGGGGATGTTCGCTGATGATTGCACAATGTTCAGCACCATTCGTGACCCCTCAGATACTGAAGCAGTCCATGTTCAAATGCAACAAGATCTGGACAATATCCAGGCTTGGGTTGACAAGTGGCAAGTGACATTCTTGCCACACAAATGCCAGGCTATGACTATCACCAACAAGAGACAATCTGACCACCGCCCCTTGACATTCAATGGTGTTACCATCACTGAATCCCCCACTATCAACATCTTGGGGGTTACCATTGACCAGAAACTCAACTGGACTCACTAAATAAACACAGTGGCTACAAGAGCAGATCAGAAGCTGGGAATACCGCGGTGAACTCACCTCCTGACTCCTCAAAGCCTGACCACCATCTACAAGGCACAGTCAGGAGTGTGATGGAATACTCCCAACTTGTCTGAATGAGTGCAGCTCCAACAACATTCAAGAAGCTTGGCATCATCCTGGACAAAGCAGCCCGCTTGATTGGCACGACATCCACAAGCATCCATTCCTTCTACCACTGACGCTCAGTAGCAGCAGTGTGTACTATCTACAAGATGCACAGCAGAAATTCACCAGAGATTCTCAGAGAGCACCTTCCAAACCCATGACCACTTCCATCTAGAAGGACAAGGGCAGCAGACATATGGGAACACCACCACCTCCAAGTTCCACTCCAAGCTACTCACCATCCTGACTTGGAAATATATCGCCATTCCTTCACTGTCGCTGGGTCAAAATCCTGGAATTCTCTTCCTAATGGCGTTGTGCGTCAAGCTACAGCAGGTGGACTGCAGCAGTTCAAGAAGGCAGCTCACCACCACCATTTCAAGGGCAACTAAGGATGGGCAAGAAATGCTGCTAGCCAGTGATGCCCACATCCCACAAATGAATAGAGAAAAAAAAAGAACTTAAATCCTCTTGCAATGGACAACAACATAGCAGTCGCCCTGCTAATCACTTGCAGTACCTACCTTTCTACTTTCATTAACTGGTGTACAAGGACACCCAGATCCCTTTGTACATCCATGTTTCCCAATATAGCGCCATTTAAATAATACTCGGTCTCTCTGTTTTTTCACACCAAAGTGTATAATGTCACATTTAGCTTAGATCTGCTATGCATTTGCCCACATGCTCAACTTTTCTAAATCACCCTGAAGCTTCATTGAATCTTCCTTACAATTTCCAACCCCATTTAGTTTTGTGCCATGACCAAATTTAGAAATGTTGCACCTGCAGTACACCACTAGTCACTGCCTGCGAACAGGAAGAAGATCCATTTATTCTCATTCTCTATTCCTGGCCTGTCAACTAATTCTCAATCCATACTATTATATTACCCCTAATCCCATGTCTTTTAATTTTACCCACCAGCCTCTTATGCGAGACCTTATCATAAGCCTTCTTGAAATCCAAATACTCCACATCCACTGGTTTTCCCTTATCTATTCTACCAGTTACATCCACAAAAAACTCCAGTAAATGTTAAGTATGACTTTTCTTTCATAAACCCAGCCCAACTTTGCCTAACTTCATTAATGTTTTCTGAGTATCCATTATCATCTCTTATATAATAAACTTCAATATTTTCCCCACTGCTGATGTTAAGCTAACTCAACTCAGGAGACATGGCTGACAGTGACTATTGGCATACCACAAAATTCAATGCTTGGACCCCAATTACTCACATACGTCCTCCATAGCCAGAGGATTCAACTACAGTTGTAGGGATGTAGGAGTAGGGATGTCTTCCTGCAACTATACAGGTCATTGGGTAAGACCACAGTTGGAGAATTACGTGCAGTTTTGGTCTCCGTATCTCAGGAAGGATGTTCTGACTATTGAGAGATTGCAAAGAAGATTTACCAGACTGATTCTTGGGATGGTGGGACTGATGTATGGGCAGAGCCTGAATCAGTTCAGGCTATATTGACTGGAGTTTAGATGAATGAGAGGAGGATCTCAGGGAAGCCTATAAAATTCTAACAGGATTAGGCAACATAGGTTCAGGAAGAATGTCCCAGTGATAACAACACAACACATCTGCAAGTGAGGCAACAAATTGTAGTGTCACTGACAGTTCAGATGAAAAGAAAGCATCAGTAGCAGAAGGAGTGTGTGAAACCCAAGGATCTCACCCTCTCCCTTCAGGAAACACCACTTGCCCTACCTGTGGCAGGTTTGTGGATCCAGCATTGGACTATTTAGTAACCACATGACCCACAATTCCCAAATGGAGGAAAGTCATCTTCAATCCCAAGGGACTGACTAAGAAGGAAAAGAAGGGATGTCCAAGGGGGGTGAATGAAGTGCCAATCAAGCAGGTTGCCTTTTCCAAGATGGTGTTAAGCTTTTTGAGTGTTATTGGAGCTGTAATTTTTCCCAGGCTCTTAGGAAGAATTTCACCTTACTCTTGAATTGTGCCTTGTAGATAATTGACAGACATTAAGTTATCAGGAAATGACTTGATCATTGCAGACTTCCTGGTTTCTAACCTGATCTTAAAATCACAGCATTTATATGGCTCGCCAGTTCAGTTTCTGAGCAATAGTAAACACCAGCATGTTCATGGTGGGAGATTCAGTGATGATACTGCCATTAAATGTCAAGGGGTGATAGATTCTCTCTTATTGTAGGTCGTCATTGTCTGGTATTGGTGTGGTGTGAATGTTACTTCCAGCTTATCAGCCCACATCTGACAGTCCAGATCTGGTTGCTATGGACACTGATTTCGGCAGAGACATGAATGATGCTGAACAAAATGCATTCATCATCTCTGACCTCATGCTGGAAGAAAGGTCAATGATGGGACAGTTAAAGCTGGTTAGATTTCGGACACTGCACTGATGTCCCAGGACTCAGATGATAGGCATCAAACAATCACAACCATCTTTCTTTGTGATAGGTATGACTCCAACCAATGGTGAATTTCTCCCATGATTCCTCTTGGTTCAAGTTTCGATACAGCTTTTGCAAAGCACACTACATTGGGCAGGAGAAAGCAAATGTCTAGAAATGGATTAGCCTTATGTTTTGGATATTGGCATCAAGATTCACAACCTGCCATTGCCTGGTCTGGTCAAAGTGCCAGCTAAAATTCATCTACCCGTTTTAACAGCATAATGGTGACACAAAGCCATACACTAACTGTATTGCTGTAGGCTGTTAAATGCTGCTGTTTACTCAAGGGGGGACCCAAGCAGCATTGTTTATAAACTTTGTGGTAAAGGCAGTCTATTCTTCTTAAAGTCAGGTGGGGAGGCTTTGGGTTAGTGGTATTATCACTAGACTATCAATCCAGAGACCCCAGTAATGATCTGGGGATTGAGTTCAATGAAACAAAAATCTAGAAGTAAGTGTTTAATGATGACCATGAAACCAGTGTCAATTGTCAGCAAAAACCCATTTGGTTCACTAATGTCCTTCTAGAAAGGAAATCTGCCATCCTTACCTTGTCTGACCTACCTGTGAATCCAGACCCACAGCAATGTGATTGACTCTTAACTGCTCTTTGGCCAGTTAGGAATAGGCAATAAACGCTGGCCTAGCCAGTGACGCCCACATCCTGCGGATCAATTAAAAAAAAGTCCCAATTAAAAATCTCCATTTCTCACCTAATACCACTATCTTCAACTCAGGCTCACACCTAACATCTAAATGCCACACCTCATCTTCACACACCTACTTTTGCTGCCAACCACACACACACTCCTCTCACCTCCTTCACAAGCTTCCAGCTATGCAGCACTTCAGCACTGTGCTACACAACCACCAACATCTTGCCCTTTCACTTGCAGGAAGGAAAAGGTTCTCTGCATCATGGGATCTATAGCATCCAGTGAGCTGGAGAACATTGAGGATGGTGGCATATTTCTCACTTACATCCTTTGTCAGGTCTCAGCTCACACTCAACCCCAGTATCTGGCATGGTGGGCAATATACTGATGGTGAAATTCTGGACATCTTGTTTTCCACTACAGCACCCACAACACAGAATTATTGAATGGCTACTGTGCACACAGGGTCCATTTAAGTTTAGGTTCTTCTCATTCATGTTCATTTTACAACCTGGAACCGTTTCTCCTTATCTATTTTGTCCAGCTCCCTCATGGTCAAAGAATCATAGAGTCATACAGCATGGAAACAGACCCTTCGGTCCAACCAGTCCATGCCGAACATGATCCCAAACTAAACTAGTCCCACCTGCCTGCGCCAAACCATATTCCTCCAAACCCTTCCTATTCATGAACTTATCTAAAAGTCTTTTAAATGTTGTAATTGTACCCACATTCACCGCTTCCTCACAAAGCTAATTCCACACATGAACCACCCATCTGTGTAAAAAATTTTCCCACCATGTCTTTTTTTAAATCTTTCTCCTCTTACCATAAAAATGTGCCCCCTATCTTGAAATCCATGTCCTAGGGAGAAGACAACTACCATTAACGCTATCTATACTCCTCATTACTTTATAAACTTCTATTAGGTCGCCTCTCAACATCCTGTGCTCCAGTGAAAAAAGTCCCAGCCTATCCAGCCTTTCTTTACAACTCAAACCTTCCATAGCCAGCAACATCCTGGTAAATCTCTTCTGAACCCTCTCCAGCTTAATAATATCCTTCCTATAACTATACTGGACACAGTATTCCAGAAGAGGCCTCACCAATGTCCTGTACAACCTCAACAGGATTCCCAATTCCTATACTCAAAGGAATGGGCAATGAAGGCAAGCATGCAAAACACCTTTTTAACCACCCTGTCTGTATGTGACACAAACTTCAAAGAATTATGTATCTGCACCCCTAGGTCCTTCTGTACTACAACACTACCCATGGCCCTAACATGAATTGTTTGTTTTACTAAAATGCAATATCTCACATTTATCCAGATTGAACTCCATCTGCCATTTTTCAGCCCATTGACCCATTCGGTCAAGAACCCTTTATAATCTTTGAAAACCTTCTTCACTGTCAACTAAACCAATATCAAATCTTCTCTTAGCCTTCTCCTCTTCAAGGAAAACAATATCCAACTTTCTTAATTTATCTCCATAACTGAAGTTTCTCATCCCTGCAATTCTCAAAATGCATTTACATCATTCCTGACGTTTGTTGCCCACTTCTGTTATACTAAACATCCCCTCCAAGTTCTGAAGAAGGGTCACTGGACCCGAAACATTAACTCTGCTTTCTCTCCACAGACCTGATGAATTTCTCCAGCAATTTTTGTTTTTGTTTCAAATTTCCAGCATCTGCAGTTCTTTGTTTATATTCCCTATAAGTTCCTGTCTCTAAGCTCCCAAGTACTGCCTACAAGCAAAAGCTACAGATGGAGGAAAGTGTGCAACAGCCTTGTACTGTGGAAGAGGCCCGAGCACTCCTGGGCAACAGCTTATTGGTGCTCCATGACCTTGAAAATTGGTACAAAACTGGGATCAGTGTATTCTAAGTCGTGTAGGCAAGGGTACGGCCAGATATGTTTGCCAATTCACTACAAGGTAAGGTAAGCACTAATGCAGAGAATGCAGATAAAAACCTTGATGGAGGAACATACAGGTAACTGCCGAACAGGAAGGCACACCAAGATATGGGGTGCATTGACAGCTTCCTGTTGCTATGGAAGAGCATGGGAATGGCAGCCACCAACTCACCAAAGGAGTAACATAAAACCCAGTCTCTGGGCAGCCTCTATTCCATCTTTGTATTATACTGCAGAGCAAGATTCACTCCCAGCTCTGCCCTCATAACTGTTGCAGACATTGTATGGGCAAGTCACCTTCTTCTCTGCCATCCCAGTGGGGTTGAGACATTATCTTCTACCAAAGGCAGGAATTCACGAAAACATCTCCAACAATGCTCCAGATTACTGTAAGACACTTTTCAATAGAAGTATTACAAATAATCAAGTTTCTTGACATTTTAAATAATGCTACTGCAGGGTCTGTCTTTTCATCTTCATGCCTCTCCTTTCATGACCAAACAATGCAGATGGATCCAAAAATAAAGTTGCTGGAGAAGCTCAGCAGGTCTGGCAGCATCTGTGAAGGAAAAAGCAGAATTAACGTTTCGGGTCCGGTGACCCTTCCTGTTCGGAGGAAGGGTCACCGGAGCTTCTCCAGCAACTTTATTTTTGTTCCTGATTTACAGCATCCGCAGTTCTTTCGGTTTTTTTTTAATGCAGATGGATCCTATGGTTTATTGCCCAAATTTGAGACACTGACTCCACATCAGCTGGTTGGTTGTATACTGGCAGATTGGTCCCTCATCAATATCCTCTGCTCCACAAAGGACATGGAAGCTATGTATTCTCCACTAACATTGTCAAGTCAAACCTGTTAGTAATTCGTTGTGCCCCTGTAAAATGCAGTAATGTGTTTCTGTCATTGTTGTGGTCCTGAAGTTTACAGCTAATGTGTTTAGCCAAACATTATTATTGCTGATTTTTGAATTTATAGTCGAAGCTGCAATAACACAAAAGCTTTCTAATTTGAAAGTTCTCTGCTCACTGTGTGTGTGTCTCAATCTCAGAGTTTATGGACAAAATGGAATGGCAGAGTAAGCTATATCACTGTGCAGGAATTCAAGCCACTTAACCATTTACCTGAGGTTCTCAATAATTATGACTGATGTTAAACATTTACAAACCAGTTTGGCAAGGGTCATAACAATGGTTAAGTGGATCAGTCTCATGAATTGGGAAATGCACATTGAATAGGTGAAAATAAGTGAACACATGAATATGTTACCTTTCATTTGTCACTGGCTAACATCAACTTTAAATCTTCAACAGGATTAATGAAAAAAATAATTGCAGCTGTAACATTGGGGCACCATTACCTTTAACAAAGACTTATGATCAGAAAGACATGCTAGCAATCGAAAAAAGAAGAAAAATACAATTTGAACAACACAGAAAGAGGTATCTAATTTTGAAGATGTTGTTTGCATAGTGACTGCCACAGTTGATTTCCCAAAATTCCAAATCTGACCAATTAGGAGGCTGTTTAGAACTTCCTCTACTGTTCCTCAGCAGTGCGTCTCAACTCTAAATTCAGAAGGTTCCTATTTCCTAATCCATTATTAACACAAATTTTAAAAGTAAACAGAAAGGGTAGAATCCCTGCTGTATTATTCAATAAGATAATGATTCTTCTTCTTATCTTGGCTACATCATGAAGCCCTGACAGTGTCTAAACATTGATTGATATCTGATTTGAATATTTTCATTAACTGAGCAACCACAGGTCTATAGAGTTGAGAATTCCAAAGAGTGACAAACTGTTGAGTGAGAAAAAGTTATATTCATCTCAAATCCAAAGGGCTGATCTCTAATTTTCAGATGATGAATCCGAGTTCTAGTCTGCCCAGCTAAGGCAAACGTCTTTCCAGCTTCTGACTTTAAGAGTCTTAAGGATCTAAAGTTTCAGTGAGATTATTTCTTATTCTAGCAAACGACAGAGACCTCAAACTACATAAAATATCACATAGTCACTAATGCAAAATTCAGAAACCTACCAATGGAAAGAGTGGAAAACTGTGGAATTCATTTCCTTAAGGGATGCTTCAGCTGAATAGCACAATGAAATATCAAAAGGAACTAGATCAGCAGAAGAATAGCAGCAAATGATAGAGGTCTCACTTCTGTGTCAGAAGTTGCAACATTCAAACGCTCAACCAGGTAAATGTGGAAGCAGTGAATAACCCCAATTCTCAAGACTGAGATGTCTCAGTTGGACGCTAGCATCTGCTGGATTGCAGCTTCCATAAAATATTCTAGTCGTATCAGAGTGACCACTTGATTGACACATACTAATTTAGCTACAGCCATATCAGACTATTAATCAGCAAGAAACCATTTCCTGTATTTAAAACTACATTTTAACATTTCTATAGTAGTTCTATAGCTCGGCCAAACAAGCAATGTGACATTTAGAGGAAGAGGAGGAATCGAGAGAGGTGGGAATGAGAAATGTTGCCTTTCTTTCTTTGGCGTGCAATGATTTATTTAAGTGCACGGCTCCTGCAAATATCTTGGCAAGCGGCAGATGCAGCAGAATAGATGGTCTCACACTGAGTGACGAAAATCTCCTTGAGCCCATTGCACTTGTTTTTTGAGATGAGGTTGGAGGTGGCAGGGAGAGTTGTTTAAGGAGGTGGTTTTCAGTGTAGAAAAAAAGCTAGGTGTTGCTTGTATATTCCAGGATGATCCTGGCATAGCATCATTTTAGTAGAAAGGAGTTAGACACAGTCATACTTCATAGAGGCCAGCCAGGTTAATACGTGTACTCATTGTCTGTCATAAACTTTCAAGCCTGTGATCACGGACTTCAGGGAGTCGCGATAAGAGTCATGCCAGGGAGAATGACCAGGTTGTGATTCAGCACATCAGTAGCTGTCATGGTACTAAGGTATATGGAGAGAAGAGGAGCCAGCTGAAATTTTCAAAGTGCAATCTTAAGTGCCTTGGATGAGAAAATGCAAAACGGGTGCACACAGAAGAAAGTGGACTTTTGAGTGGAAGGGGAGATGTGGACATAAAGCAATACAAGGAAATAATCAATTATGGACTTGCGATTAACACAATGAGAATAGTAAGGTCATGGGAGATGCCAGCTACGCATTTGGATGGTGGAACTTAGGTGAAAAGAGAGAATGGGGAAAGTTGGAAGACAGTGAATCCAGGGAGTCTTGAGAGAGAGGTAATGAGTTGAGATGGGGATTAAAATATTTAAGGGTGCAAAGTGATTCATTCAGAAGCTAACAGGCAACATTAGGTAGATATCACAATTAAAAATTTGGAGTGGTAAATAGGTAATTGGCAGACAACACAATATTTTACAAATGGCAAATGTGATAGAGAAAATTGAGGTACTTAAAGGAGGAGGTGCAGGAGGAATAGGGGTCACTCCAGGATGTGATTTGGTGATTAGGGCAACACCAAAGTTGCAGCAATATGGGCAGGCCCGACAGCAGAATGTAGAGCCAGACAGGGAAGTCTTTTTTCTTTTAAGGAATGTATGGGTGGGTCATCATCTCTCTGTCAAGTTTCATCAAGGCCATGATACAATCATCGACAACAATCTCATTGATGGCAAGGACCATTTGTACATGTTAATAGACATTCTGGAGGTTAGTATGGATGAGGACTGTAATAGCCTTTACATTGACAGAGTACCAGGGTCAGCATTGGGATGGATTATGGGGGCAGAAGAAAATTTGGAAACATTAACTCTCAACAGGCACAGTGGGCAGGAAGCTCAGCAAGAGAATAAGATGTGGCAGCTGGGGATAGTGCTTATAAGGGAGCAGCAATGGATACATCAAGAAACTCTTCCACAATGTAAAGGCCAGCATGAAGAGACAGTCTAGGCTTGTCGAGGAGATAGTCAAACCCAGGATAGCAGGCAAGTAAAGATGTTGAGATGGGATTAAATGTTGGGGCAGTAATTGGTTGAGAAATGAAAGGAGATGTGATAAAAGGAAAAAGGTGATTATGAGGTCTGAAGAGAAGAGGCGAGGCTTCTACAATATTTATATAACTGACCACTAAATCCTAGACACAGCAGCTGAATGTTACAGGGTAATATAATGGAGAAGTGTCGCCTTAACATTCAGAGAAGGGAAGGAATTTGATAAACCAAGTTTAAGTAAAGATCTGTATGCTCACTGAGGTTAAAAAACCAGCATGTACGGCCAGGAGTGCACAGTAGTAACTTTAAACTCTAAGGTAACTCAGAGTTAAGGCTAAAATTCACCCTCCATTAGGATCAGAGAAACATAAACAGTGGAAGAGAGAAGATTGTGAGATAAAACTCAAAAGTAAGCAACAGATGGCAAAGGGTAGGGTTGAACAGTCGTGGTGCTCCGTAGGGAGCTGCCAACCCAAGAACCATCTTAACAGAGATCTATTTTCCACAGAATCAGTATGAAAATAAAACAAACAAATCTCTTTGAGAGAGCAGGCTTAAACTTGAACACGAGCCCAATGGTCTATTCCTTTCAAAAGAGGTCAAGTTGAAAATGGAATGGGTGCCACTATTTATTTTAATGGGTAGTGTTTCAACTGTTACAGTAATATTTTGAAGTTCATACAATTTTAGCTGGAGATTCATAGAAACATAGAAACATTTGGTTCAAGTTTATTGCAAATGAAAACATCGCTCATCAATTAAGTGGTACATAATTAATTATTTCTATGCAGGAATGAATCACCGTTGAAGAACATAATCATAGCTCAACCCAATTCCCCACTAAGCTATCCCATCCATGGAGCTGAAGTAATGCCACTCCAGTCAATTGTCATTCCAGGTGAGAATAGCAACTTAATTTTCAGAAAAACAATGAATTTGTTCATTTTTACTTTTCCATTTTTTATGAAACATAATCTCTTCTTTCAGGTTTAAGTGTGTTTGCAATCGAAAGAGAGGAGTATACGGTATGTATAATTTTACATTCTCTTTTACTTCCACATTTCCTCACTGATTCAGGGGGCCAACAGTCCCATAGCTATTGGTATCCCTTCAGCACATTGTTCAACAAGGTGCTGGTCTGTACCTATGAGCCCACACGTGATAACCAACAGGGCTTTGAGTGCAGCTGGTCTCACAACTAGCACTCTTAACCTGGGACTCAGAAGATGTTAGGCTCCAGCCATGTTATGGAATGTGAGTTCCTAATCAAGGCTAAAACTTCAGCAGAGCACTGATTTGTTGGAGACATTACCTTTGGATAAAATTAGATTGCATTCCTGCTAATTAAATGCATTTTTGTCCCAAATACCTGAATTATCCAATATTTGAATTGATCAAATAAATAAGAATGAAGTGTGGTTTGCAATTTAGTGTTAAAAATTTTAAGTGTCCTATACTGAAAGTGTCACTTCAACTCTATGTACTTTTGCATCACTGCCTGACAATGCCAAAAGGTCCTTTGTGTTATTCCTTTGTCTAAAAGTTTTATTTGTCTAAAAATATGAATAAGGTAACACACTGTCACATTCTACACAATAGCCTAAAATCACTATTGAAGGTATTATTGACAAACATTTCATGCTTTTGTCTACCATTCATTTATCAAATTTTAAAAGTGTTCATCTTCACCCTCTCGTCCCATCAGTTATAGCTGCCTATTGCTCTACTTTGATATTCCTTCTTTCTTCATGGTCTCTTTCTCTTCCTTCATTTCTGACTCTCTCATCTCCTCAATGAGGTATCAATTAGCACACTTGGCAAAGAAAAATTGTCATGATCCCAGATAATGTTATTATGGTACAAGTCAGATCCTAGACTGATAGATCCTTCTGTCTTGATACATCATATTTTGCTTTGTTTCTATTTAATGAGGTGGTCCTTCTCTGACGCACAAGCATGCAATGTTGCAGATTTGGCTTTAACAATAAAACATAAGTACATTATGTAAAAGCAAGTAAGATAAAATAGACTAAATGAAGCAATCACCATGAACACAATTTGAAATATTACAAACATACTATAACATATTCCATCCATCCCAACAGCACCCCTTTATAGTAATCAAACAGAGGTAATTCCCTTTTTTATCACATCTAAGTTTGATTCAACTGTTGTTTTCAATTCTCAGTCTTAAGTGTTTTATAGCCTCCTGATTGAGTATTCACACACTGAGTATTCACACACTGAGTATTCCTCAGCTTTAAATAATACCTTCACGGTTGAAGCCAAACATATCTGATCTGGAGCTTTCAAAATAAAACCTTTAAATTGAGGTAACCTATTTCTAGCTTATCTGAACTCTTGCTTCCAGGAGAACTGTTCCACACATCCAACTTCAACCAAGACATCTGCAAAATGAAACTAAAAAGTTTTCTAACTGAAAGCAAGCTAATGCTCTTCAGTGGTTATTCTGTCTGTTACTAAAACTCAACCTATGTAAACAAATTCCCACAACCACTCCATACCTTTTCTAATAAAAAAAGTGGATCCAGGAATACTGAAACGTTAATTATTAAACACCTCATCCTCACAGACCAGCCACATGCAATTTGTTCAAAATCCAATCTCTAAAATAAATATTACACCCCCTACATCACAAGATTAAAACTAAATCACTCTCTATAACAGGATCGTTACCAAAAGCTGGAACCATGTGGCACAGCCTTGCAGTTCTTTATTGACTTTGAAGACTTACCTGGGACAAAGGAAAATCAAAAAATTACAATTTAATAGAGTTTAAAGGAGATAATTGTCTGTTTTGGAGAAAAAGTAACTCACGAAAAATAAACCTCGCTCTCTGGCAATTCAACAGGTTCCCTGCTTGGAATCCTAATCTGACTGAGACAGGTAGCTTCTACTCAGAATGGGAGCATCCCAGAGACATCCAAATGGGTCTCCATCCTGGGCTGATGGGTTTGGGGAGGTGGTGCTCAATTACAGGGAAGGTAAAATTAGGGGCTTCTCATTCCCAAGGTCTTGTGATGAGGAGATGGAGTTGAATACATTAGGTAGAGATTGCAAGCCTTGGGGGGATATCAGAGGCTGAAGGTGGAATGTTGGAGGGTTAGAAAATTTTGAAGGACTCTGAGAGGTAGATGGCAGATCAGTAAGTTTGGTGGTTCGAGATGGGGGAGGATCCGAACATGAAACTTTCCCAGCAAAACACAATAGATCCAAAGTTAAATGGAAAGCTGGATATCTTGAGTTGAAATGAAAAGGTTGAAAGCCAAAAGGCTCACAGCCTCAGTTTAGTGATTCAAGCTAAGCTACTTCCTTGAAGTGTAGTCAAAATTCCAAATCCATTAAAATCAGAAGTTGGTACGGATTTTGATATTTAATTCTTTTATCCCTGCAGATATCCCAAACCCATACATTTTTGTGGTTAAAATTCCCTACTTGAGGTTAAAAGAAATGTGCATAACCATATGGTCAACCTGTAGGCAAATTAATGTATTAGTGGTGACCATGATTCATGAAAATAAACTATATTCCAGTAATTTGAATGCTTATCTTTTGGAAGGTGGGAGTTTTACAAGGCTTTCAATGGTATATTACACCTTGAGTATGTATCCTGAAGAGGTATGACGGCATCTTGCTAGTCAACAGGGCTAGAGACTGCAGTCATGTGATGAACAGGCAATGGAAGGTTTGAGTGCTGCCTATCTCACCTTGACTGCTATGGATACTTGTACATCACAAACCCTGTGTTTACTAATTCAATTTATCAAATTTTAGCTCATTCAGTCCACTGAATTATCTGAAGTTATAGCAATCTCCAACTACACAGATTCTATACTTCTGAGATACACAGTCTAAAGAGGGGAAACCTATTATAAGATTTGAAAAGAAAACAGAAAATCTTGATTTCCTTGGCATTTTTCATAGTCACCGAAAATCTCAAAACAACTTACAGCACTAAAATATTCTTGTCAACCGCTGTTGCAATGTAGAAATGTAGGAGTCAATTTGTGCACAGCAGCTTCCCACAAAAAGTTTGTAATAGTGAGCAGCTAAATCAACTTTTGTGACATTAATTGAGGGATTAATATTTGTCAGATTATCAGGGATGACTGCCCAGTTCTTATTCAGTTTAGTGTTCTGAGATCTTTTACATCTATGCAAGCAAGTAAATGCCACTTCACTTTGAGGTCTTACCTGAAAAACAGCATCTCTAATGGTGTAGCAGTCCCAGAATGGGATATGGATCAGAAATCTTACCAACTGAGACACAAGTGACATTACTTACATTAAATTTCAGAGATTAAATGGAGTGGTTCATCATTAAATAGATATTGACTGTCACTGTTTCCCAGGTATTCAATTGCACAAACATATTTTAGAGTTCTACAAACTCTACACCATATTTATGCACTGAAAGGCATTTGTGTGAGGTTAATTACTCATTTTCTCATTATTTAGGTGAAACTAACAGTTACGCAAGGAGTATTTAACACAATTGCTGAGGTCCCACAGGGTGTGCTGAAAGGTTTAGGTGACAAAGAATTAACAATAACAAGCCCACACTTGGAACTCATCAATGCCGTACTTAAATATATTACTTACACAAGCAAAAAATATCACATCGATACAGTAGATATAGGTAAGTTCAGTCCTTAATATTTTCATTTATTGATGTAGTCTCAAGTTACCTTTCAATTCAATCTGAAGATGAAGTTAATTCCCTTTCTTGACTATTTATTCCAGATTGTCTGACATGGTGGAAATGTTAAAAATGAAAAAAAAAATGTTTACAATTATTTTTGGCTGACTCTGTAAGGAGACATCTAGCTGATAATATTATTACACTTTGTAATCAGAAAATGCACTGTTAGTTAGTAGTGATTAAAGCTCTAAATGCGGAAATATCTAGTCACTAACATCTGGTTTGACTTATGCAACATTATCCATCACTGTCTCTGTTTTAGCTCATCTGCACCTGAAATCATCATCCGTGATTACTTCCATTTGTGCCCACTGAAATGTACTGCTGGTCAATCTTCTTCCTTATAACATTGAGTTCATCCAAAGTTCTACTCATATTTAATTTGTACTATGTATTGTTCACCCATCAACTCTGTGATTGCTGACCTACAATGGCTCTCAATACATCAATACATTGTTGATGGTGGGGATTCAGGAACGGTAATGATTTTAAATATCATTAGGAGAGATTAAATTCCACCTTGGTGGAGGTTATCACTGCTTTGCACTTGGTTGATACAAATGTTACTTGCCACTAAGTATCCAAGCCTGAATAGTGTCCAGGTCTTGTTACAAATGGGCACAGGCTGCTTCAGGTTTGAGAAGTCATAAATGGTGTTAAACATTTTGCAATTATCAATGAATATCTCCACTTTTGACCTTGTGATGAAATGATGGTCATTCATGAAACTGCTGAAGGTGGTTGGGCCTACAGTAATACTCTAAGTAATTCCTGCAGCAACGCTAGAGGCCAAAGTAATTGGTCTCCAGCAGCCCCAACCATCTTCCTTTGTGCCAGATATGACTGTCCTAATTGGCACTGGCTTCAAACATGCTTGGGCTCATTAATGTCACATACCCAGTCAAAAGCTGTTTTGGGATCAGGGAAGACTCTCTTACATCACCATTTGAGTTTAGCTCTTTTTTTCCTGTTTTGAACAAAACAATAGTTAGGTCAGGAGATGAATGGCATCACTGAGCATCAGCAAGCAGATTATTGCCATGCAAGTGCCCTGTGATACAGACGTCTATTACCCCTTCCATTACTTTGCTGATGATCGATGGAAGACTGGCCGGAATTTAGTGGCTGGTCTAGATTTATCCTGCTTTTTAAGAGGATGTATCTGGGTAATATTTCACATTTCCACTGGTTAGATACCAGTGTTGTAGTTTTATTGGAACAGTTTGACTAAAGACGCATCTAGTTCTGGAGTACAAGTCTTCGATGCTATTAACAACATGTTGTTAAGACCTGTAGCCTTTGTTACTTCCAATGTCTTCAGCCATTTGTTGATATCAAATGGAGTGAATCAAATTGGCCAAAATGACTGATATTTAAGATGCTGGGGTCCTAAGGAGGAAGCATTACCCACATCAGCCAGCTGAACATGGTTGCAAACATTTAGTCTTGTCTTTTGTAAAGTCCCAGATTATTGCCTCCAGTCTCCCCTCTGTCATTGAGGATGGACGTTTTTGTGGAGCTTCCTTCTCCTCCAATCATTGCTTAGTTGTTCATCACCATGAATGTAGCAGGACAGCTGAGCATAGATCAGATCCCTATTGTTAGAAGGACGAAATGTTGTTTGCATAATGCAAGAGACCAAACTATATGAGGAAGTTATTAAATAAAAGCACAAAGCCTGCACTGAGGGATATCCATCACAGGAGAATTCCGACTGCGCAGACAAAGCATTTTGAAATAGTAGCTCCTCCTTGCCCTGTGGACTAAGGGTGCAAATAATTCAACAGATCCCTCAAACAGCAAGATCAATACAATCAGTAAATACTGACGCATGGTAATCTTTAGTCTGTACAGCCAGCTTAATACCCACAAAAAGAGGAACGCATGGAAAGTAAAAATGTACTTTTAAACTTGGAAGACTATAACAAGTTTAAGCCACTATTCCAGGAAGAAGAACCAGGTGGTATTTTAACATGCTGAACCAGGTTTTGTGTGCTTCCTGTTAGTTCACAGTTATCTGGGGGACGCAAGAAACAGAAGCTGAACACTTCCACATGACTGAATACTGTATCTCTATCATAAAAACAACATGAAAGTCATTAGCTTCAATGTTCATTTGGAAGGAACTTAAAAGTACATTCGATAGAGTCAAACTATGTCATAAACAAATTTTAGAATTAAGAAAGGACCAAGAGTTTTGAGGGTAATGGCATAAGCTATCTATTCTAAATTTCAAGACAAGCAGAATTGTCATAATGGCAGTAGGAGCAAGATTTCTCATTTAGTTTAAGAACCAGAATAAAATATTTTTTGCGCATTATTAATAACTTAAATTGTTACAGTCTTTCTGTCGGTGAAACTTTACAAATCTTCTACTCAGAAAACATATTCTATGGTACCTATTTTACATATGATTTGTTTTTATAAAAGTGTCTTTTCAGTTTGAAGAGCATGTTGCTGAATTTCCGATTATTATCAGGCAGCCCCCAATGCCACGGTTGTTTGATCCCGGTCCAGGTAAATTTGGTTTCATTATGGGTTCTGAACATTAGAGTTTTGATCAGTTAATTGTCATTAACATTGTTCCCTCAACTAATTTAAATTGTCTTTCCTTATTCCAGACAATGACATCAGTTCCTTGGTAACCATTACAACAAAGACATTTTTAAGATATCATAAGCTTCGAATCTTGATAGACAGCATTCGGAGATTTTACCCAAACATGATGATAATCATTGCAGACGACAGTGAAGTTCCTGAAAAAATTGAAGGACCCCACATCGAACAATACATCATGCCATTCGCAAAAGTATAGTAAAGATTTCCGTATTCAATTTATATCCCTTGAAACAAAAACAAGATCTGAAAGCACATTTCAACAAATTGGGATTGTATGATATCATGATGGATTTCTGTCCTTTGCAACCCATTTACTGTAACCTTAACATTAACATTTCCAATGTGGACTGTGAGTATGGTACAAAGATCAGTGCAAGGTTTTTTTTAATTAAACTTATTTTTTAATCAACCTGTTCAGAGATATTATTACACACCTCTGGAGCAGGTGGGACTTGAACCTGGACCTCCTGCTTCAGGGGTTGGATACTACCACTGCACCACAAGAGGGCCCCCAGTTTAAGTTTGTTCGAGGTTATTTTCAAGTAACAGCCAAAATGAGCATGAATTAAGTTGATGTTCCATTTACCTATTTATTGTGGTATGAACTTCAGCCACTTGTGAACCCAGGCTCAATAGAATGGTTACATTGAGCTGCACGCACCAAGCAGAAAAATAAGCATGTCATTAAAAGGAAACATTCTGTTGAGAATAGAAGGCTAGGTGATGTGGTAGAACCCAGCTCTTAGTAGACTAAAACATATTGATATTTTGTAGAAGCTGAGTTGTATTTGGAGGCAATGGTCTCATGATATTATTGCTAAACTATCAATTGTATAGAGCTAAGTAATATTCGAGGGACCTGGCTTCAAACCCTGCCATAGTGGATGATGAAATTTGAATCCAATTAAAATCTGGAATTAAGAATCTGATGATGAAACCATAGCCAATTGTTAGAAAACCTCATCTGGTTCACTAACATCTTTAGGGAAGGAAATTGCTGTCCTTTCCTAGCCCGGCATACGTGAGACTCCAGACCCACAGCAATGTGGTTAATTCTCAAATGCCTTCTGGCTGTATAGGGGCAATAAATGTTGGCCTAGCCAGTGATGGTCACATTCCATGAACAAATAATGGAAAAAAATCACTCTCCATGTTTCTTCCATTATTTTTCCTCGGTCTATCCCTGGATAAGTGAGGTTACCTATTATTATGATTGCATATATTAACTCTACTTTAATAGTTTGCTCATTAATGTAGGATAATTAAGATAATTTGGGCAAGTGTAGAAACATTAAGGACCACTGTAGTAATTTGTGTACGGAGCCAAAGGACCTAGGTAGGGTTCTAAATGAATACTTTGTGTCAGTGTTCACTGGTGAGAGGGATAGAAATCAGGGTGAAAAACTGTGATATAATTCAAGAAATTAGCATAGACAAAGAGGGTCTGAGTGATCTGTCAGGCTTAAAATTAGGCACTGATAAGACCACACCTTGAGAATTGTGCGCAGTTTTGGACTTTTACCTGAGAAAGGATATGCTGGCTATGGAGGGAGTGCAGCAAACATTTACCGCACTGATTTCTGGGATGGCAGGACTGATGTATAAAGAGAGAAAGGATCTGTTAGAACTATATTCACTGGAGTTTAGAAGAATGATGGGTATCTCATAGAAGCCTATAAATTCTAACAGAACTAGATAAGATAAAGCCAGGCTGGAAGTTCCCAATGACTGGGGCGTTAAAAGCCAGCGGTCACAGTTTAAGGATATGAGGTAGGCCATTTAGGACTGAGATGAAGAGAAATTTCTTCACCCAGGCTGTGGTGAGCCTATGGAGTTCTCTGCACCGAAAGCAGTGGCCAAAACATTGAATATTTTCAAGAAGGAGTTAGATATGCTTTTTAAAGATTGATCAAAGGGTATGGGGAGTAAGTGGGGCTAAAGTTTCGGGTTGGATGTTCAGCCATGATTATATTGAATGGCAGAGCAAGCTTGAAGGGCTGAATGGCCTACTCCTGCTACTATTTCTACACTTCTGTGAAAGAGGCAAAATGATATTGATGATATGGCACTGTGTTTGCTTTACATTCCTGCAATAGCTGAATATCTGCAGGTATGGGGAAACAGCAAGTGGTGGGTATGAGGCTGACAGCATTTGTAGGAGTCTGAGTTGGAATGGCTTTATTTTAGGCAGGAGTCCTGAGGAAACATTGCTTGGTAAGTGTCGTGGATGTTTTGCATTAAACAAAGTGAGAGATTGATAGTGGGGTGGAAAAGAGATATGATGAAAATATACATTCACTGATATTGATATCCCACATGAGTTCATGAAACTTCTTGTGGCACTGCTGCTGGGTCCTTGAGGTTAAATGTTAAAACTGACATTCCTACTGTCAGCTCCCACTCATTCCTGAGTGTTGTCCTAACTGGCTTGCTTTGTCCCTAGGCATCGTGGCAATTCTCCCCTTGCTCATTTCCACCACTGTCCAAAGGATTACAACACCAAATTTTACTCCCACACTGTCATAGACTCTGCGTAGTGCAAAGACAGCTGGCAATGCAGCAGATACTTAACCCTACAGTAAAACCACAGTGTTGAGGAGACTTCACTAAACATACATGATATCAACCTCCAAAGAAACTAGTGGGGGCAAGTCTCAAATTGCAAACCACTGCACGAAAAAAAAATTTTTGGTCCCTATTGCTTCAGGTATTATGGCTAATTATGCCTTTTGCCTATTATGTAACATTGTTTGTTTGCTTATTCTAGAAGCTTTAGCTTTAGGTGAGTTCCAGTCTTGCCAAAATTCTTGCTCATTGTTAACTGGCATGACAGGTTTTCTTTCCTTTCTAAATTTCACACAGTATCCTTTATTATTAAAGACTGGGGTATTTAAAAGCCTTGTAGTTGTATCTGAAAAATGGGCAGAACAAGGGAAGAAGAAAATATTTGAGAATGGAGCAACTCTACTACTATTACTCTCACTTAATGCTACACAAAATCATTCTTGTAGTATTACTGAGGCCAACCCAATTTCAAAGACTCAAATTCTCCTCATTTATTGATCTTGAAACTCTTGGCATGTTTTTCTTCATAGGGATGGTTTGCTGGAAGAAATTTGGCAGCTTCTCAGGTCACAACTAAATACCTTCTTTGGGTGGATGAAGATTTTTTATTCACAAAAGATACAAAAGTGGAAAAGCTGGTGGAAGTATTGGAAAACACAAACTTGGATGTGGTAAGTACAGACCTGGGTAAAAGTGAAGTAATGTATTTCAAATGTTTTAAATTAGGAACAGGAGTAGATCATTAAGCCTATCAAACCTGCTGTGTTATTTAATTAAATCATGGCTGATCATCTCCCTCAATCCACCTCAATGCCATTTGACCCATTATCTGTAAATTTGTTGGTATCATTAGTCTCCAGAAATCTATTGAATTAAGTTTTGAATATGTATAATGACTGAGCTTCCACATTTCATCACCTTCTCTGAATGAAAAAAGATTCCTCCTCACCTCAATCTTAAATAACCTATCCATTACAATGTCCCCTGTTTCCTGACTCCAGGCCAGGGAAACATTTAATCTACATGCTCCTTGGCACAACCTATAAATTTTTTATAAGCTTCAAAGAGGTCACTCCCTCATTCTTTGAAACTCTAGGGATTAGAAATCCAGTCTCCTCAATCACTCCTCATAAAACAGTCCCACCACCCCAGGGATTAATCTGGGATTAAACCTCCATTGATTTCTCTCTATGGCAAGTACATGAAGCAAGACCCTTTTAGTCCGTCACTCAAATCCTCTTACAAAGAAGGTCAACACATTATTTTCCTTCCTTATTAATTGCTCCCTCTGCAGGTTCATTTTAAGGACACTTTGGACACAATCTCTCACCATTTAAGAAGTTCCCTGCCTTCTCTGGGTTGCATCTTATAGGACCTTGAACAGTGTGAGCTTTGGCAAGAAATCTGGGAGAATCATGTGAGAAATTAGGCAAGGCTTTCTCAATGTCGAGAGCAAATTGTTGCAATTTCTAACAGACATTTGGGTGTCAAGACATATTCTTGCTAGGAGTGGTGAGATGCCTACTAAAGGGAACTATTCCTTGTTAACAGACTCGTCAACAATAAATCATGTCTCATTGATATGCAGTTTCCTACCCTACTACCTGCCACAGAGAAACTACACGCTGACAATTCCTGAAAGTTGGATGGGGTACCTGATAGCTTCAATTTGCCACTCATTCCTTCATGCTGCTGTCTTGCACACCTGGCACCAGCCTCAGGGCACAAGCAGTGGCCACAAGATAGCCCCACGACTACACTGGTCCATGGACATTGGCATCTGACATGTGCCCAGCCTCCCCACATTGTCATGGTATATCTCCGATCCACTTACAGTATGCACTTTAAAGGTGGACCTTGGGGCTCACTGGCAACCATTATTGCATTGTTGCTGCAAGGATACCTTACACTCAGGGATATGCAACCAGCTCATAAACTAGACCAGTTACTCATCAAGGCTGTTTGCTTGCTGTCTTAGCACTCACTCACTTTGAGCCTTCCAGGATACTCTCAACTTCCCTGCCTTGCCTTGCCTTTGTGTGGTGTACATCCTCGGCTAGAGATACCAGGCTCACAGTACTTCTGTATTACCTTGCACAAAGCTTGGAAGCATGTCAATACTTTCAGAGGTTCTCAGTCAGGTCTTAGGAGAGACATCTTTCAGTCAGAGTGTCCCAGCAGAGTAAGTCAAGGGCAGCCTCCAATAATAGCCCAGGAATTTGGACACAGTCAGCTACTCAGGTCAGGATGCTCTCCTTTGACTGGGTGAGGAGCCCAACATCTGGCAGCCCACCATGCTTCTTGGCTCTTTCTGCCTTCTATTGTGGGCTGCTTTCTCTTGCAATAAGAGAAACCGAGGTATTAAGGGAGATCGAAGTGGTTGCCATAGCTGGTGTACCTCACAGAAAGGTGCTGAGGTGTTCTGAGAGAGTACAGAGGGAATGCAGGGTAAGTAGTGTGCGGAAATCGGGTAAGTGAAAATGAGTAACATTGCGTGCATTAGTGAGAGAGATAAAGCATGAGCCTTGATGAGGGGGGCGTGTAGTTGCAGAGATAGAGTGAGTGTGAAGGACCAGCCAGCAGATGGCGTCTCTTACTCTGGCCAAGAAGATAAGGTCGTTGACTTCTTCCTACATTGCTGGGCATTGCTCCAGACAACTGACGATGCAATGATAATATCAGACCAGGCTGGCAATGTCCGATGGTATGGCATCCTCTGCCTGACCTGAGGAAGAGGCATCCCTCCCCTATACCACCCCATTCACCAGGATCCCCAGCTGCCTGTCCACAAAGTAAGGTGCCAATTTCCCCTTATCTGCCACATCCGGGAAAAATGTCACAAACTGTGCAGAGCAGCTCCAGAATGATGGTGCTGGTTCGGGTGCACATATTTCAGAGATGGCATGTGTGATTGGGATACCAGTCTACTCCTGGATATCCCAGCATTGGTGAGCTCTTCAAGACACAGCAAGACATAGAATCAGGCAAGCATTTGACAAGAGCATTGCTATAGAGGTAGGATGGACAGTTAATGAGTGAGTTTGAGATCCTCATCCTCCCTCCTTAAATAGTAGGTTTACATTTGCTATTTTCCAGTTTGAAGAAACCTTTCCCGAATCTATAGCATCTTTGAAGATAACTACCAATCCAATTATTACCTCCCTAGTCACTTCCATTAGCACTCCTTGAAGCTTATCTGGTCCGGGGAATTTATCAGCCTTCAATACAGTTAACTTATCAAACACTACCTTTCTATTAATGCTGATTCCTTTTATTTTTTCAGTTCTGCAAGCCCCTGGTCTCCTAGCCTTGCTGGGAGATTTTCTGTATCTTATTCCGTAGCGACAGACTTAAAATAACAGTGCAGATTCTCCACCATTTCTCTATTACTCACCGTAAATTAGTCTGTCTGCCCTAGTAAATGGGCCCACAAAGCTTTCATGTTCATCATTAGCTTACATTCATGTTCTTTATTCCTTTTGTAATGGGTATCTTGGTCATCCTTTACTAGAATCTAAATTGATCCCAATCCATAGACTTACCATTTTCTGTCTGCTATCCTTTGATCTAATGTGGTCTTTAACTTAGAGTCGTAGAGTCATAGAGTTGTAAAATGCAGAAACAGACCCTTAGGTCCAATTCATCCATGTTGACCAGATATTCAAAACTGAACTAGTTCCATTTGCTGGCAATTGGTCCATATCCCTCTGAAGGCTTCCTAATCATGTACCCATCCATCTTTTAAATGTTGTAATTGTACCAGCCTTCATCACTTCCTCTGGCAGCTCATTCCATACACACCACCCTCTGCGTGAAAAAGTTGTCTCTGAGGTCCCTTTTGTATCATTCCCATCTCACCTTAAATCTATGCCCACTAGGTTTGGACTCCCCTACTGTGAGAAAAAGACCTTGTCTATTTATTCTATCCATGCCCGTCATGATTCTATAAACCTTTGTACGGCCACCCCTCAGCCTCTGACTTCTTTAATTATCCACTGTTGATATACCTTTCCCATATCAGATTTGTGCATGAAAGGAAAATACATCTGTTGCAGACTATGTAACATTTTTTAAAAAAATACTAGCCATTGCCAATCCAATGACAAATATCTCAGAGTACTTTTAATAACCACAATAGCTGATTTGTACATTATGCCTTCATAATTTCCTCACCCTCCCTTAATAGCTTTGTGTGTCTACTTAAATTAAATGGACTGCAGTGGTTCAAGAGGGAGCTCGCCAAAGGCAACAAGCCCACATCCCTTAAAAGAGTAGAAAAATCTTTCTCTCGATTCTGACTTGATTTTGTTTTTAACTGTTGCTCATCTGTCTTCTATTTACACCTTTACATTTCTATTTGCTTTTATCAGTTTTGTTTCCCTCAAAATCTGAGCTCTCATTTACAGGTACTCAGCCCCTTGACAATCTCTTTTAGAACCTCTGCATTCATACTAACAAGTCTCCCTGTGAAGATATTAGTCCTGGTCCTGCTATGATGTTGTCCAACATGTACAGGTCCCATTTGTCCCTAAATGTGGAAATCTGGTGCTATCGCTCCTGCACCATGTCTCCAGTCACATGTTCAATCATTCAATTTCCCTATTCCCATGCTCCTTAGCACCTCAGACTGACAGTAATCATAAGGTTACTGTTTTTGAAGTTCATCTTTTCGATCACTTTCCTAACTCCCCAAAATATTGAACCTGGCTACTTTCTAGCTTAGTCATTGATATTGATGTGGATCATGACCTCTAGCTTTTCACTCACCCCCACAAGAATATCCAGCAGCCATTCTGTGACATCCTTGACCCTGATACCAGGGAGGTAACCTGTCATCCCAGATTCATGTCCATGACCATAGAAATAAAAATCTGTTCACTTTGCTGCAAATCACCTGTCACAAGTGCTCTTCGCCTCATTAGAGCTGAGCTGTGAGGCTTCTTACGAACTTACCTCTGACCACACTCTTCTGAGACACCAATTAATCATAGAATCATAGAATCCCCATAGTGTGGAAACAGGCCATTTGGCCCAACAAGTCCACACCACCCTTCCGAAGAGCATTCTACCCTAACTCCTTCCCCTACCCCGCATTTCCGTATGTCTAACCCAAACACCTCTGAACACTATGGGCAATTTAGCATAGCCAATCCACATAGCCTGCACATCTTTAGACTGTGGGAGGAAATCCGAGCACCCAGAGGAAACCTCAAATTACCTCAACAGTGTCCAAAATCAATTAGTGAGTGGGACTTCACTGGAATACTGCACTGCCTGATGGTTACTCATTCTCAGTTTACCCCCATATTCCTAGCCTGCAATGTAACCAACTCTTTGAACTTGCTATCCATGCAACTCTCAGCCTCCTGGATACACCACAGTGTCTCCAAATGCTGCTTAAGCTCCAAAACCTGATGTTCAAGTTTCTGCACATGGTGAAACACTTCCTGCACACACGATCATTTAAATCATAGATACTTCTCACATTCCACAGGGTACACTTCCACATGACCATGCCATCCTACCATGCCTTATTTTACATCACTGATGTAACTTTGTTTCAATTTGCTTTACTTATATTAACTTACTTTACTTGCCTTAACTAATAATCTGCGCTAATAATTAATACTAATAAATGTTATAACTATTGACAAACCTCACCAGTTCTGTTAAATCTAATACTTAACACATTTACTAGTTACAATAAATTAAGCACCACTTCAGTCGTTAAAAAACTTGCATCTACTAATAAATTCAGGAATTTTGAAAGGTGATTGAGCTAAATACTCTCCCGAATCCTTGTGGTGACACTTTTATTTTTCTCTGTGCACTGACACATGATGCCTCTCTAAACTAACAACCTTTTACCTCTATGTGATCCAATATCCCTAGGGCTCTCAACCTGATTTAACAGCTCACCAGGTCTTTGCCTTCTGTCCCTGTTTTGACCTTTCACCAGGGCTCTCGGCCATGTTGTTTTAATTGCTCATCGGGTCTTTCTAATGTATATATGAACATTTCAGTTTGATCCATTCCAAAAATGAATTTTAATTCATGTAGAATTTATAAGTATTGATGTTACATTGAATTTTGCAGCCACAAAAATGATTTCCATTAATTAACTTACAACTGGCACTATCGGTTGCAGGACTGCTTCAATACAGTTGGGACTCTGCTGCTTTAGGCATGCAAGGCCTTGGACTGAGATCAGAGGTTGCCATTGACATACAGTGCCATGCCCCCCTGACTAAAGGGTGTCTCCCTGCACCCCTCCTGTTTAGACTTTTGAGAAATTGACATTTGCTTGTAGCATATTCATTGCATTTGGCGAGCATGTAGCTGGCACACTAAGGCTTGAGGCAGCTGCTGCCAAGGTATAGTTGGGAAAGACCACCATTGAAATGTCTTCCTGCCAAATATAACAAGTGTACAAGTTCCAAGACTCTCTCACTGCCTCCAAAAGAAATGTAAGCAGTTTCCTGCATGAGTGGGAAATGTCTTTGTTTTGCAACTGCATGGAATCTCTGAGAAATGTCAAATGCCAATGTGTTGCCAATCTCTCTCTCTGCGATGCCTGTACAGAACTAGTTTTGCACTTTATTGTATGCACTTTTAGATCATTTCTTATGAGGAAAGTATATTTTTGCAATAAAAAGAATTTGGCAAGTATGCAGCTGGCACATGGTACAGGTGCAAAGTTGATGCAGCCCATCCAGTTAAGGGTCCAAAGCGCAAAAAGGCAAGGCAAAGCTGGGCTGCTGTGAACATCCACGTAGGTGCAAAGTGAGTGAGCACTAAGTGAGCAAGCAAGCAGCCTGAGCTACAGCCTGGTCCAGTCCATGAGTTGAGAGCCTGTCCTGCACACATAGTGCCCTGCAGCACATTCTAATGAGAGGAGCCAATGCACACTAAGCGCAGCATTAACTTGCAGCAGTGTACTATAAGTGGATCAGGGATATGCCATGATGATGCAGTGAGGCCAGTATATGTCAGATCGAATGGCTGTGAATATGGGGTGCGTGCAGCCAGTGCCCAAGGAGACTGCCCTGAGAAGTTAGTGCCCAGTACCCAGGATGGAAATCCAGAGAAGCAACTGGAATCGTTTGGTAACCATTTTGCCTTTCATGTCAAGAATTCTCAGTATCTAGCATCTATCAGCTGGGTGGGAGAATGGGACA
Organism: Rhincodon typus; assembly: GCF_021869965.1. Lineage (NCBI taxonomy): Eukaryota > Metazoa > Chordata > Chondrichthyes > Orectolobiformes > Rhincodontidae > Rhincodon > Rhincodon typus. The sequence continues at coordinate 19,838,399 of NC_063361.1, forward strand.
TACATATTAATGAGGCAAGATTAGGTAGTAAAAGGATTATAATGAGCAATAATCCCCGTTAAGTGGCCTCCATTGCTCACTAACAAGAATCACACCTTTACTTCTTGGACTTGATTGGAAAACGCCACGTTTTGGTCTTAATATTGAGATGGTCCTTACTTAACATTGTACCCAATTTCCCTAAATTTCTCATCATAGTCCACATCATTCAGGACATGGGAAGGTTCCACTCAATGAGTTTAGAAGAATTAGATGCGATCTAATTGTGGTGTATAAAATGCTAATGGGGGTTGACAAAGTAGACACAGAAAGGACAATTCCTCTTGTGGGGCAATTAGAACAAAATGTCATTGTTTTAGGATAAGGATTAGCAGATTTACATCAGTGAAGAGGAGAAATTACTTCTCTCAAAAGGCTGTGGATCAGTGGATTCCACTACACCATAGTGTGGTGGATACTGGAACATTGAGTAAATTTAAAGAGGAAATAGACATTTTTTAATTAATAATGGGTTGAAGGATTATGGAGAGCAGGCAGGAAAGTGGAGTTGAAACTGAGTTGAGATCAGTCATGAGTGTATCTGCTTGAAGGGCTGAATTGCCTATTCCTATTCCTAGTTCTTGTGTTCTTATGTTATATGGACCAGTTTTCAAATAATAAGACATATTATTTTCCATAGGTTGGAGCCTCAGTGAACGGCAATCAATTCCAGTTTAAGTTGTGGTATGAGAAAGGAAATGATGATGATGGAGACTGCTTGTTTTCCAAGCCTGGTTCCTTTCATGCATTGGATGGATTCCCAAACTGTCATCTAACCAGTGTTGTGGTGAACTTCTTTCTGGCCAAGACATCAAAGATACTAAGTGTTGGATTCGACCCTCGATTGGCAAGGGTAGCTCACCCAGGTAAATGAGCTATCCCATTATGCTGTCCCTCTGTTATTAGAGCTACTAGATGGTGATAACTAAGTTTAATTTGGTTTTGTTCATCTTCAAGTGTAAGTGATAATCTTAAGGACAAAATTGCCCAATGAACATGGCTGATCTGGCAGCTATAGAAATTGTTTCTTTTATGTATTTCAAGGAGATTGAGAGGGCACCTCCTTCTTAAGTAAAGTGCACCCTCTGGTCATTAATCAACCAACCCTTTAAAGATTGTGTCAGCTAATTACTCTGACACATTACAAGTTCAGGTTCCACATCTGATTCCAACTCCAAAGAAAAAGTCCAACATATGTTGTCAAATAAACTACTTGATGTGATAAAATCTTAGATTCGTTTTATCTTTAGATCATGAAACTAAAAAGCAAAGATTAAAATTAAACATCAGATAACCGTTTACATTCTCCTGGGGAAGGTTCACATTGAGTTTCTTTAGGTAGTTTTTCCTCATATAAAGAAATTTATTCGATTGCAATATTTCCGTGCTCTTCAAGGTGCTGTTCCAAGACAGGAAGATATACGTTGGCTTAGAAATGATTTGTTTTGTTGGTCGGCACATTCTTTAGACTGTAGCACATCTTTGAGAAGTGACTCCTTTACTATAGTGAATGCATTTATGGTGTATGGCTGGATAGTTTTGTCTTCACTGATGGTGGGTATTGGGTCCACACTTGACAAGGTAATGTAGTATCAGATTGTTTAGGATTTCACATACAATATTTGTTTAAGAGAAGAAGCCAGTTGAATGCTGCGTTGTGTTTAAAGTGGTGAACACTCTCTTTAGAACCTTCTGCATTAAATGAAAATTTTGCCTCATAATGCTCTTTGAACAATTTTTAGGCTGTGTATCAATGGCAATTTGGACAGCTCATTCTAGAGGTAGACCCTATTTTGATCAAACAAGTTCAGTAACTGATTCATCTGAAAGATCAATGAAAATTCTGTTGCAAATGAGAGCCTCTCGTGCATTTTTATATTTGCATGGTTCATTTGTACATTTGGCCATGAATGAGGCTACCTACAAGACTCTTCTGTAAATTAGTAGCTGCTACTAAAGTGTGATCTCGCCAGTGTCACATGCAAATAAATTACTTACAAATTAGCAAAGAGATAAGAGCATTGGGGAAGTGAACACACGGCTGAAGAAGCAGTGTGGGAAAGAGGAGTTCCATTTTGTGGGCCACTGACATCAGTATTGGGATAGAAGGGAACTGTACTGTCAGGAAGGGCTCCACCTGATCCGATCAAGGACCTAGTGGAAAGACTAAATAGGATGGCCACAAGGACTTTAAACTAGTTAAAGGAGGGAGGGCTCAGCAGAGGTTATTAAAGTTTCCAGAACAAGTAACAGTAGACAGTATGGAAAGGGTCAGGAATCTAACTTCAGGAACAGCAGATAATGGTTTGAAGGGTTACAAGATGATGAGAGGCATAGATAGAGTGGACAGTCAGAGACTTTTTCCCAGAGCAGAAATGACTATTACAAGGGGGCATAATTTTGAGGTGATTGGAGGAAGGTATAGGGGAGATGTCAGAGGTAGGTTCTTCACACAGAGAGTGGTGAATGTGTGGAATGCACTGCCGGCAGTGGTAGTGGAGTCAGATACTTTAGAGACTTTTAAGCAACTCTTGGATAGGCACATAGAGGATAGTAAAATGTAGGGTATGCAGGGTAGATTGATCTTAGTAGGATAATAGGTCGGCACAACATCGTGGGCCAAAGGGTCTGTACTGTGCTGTACTGTTCTATGTTCTGTGTTCTAAGGGGGCGGTCATAAAGGGACTGAGGGTGTTATACTTAAGTGCATGAAATAAGGTAAATAAGCTTGTAGCACAGATCGCAATTGGTAGGTAATATGGTGTGGGCATCACAGAAGTATGGCTTCAAGGGGATCAGGTTTGAGAACTGAATACACATCCTATCAAAAGGATGGGCAGAGGGGGCGGGTTGCCTCATTAGTAAGAAATGAAATTAAATTGATAGCAAGATAGCAAGAAAAGACATAGGGTTGGAAACTATAGAATCTATATGGTCGAAACTGCAAAGAGCAAAAAGACCCCAATGGGAGCTGTATGCAGTCCCCCGTACAGAAAATAAATCAAGAGATAAAAAAAGCCATGCAAGAAAGGCACTATTACAATAATCATGGGACCCAGATTTGATTCCAGCCTTGGGTGGTGGTGTGTGGACTTTGCACATCCTCAACATGTCTGCTTAGGTTTCCGCCGAGTGCTCCAGTTTCGTCCCATGGTTCAAAAATGTGGAGTTTGTATGGAGATGGGCCATGCTAAAAAACCCTATGGTGCCCAGGGATGTGCAGATTAGGTAGATTAGCCATGATAAATGCAGGGTTACAGGGTTAGGGTGGAGGACTGGGTCAGGTTGGATGTGCTTCGCAGGGTGAATGCAGACGGGTCGAATGGCGTCTTTCTACACTGTTATGATTCTATGACTTCAATATGCAGGTGGACTTGGGAAATCAGGTTGGTAGCAGATCCTAAGAAAAGGAATTTATGGAATGTTTACATGAATTTTTTTTGAGATAGACCTCACTTGGAAAGAGTAATTCTGGATTTGGTGATGTTTAGTAAGGCAGACTTGATTAGGGAGCTTAAGATAAAGGAACTTCTAGGGGGCAGTGATCACAATATGATAGAATTCACCCTGTAGTTGAAAGTGGGAGAAGCTGGAATCAGATGTAACAGTATTACAATTGAGGGAGGAACTGGTCAGCTTTGATTGGAAGGGGAGCCTAGCAGGGAAGTCGGTCAAGCAGCAATGACAGGAGTATCTTGGGATAATTCAGGGGGCACAGCAGAAATTCATCCCAAGGAAGAAGAAACAAGCTAAAGAGAGGATAAGGCAACCATGGCTGACAAGGGAAATCAGGGACAGCATCAAAACAAAAGTGAAAGCATACAATGTGATGAAAATTAGTAGGAAGCCAGAATATTGGGAAACCTTTAAAAATCAGCAGAGGATAACTAAAAAAAACAATAGAGGGAGGAGAAGATGAAATATGAGGGTAAACTAGCTAGTAATACAAAATAAGAGTGCAAAAGGTTTTATTTTAGTTTTATAAAAAGGTAAGAAAGATGTAACAGTGGGTATTGGACCACTGAAGAAGTAGTAATGGGGAGCAAAGAAATGGCAAAGGAACGGAATAGGTCCTTTGCATCATTCTTCACAATGGAAGACCCCAGTAACACCCCAGAACTCCAACAGAGTCAAGGGCCAGAGGTGAGTGTTGTGGCCATCACTAAGGAGAAGGTGCTAGGGAAGCTGAAAGGTCTGAAGGTGGATAAATCACCTGGACCAGATGGAATACACCCCAGGGTTCTGAAGGAGATAGATTGTGGAGGCATTGGTGGTGATCTTTCAGAAATCACTAGAGTCAAGGACAGTCCAAGATGACTGGAAAATGGCTAATGTGACATCCTTGTTTAAGAAGGAGGGAAAGGCAGAAGATGGAAAATTATAGACTAATCAGTCTGACCTCAGTTGTTGGTAAGATTTTAGAGTCTATTATTAAGGATGAGGTTGCAGAGTACCTGGAAGTGCATGGTAAAATAGAGCTAAGTCAACACGGCTTCATCAAGGGGAGGTAATACCTGACATATCTGTTAGAATTCTTTGAGGAGGTAATGAGTAAATTAGACAAAGGACAGCCAGAGGATGTGATTGATTTGGATTTTCGGAAGGCTTTCGACAAGGTGTCGCACTGGAGGTTGCTAAATAAGACAAGAGCTTGTGGTGTTAGGGGTAAGGTACTGGCATGGATATAGGATTGGCTGACTGGTAGAAGGCAGACAGCAGGGTTAAAGGGATCTTTTTCAGGTTGGTAGCAATTGACTATTGAAGTTCTGCAGAGGTCAGTATGGTACTGCAGCTATTCATGTTATACATTAACAATCTGGGAAAAGGAATGGCGAGCATTGTTACTTAGTTTGAAGATAGCACAAAGATAGGAGGAGGGATACGTAGTTTTGAAGAAGTGGACAGGATATAGAAAAAGACTTGGACAGGCCAGGAGAGTTGCAAAGAAGTGGCAAATGGAAGGCAATGTGGGAAAGTGTGAGGTTAAGCACTTCACTAAGAAAAATAGACATGGAGACTATTTTCTGAACAGGGAAAGGCTTTGGAAATCAGAAGCACAAGGGGACTTTGGACACCTTGTTTAGGATTCTCTTAAGGTTAACATGCAGGTTCACTTGGCAGTTAGAAAGGCAAATGGAATGTTAGTATTCATTTCAAGAGAGCTAGAATACAAAAGCAACTATATACTGCTGAGGCAGTATAAGGCTCTAGTCAGACAGCGTTTGGCAGTCAGAATATCGTGAACAGTTTTGGACCCTGTATCTAAGGAAGGATGTGCTGCCTTTGGAGGAGGTCCAGAGGAAGGTCACAAGGATGAGCCCAAGAATGAAGGGCTTATCATATGGGGAGTGGTGAAGGACTCTGGGTCTATACTTGACGGAGTTTAAAAGGATGAGGGACATCTGATTGAAACTTACAGAATACTGAGAGGCCTGGACAGAGAAGAAGTTTACACTAGTAGGAGAGACTAGGACCCAAGGGCATAGCCTCAGAGTGAAGGGACAACCCCTTAGAACTGAGATGAGGAGGAATTTCTTCACTCAGAGGGCAGTGAATCCGTGGAAGGCTGTGGACACCAACTTATTGAGTGTGCTTAAGACAGAGATAAATAATAAGGGGATCAAGCGTTATGGGGATAAGATAGGGGAATGGGGCTGAGAAGCATAATGCGGAGCAGATTCAATGAGCTGTACAGCCTAATGCTCCTTTCTCTTATGATATTATGGTCTTGTCTTATTTGCCCGTGAACTGAAATATTAATTAAAAGCTATTAGGTGGTTAACGAATGTAATTTGTTTCTCATCAATATTTGTCTAAGTAATTCATGATCAGGTGTTTTCCCATATGTAGTCGGGAAATGGGCTAACCTGTTCTTCATTTGACTTGGTATCAAATCCTGAAGCTGTTTGAAAACTGAATTTTTCTGGTGGAAGGAGCAGCGCAGGTGAATCTTACTGCACTGTCTGATTCTTGGGGATAAGCATTTAAAATTGTCAATTAGTTTCTTGATTTGGATGATGATTCAGCCAGGAGGCTGAAGTGTTAAATGTAGGAGCTTTATTGTGAAGGTGTTCACTCAGCAGGGAGCAAGCTTAGAGACAGAGCTGTTTGTAACCCCATAAACTCCAATGGCATCATCATTATGTCACATGATCAGATTCTTAAAGTGATAGTCCACTATACAGAAACAAATTGACCAGTTAGGATCTCGATCTCCTGGTATTACATTTGTTGTATCCTTAGTTTGTCAAAGTTGATTTTGAATCTGAATCTGAATCTTTTGTTGTTACAAAGACTATGGTTGCAGTACAAAACAGAAACTGATAAAGTTTCTAGAGGTATCAATATTGCATCTTATGTAAAGATTGGTTCTCTTTTACCAATCTGGTGCCTGTTTAGATGCGAATGTACATATTCTTTTTTCTGAGATGGCCAATTTATTTCTGAAAGATCTGTGGGTAGAAACTTTCTTAAAAGGCTGCGTTAGCTTTTTCCACCACTAACATTAGACTGATCGGTCTACAGTTGTGGGCTATATCCTTCTCAGCTTTCATAACATTTGCAATCCTCCCTGGCACTACACCCATTTCCTAGGAGGTTTGGAAGATTTTAGTCAAAGCCTCTCCAATTTCTGGCATGTAAAGCCTTCATGACCCTGGGGTAACCCTGTAATGATGTCATGAGATGCTCTTCACCAAGCTTAAAGAGCACAGTATGTGCAAAATTAGTTAGATTAGAAGAGAGAAACACAAGCAGAGAAGCATGTGGAGTAGATTAACGAGCATGACTGTAGACCAATTGGTCTAATGTCAGTGATGGGAAAACATTTAAAGGCAATAATGTGGAACAAAATTAATTGACCGTTGGAAAATATAGGCTAATAAATGGAAGTCAGCACAAAATAGTGAGAACAAGGTGTAGAACTGGATGAACACAGCAGGCCAAGCAGCATCAGAGGAGCAGGAAAGCTGACTTTTTGGGTCTGGATCCTTCTTCAGAAAGTTTTCTGAAAAAGGGTCCAGGCCTGAAATGTCAGCCTTCCTGCTCCTCTGATGCTGCTTGGTTTGCTGTGTTCATCCAGCTCTACACCTTGTTATCTCAGATTCTCCAGCATCGGCAGTTCCTACTATCTCAGCACAGAATAGCGCTTGGGAGAGTTTATAATTAGGTTGACTTCACTGAGCAGCCTGAAGTTGTTTCATTATCATCTGTGAACACAGTGTAACCCCAGGTCTGAGTTCCTCCAATCACCTCTTCCCACTGAGTGCTGGGACACCACCTATGGATCCTATCGACAATTCCCCACTTCCAACAAGAACAGCTGGTGGACCACTCCAGAGTGTCATGCAGGACTATGGGAGTGTTCATGTAAATGTTGATATTAAGATCAGAGAGGCCTCTGCATCACTGCCTGCTTGAAGCCCACACGCAGCACTTCCAAGTCCAACTCACACCCCCACTGCATTTTAGAATCAGTAATAAAATCTCAGAATACAGAAACTCTTATGAATCATAGCCAGCCAAAAACAATGAACTTATCTCAGTTTATTTTGACAACTGGATTTTATTGAAAGCAACTTTCCTTTTGTACATTTAATGGATGGAGAGGCTTTTTGATAGTTGTGGTGGGATGGATTGGGACGGATTTGGGGGTTTGTCTAATATATGAAGGGAATGGGCTTGGCGACTGAACGGCCTTTTTCATTCTATGACTAAGTTTAATTGTCTTATACCAATGACTTTACCAATATGATTGAATTTTAATTCTTCATAGAGTTTTTCATTGATGGACTTGGCAGACTGCTTGTGGGGTCGTGCAATGATGTCATCGTTAGCCATCAAACAACAATGAGTCCATCAAATAATACGCTGAAAGCAATTGAAGAAAAATATGCCAAATACCGAAGACGGGCTCAATGGGAAACAGATCTGAAGCATCGTCTACATTATTTCAAAAACCACTTAAAATGTTATAGCAAGATTTAATGTCTGTGGTTGAATACAATCTCAGGTTTCCTATACTGCTAACTCTACCTCGCTCAACCCCACCACATTGTCAGACTACTTCATTGACATCTATTCCAGGATTAACAGAAATTTCATGCAATTAAAGTTATATTTATTCTTTCATGGAATGTGGGCTTCACTGGTTACCTATCCCTAATTGCCATTGAGAAGGTGGTGAGCTGACTTCTTGAACCACTATAGTCCATCTGCTTAACATCAGCAAGATAATGCTATTTTCCTTCATTCCTGACATAAGCACCATCGCCTAGCCACCAATTCTATCATCCCACCACCTTCCCCCCTCAGTCACTGCTCCAACGAACTGCTCATAAATGTGGTGTCCTATTTGAACATAGCTCAGTTTCTAACCACATGCCCTGTCAATCACCAACATTTCCTATTTCCACACTTTCCCCTTCATCACCTGCTGAAACCCTCATTCATACTTTCAGCTTTGACTGTCCAAATATTCTGCAGACTGACTTCCCATCTTCCACCTTCCTTAAACTTGAGCTTATCCAAAATTCTGTTGGCTATATTCTAATATACACCAAGTCCTGTTTATCCATCAGCCCTATACCCACTAACCTATATTGGCTCTTGGTGCACCAATTCCTTAATACTAAAATCCACATCATTGTTTTTAAAATCCCTCCGTGGCCTGACCCCTTCCTATCTCTGTAACCTCCTTCACCTCACCAACCCTCCAAGAATCCTCCAACTCTGCCCTTTTGTGCATCTGCCAACACTTTTTTTGCTTTACACTGTCAGCTGTACCTTCGACATTACGATCACTAAACTCTGATTTTCTCTTCCGAAATTGCTTCTCTTATTTAAAATCTAGACACCTTCTCTGGTGTCCTCTTGTTTAACTTGGAGTCGCATTTTGTTTCGTAAGGTTCATAAGAAGTGTATCAGGGCATTTTATTGTGTTGGCTACTATAAAAATAAAAATTGTTGTTGATACCTGATTATACTTCGTTGAAGCACTTTGAGATACGGTATATGCATATAATAAAGATGTGATTTGTTGTTGTATTTAATTGTCTTTGCAATTCATGGTGCTAACATACTTTATGACTTGACAAAGCAGAATGTATATAACAACACAGGTAGAGTCCTTTATCTTTTTCCAATATTCAATGTACCCTCAGGATCCACTAGATCTTGACACAGACCCAGAAAATCACCCCATAAATCCATGGCGTCAAAAGTTAAATCACGTACATAACTCAATTGGCAATTACTCATGGATGAACCCAAATTAGAAAAGCAAGCAACTTATTTTTTTCCAAAGCAGAGCAGTTCAGCCAACGTGAATAATTTTTGATCTCATGTTCACACATTTTCCATCAAAGATTCAATGTAGTTTACTAATGAAAATTCTTGATAATATTTCCTTTGCCTCAAAAGAACATCTTTCAGTGGTAACATACAACTACTGCACACGATTAAATAGATGTCACAAGTAAAATAGAGATATTGGTATCTTTGCAGTTATAGGTAAGTACTAAATCACTCAGCGCTTTCTAATTTAAGCAATTGTGAGTTCACTTACAAAGACTCCTGAAACACTAAATCATTGAATAGATACTGAGAAAAGTGCGTGTTAAGATTCTGGCTGAACATCTCATGTATAGCTAGATCACAATGGCAGCTGTGACACCTTTTTCCAGTTGGTACTTGGAGTAAGATTCTAGAGTGAGAACCAGAAAGAATCCTGGTTGAAAGATTCAATTTCAGACTTTCTCTTCACTTTGTCAGGAAATCAGTTTCAATGAATGCTGTGCAATTATCTTCTACAGGTCAAGTAATAATTTTACAATGACCTATTATTTGATGTTATATGTATTGGGGTATTGCTTAAAATAATATTAGTATCAAGCTATCCTGATATTTTTTTTTAAAGTTGAGGTTCTGTTGAAGAGTAAATTTGCACCATAGAAAATTACAATGGTGAAAAATGACTCCTGCAAATGAAGGCTACCATAATAAATGCAAATATGTGTTGAGATTTGAATCAATAGAATTATTTGTGTATACGTATGCATATTTATCATTATTTACAGCTGCTGCTTCTTTCAGAAGATGACAGTAGTATAGAAACATAGAGGATAGGAGCAGATGGAGGCCATTCAGCCCTTTGAGCCTGCTCTGCCATACTTCATGATCATGGTTGATCATCCAACTCAATAGCCTAATCCTGCTTTCTCCCCATAACCTTTGATCCCATTCACCCCAAGTGCTATGTTTAGTCGCCTCTTGAGTGCATTCAATGTTTTGGCATCAACTACTTCCTGTGGTAATGAATTCCACAGGCTCACCACTCTTTGGGTGAAGAAATGTCTCCTCATCTCCGTCCTAAATCGTCTACCCCGAATCCTCATACTGTGACCCCTGGTTCTGGACACACCCACCACCGGGAACATCCTCCCAGCATCTACCCTGTCCAGTCCTGTTAGAATTTTACAAGTCTATATGAGATTCCCCATCTAGCAAACTCCAGCAAAAACAATCCCAACCTAGTCAATCTCTCCTCTTACATCAGACCCGCCATCCCTGAAATCAGCCTGGGAAACCTTTACTGCATTCCCTCAAAAGCAAGAGCATCCTTCCTCAGAAAAGGAGACCAAAACAGAACACAATATTCCAAGTGTGGTCTCACCAAGGCCTGTACAACTGCAACAAAACATCCCTGCTCCTGAACTCGAAGCCTCTCGCAATGAAGGCCAACATACCATTTGCCTTCTTTACCGCCTGCTGCACCTGCATGCTTACCTTCAGCAACTGGCGCACAAGGACACCCAGGTCCCACCGTGCATTTCCCTGTCCCAAAGATGGATTTTAATCAACTGATTAGAAGTATCTACTCAGACTAACAGAAGTTAGTATTAAATGAGCAACCTAGTGCAAATACTTGAGGTTTAGTGAGAATATTCCAGGCATTGAACATTATTAGGTGCACATAAACCCCAATTTTACTAATTATTTGTTAGCTAAGATAGCATGTTCTTTAATGTTTAGGGCCTTTGTCGTGCAGTGGTAGTGTCTCTGGCCTAGAAGGTCTAGGTTTAAGTCGCATCTGCTCTGGAGATGTGTCATGATATTTCCAAACAGGTTGCGCATTCGATAGCAGACATTCAAAAGAACAGGTGCAACAGTAAGATTGAATATTTTTAGCCACTTAATTAACAATTATAAGAATCAATTGAAAATATTTAACCAGAAATTGAGAAAGAAAAACGTTTCAATATATTAATTTTCATTTGTTCAGGGGACGTGAGCATCGCTGGCCAGACCAACATTTATTGCCCATCATTAATTGGAGACGGTAGTTGTGAGCTGATTTCTTAAAATGCTGCAGTTTCAGCCTGTAGAAAAACACACAGGAAGGTAGGAATGGAATGTCTGTATTCTGTTCCTGATACAATGAAGGAAATGCATCATACTTCCAATTCAAACTTTGTTCTGAATGGTGTCAAATTTCTTGACTGTTGTTGGAGGCTGTAGTTTGCTGATGATGGTGGGTAGGTTGAAGGAGCTAAGTTGGATTTGTCCTGCTTTTCATACAGAGGATGTAGCTCAGCAATTCTCCATTTTTATAGCCAGAGTCTTTCACAAGCTCAGGGTGTCTTTAAGTGCTTGTCAAACGAGCAAATATTTTTGAAGTGCTGACACTGTTGTAATGTAAAATGCAGGACTTTAGGCAAGACAAAGAACATAGAATATAGATCAGTACAACACAGTACAGTCCCTTCAGCCCATGATGTTGTGCTGACCTATTATCCTATGCTAAGATCAAACTAACCTGCAAACCCTACATTTTACTATCATCCATATGCCTATCCAAGAGTTGCTTAAATGTCCCTAATGTATCTGAATCTACTACCACCGCTGGCAGCGCTTTCCACACACCCACCACTCTCTGTGTGAAGAACCTACCTCTGACATCTTCCCTATACCTTCCTCCAATCACCTTAAAATTATGCCCCCTCGTAATAGCCATTTCTGTCCTGGGAAAACGTCTCTGGCTATCCACTCTATCTATGCCTCTCATCATCTTATACACCTCTATCATGTCACCTCTCATTCTTCTTCACTCCAATGAGAAAAGCCCTAGTTCCCTCAAACTTTCCTCATAAGACCTGCCCTCCAGTCCAGGTAGCATCCTGGTAAGTCTCCTCGAGAGCTTCCACATCCTTTCTGTAATGAGGTGACCAGAACTGAACACAATATACCAAGTGTGGTCTAACCAGGGTTTTATAGAGCTGCAGCATAACCTCGCAGCTCAAACTCAATTCCCCTGCCATTGAAAGCCAACACACCATACGCCTTCTTAACAACCTTATAAACTTGGGTGGCAACTTTGAGGGATCTATGGACATGGACCCCAAGATCCCTCTGTTCCTCCACACTGTCAAGAATCCTGCCATTAACCTTATATTCTGCATTCAAATTCGACCTTCCATAATAAATCACGTCACACTTTTCCAGGTTGAATTCCATCTGCCACTTCTTTGCCCAGCTCTGCATCCAATCAATCCCGTTGCAACCTACAACAGCCCTCCACGCTATCCACAACTACACCAACTTTCGTGTCATCAGCAAACTTACTAACCCACCTTTCTACTTCCTCATCCAAGTCATTTATAAACAGCAGAGATCCCAGAACAGGCCCCTGCTGAACACCACTGGTCACCGAGTTCCAGGCTGAATACTTTCCATCTACTATCACCCTCTGTCTTCTATTGGACAGCCAATTCTGTATCCAGACAGCCAAATTTCCCTGAATCTGATGCCTTCTTACCTTCTGAATGAGCCTGCCGTGGGGAACCTTATCAAATGCCTTGCTAAAATCTCTATACACCACATCCACTGCTATTCCTTCATCAATGTGTTTTGTCACATCCTCAAAGAATTCAATAAAGCTTGTAAGGCATAACCTTCTCCTCACAAAACCATGCTGACTATCTCTAATCAAACTATGTTTTTCCAAATAATCATAAATACTGTCTCTCAGAATCCTCTCCAATAACTTACCCACCACAGAAGTAAGTCTGGTCTGTAATTCCCAGAGATATCCCTATTCCCTTTCTTGAACAAGGTAATAAAATTTGCCACCCTCTAATCATCTGCTACTACTCCAGTGGGCAGTGAGGATGAAAAGATCATCGCCAAAAGCGCAGCAATCTCTTCCCTTGCTTCCCGTGGAAAGCTTGGGTATATCCCGTCTGGCCTAGGGGACATATCTATCCTTATGTTTTTCAAAATTTCTAGCACATCCTCCTTCCTAACATCAATCTGTTCAAGCATATCAGCCTGTTTCACGCTGTCCTCACAAATGACAAGTTCCCTCTCACTAGTGAATTCTAAGCAAAATATTCATTAAGGACCTCCCCTATCTCCTCTGATTCCAGGCACAAGTTCACCAAATTATCCCTCATCGGCCCTACCCTCACGCTAACCATCCTCTTGTTCCTCACATAAGTATGGAATGCCTTGGGGTTTTCCCTAATCCTACCCACCAAGGCTTTTTCATGCCCTCTTCTAGTTCTCCTAAGTCCATTCTTCTGTTCCTTCCTGGCTACCTTGTAGCTCTCTAGAGCCCTGTCCAATCCTTGCTTCTTCAACCTTAAGTAAACTTCCTTCTTCCTCTTCCTCATGTCTTGTCATCCAAGGTTCCTTCACCTTACCATCCCTTCCTTGCCTCAGTGGTACAAACCTATCCAGCACTTGCAGCAAGAGCTCCCTAAACAAACTCCAAATTTCTGTCTTGCATTTCCATGAGAACATCTGTTCCCAATTTATGCACCACATTTCCTGCCTAATAGCATTGTAATTCCCCCTCTCCCAATTAAATACTTTCCCAAACCGTCTGTTCCTGTCCACACTTGATATAGTAAAGGTCAGGGAGTTGTGATCACTATCACCGAAATGCTCTCCCACCAAGAGATCTGACACCTGGCCTGGTTTGTTGCCAAGCACCAAATCCAATATGGCCTCCCATCTAGTCAGCCTATCTGCATATTGAGTCAGGAATCCTTCCTGGACACACCTGACAAAATCTGTTTCATCCAAACTATTTGCAGTAAGGAAGTTCCAGTCAATATTAGGGAAGTTGAAGTCACCCATGACGACAACCCTATTACTTCTGCACCTTTCCAAAATCTGCCTCCCAATCTGTTCCTCAGTGTCTCTGTTGCTATTGCAGGGTCTATAGAAAACTCCCAATACAGTGGCGCTCCTTTCCTGTTTCTGACTTCTACCCATATTGACTCAGTAGACAAACCGTCCTCCACGACCTCCCTTTCTGCAGGTATGATACTATCCCTGATTAGCAATGCCATTCCCCTACGTCTTTTACTATTTCTTTTGAAACATCTAAACCCTGGAACATCCAACAACCATTCGTACCCCTGTGTTATCCAAACCTCTGTAACGGCCACAATATCGTAGCTCCAAGTACTGATCCATGCTCCAAGTTCATCACTCTTGTTCCTGACACTTCTTGCACTAAAATAGACACACTTCAACCCGTCACACTGACTGCAACTTTGCCCTACCAACTGTCTGTCCTTCCTCACAGACACTCTGCATGCTGTATCTGCTGTAAACCAGCTGCCCGATCCTCTGATCTGTAGCTCCAGTTCCCATTCCCCAGCCGAACTAGTTTAAACCCTCCCGAAGAGCTCTAGCAAACTCCCGTCCAGGATATTGGTGCCCCTCCAGTTCAGGTGCAACCCATCCTTCCTGTACAGGTCCCACCTTCCCCAGAAGGTATCCCAGTGATCCACATATCTGAAGCCCTCCCTCCTACAACAGCTCTGTAGCCATGTGTTCAGCTGCACTTGCTCTCTATTCCTCGCCTCACTAGCCCGTGGCACCAGCAGTAATCCTGAGATTACTACTCTGCTCGTCCTGCCTTTTAGCTCCTCCCCCGCCTTAAGAATCCTGAAGACTCGATCCGAGACATCCCTGACCCTGGCACCTGGGAGGCAACATACCATCCGGGAGTCTCACTTGTCACCACAGAGTCTCCTGTCTGTTCCCCTAACCAGTGAACCTCTTATCACTATCGCTCTCCTATTCTCCCCCCTTCCCTTCTGAGCCACAGAGCCAGGCTCAGTGCCAGAGACCTGGCCGTTTTGGCTTTCCCCTGGTAGGTCCGTACACGCCCACAAAAGTATCCAAAGCAGTATACTTATTAATGAGGGGAATGGCCACAGGGGATCCCTGCACTGTCTGCCTATTCCCTTTCTCTCTCCTGACAGTAACTTGGGTGTGACCACCTCCGTATAACTCCTCTCTATCACCCCCTCAGCCTCCTGAATAATCCAGAGTTCATCCAGCTCTAGCTCCAGTTCCCTAACACGGTCTGTGAGGAGCTGGAGTTGGGTGAACTTCTTGCAGGTGAAGTCAGCAGGGACACTAGTGGTGACACTTATCTCCCACATTCTACAAGAGCAGCATGAAAGTTCCCTAGCTTCCATTCCCTCTGCTCTAAATTGCCAAAACAGATAAAGAGAAAGAAAAAAAAGGCCACTGCCTGAATGTACTAGTTCACTTATCCAGCAGTCCCCCATTTCTGCATTTGCTCCTGCTCAGCCTTCATTCCGCCTATTCATGAGGCAGGTATTTTTTACACAAACTTACCTTCCCGGCTGCCCCCGGCTCGCACTCTCACGACTCCCGCCACAGAAATAGAGGTTATGGCTATGAGGAGAGCAGCTACATTGCAGTCTATCAGACAGCTAATTTGATCACAAATTCTCCCTCTCTATCCAAGGGAAGAGTGTGAAGGAGCAAAAATCTACCTTTTATATGATATGATCCCTGCTACAAACAGAATCTGATCCAACTCTTCATTGAGTATATGCAGAAAGTGAATACTCTACGTGCAAATGGGAAATATGTTCCAAATATTTTCTGACCTCTGGGGAATGAAGATCTGTCTAATATCTAACCTAACCTTAACTTTGCTATGTGCATAACACCTGGTCATTCTCAATCTTTTGCATTGAAATAATCTGTTTAATAATCATTTGAAGCCTATTATATCCCTTTCTTAAAAGCCTCAAGGAAATCTTTTATGTACATGGTACTATTACAGGTACTACTCACGAAGTGCAGGCTACTATTGTGTTTATAGCACTGTGCTTTCTGGATGATGCTCAAGATTCATTGAACCATGCCTATGTTTTCACTGGTCTATTTTGGACCAATCATTGAAACCAAACTCTGGGCTGAAGAATAGCATAAGTAAGCAATATACCATTTCAATTGTGTTTGCTTCTGCTGAGGACTGTGCTAAATGATCTGTAGAGAAATTGTAACAATTTTAAATTCCTATTTTGTTCTCCTATTTACCTCTTTCTTGAATTGATACACCTTAAGGAACCATTTCCGCAGCTAAAACCACACATATTTAAGGTAAGATATTTTATTTTCAGTTGTGTCAGGAGATTCCTTCTGGTGAAACTGGTTGAAACACATCATTTATCCAGAAAAAGGTGTCCAATCAAAGTAAGCATTAAAAAAGCAACAATGCTTTGTTTTAAAATTTGCCAATGCTTTTCTTTTACTATCTCAATTATGGATCAAGTTTCTGGGACAAATGAGATCCTGGAATGCAGTAACCAACTTGAATCAGGTCTTTGAAAGAATGATTGAGATTTATGTGGGTTTTATTTCCACTAGATTGAAGCTGCCGTTAAAGCAGTTTCCATTGACACCACTAGTCTTTTATTATAATAATTACTCTTTACAATGTCTGAAATTTAAACTTTGATTCAGCTTTGGATTTTTAGGATGCTTCTGTCAGCTTAATGTCGATGGACTCCACTTTTGATGCTGCAGCGAGTACCCTCCTCTTCAGCAGACCTGGGTCCCTGTTGGTTTTCAGGATTCTGCTGAATCACTCTGTTCAGATAATGAGCCCCAGGACATGAAACTCCAGCGTTTGAATGAATCTAACTGCTACCTCAATCTGTTGATGAAGATCAGGAATGGGGAAATTGTGCTGAGTGATTGGTCAATTTGTGAAAAATTGGGTTGTTCAGTATTAAGGAAAAGTTTTTTTGTCTAATTCAAAATGTTAAAACAATAGTAGAGTAGGGAAATAAGAATATTTCATGAACTTCACTTAAATGTACAAATAACCACTCACTCCAACAGCCTCAACCTTAAAAGGGTTTCTCCTGGCATGAAATTTATTTCTTTTTCTTTGACTCTGACTATTCCTTTTCAATCATTTTGATAGAGTTTACATTTTTGTTCATTAAGGTACCACTTGGATACCTGGAAAAGGATTCTACATCAAGTTAAAGATGCTTGGCATTTTTAAAGTTACTATTATTTATTTTCAAATTGTGCTCATGTGAAGACCTAGTCCAAGAAGTATAATCAAATTAAATTTGATCTTATTCTAAAATCATCCTTATTTGTATGTTCCAGATTTCCATGTTGTTGCGCGTATTCAGTTTTCTGCTGAATACAAAATGATGGTGTAGTCTCAAATGTACCTTCAGTTTGACCGGGTTCATCAGTTAACCAGCTCCATTCTGATATGCTTGAAGGAATTCTGCTTGATTTTAAATGATTTATACTAGATCTGGTCACTGATACTCAAAGATAAGGGGAAAGCCTTGTTCCATATTACATATGTATTACTTTTGCAGTGCTTATAGTTGGAATGTCAATACAAGAAAAAGCTAAAATACAAAAGACATAATTACCATCAAATAGTCAATAATTTGTTGATTAAACAACCAAAAATCACAATATTCTGAGATGCTCGTGTACAGATTGCCTTGCTTCCATCTAGGTTATATAATAACATTTTACGAGTGACTAATGACATTCTAATAGAAGGTCACTGAGGTAGTAGGAAAACACAGGTTAAGTATTTTCATTGGCCAGGATTACATAAAATGTGTTGAAACTTTGCTAGACATGCTATTCACGTCAGATAGTGGAGAAATATCAACAATTAATTAAACCTGCACCTTAGTTCTTTGCCAGTTTTAAAGTACTATTTAACAAGGTTTTAATTGATTGTGTAGGCCCCCTACATAAAACTAAGAGTGGGAATCAGTACTTTTTAACAACGTTGCTTTTGTTGACAAGATTTGGGAATAGAGAAATGGCAGAGTAGCTGAATGTGTTTATTTTCGCTTATAAACACACAAAAAATCTCCCAGAAGTAGAGATCCACATTTCTAGGGAGAATAAGAAGTTGACGTAAGCTAGAATTAGCAAAAAAGGTCATACCAGGGAAATAAGAATGTCTGAAAACTGATAAATATCTAGACTTTATAGCCTGCATCACAGAGTGTTGATGGAGGTAGGTACAAATATGCATTGGTAATTACCCTCCAAAATTGTATAAATTCTGGAACAGTTCCTTCAGATTGGAAGGTAGCAGCTATCGCCTACTATTTAACAAGGGATAAAGACAGAAAACAGGGAACTACAGGTCTGTTAACTTTACATCCATGGTAAGGAAAATGCTAGGATCTGTTATAGAAGATAAAATAAATAAACACTTGGATGATAATGATTGATTGGGTATAGTCAGCATAGTTTTGCAAATTGAAAATCATGTTTGACAAACTTGATGAGTTTTTTGAAGATGTTACTAACAGCGTAGATTGAGGAGAGCTGATGGATTGAGTTTACTTAAATTTTCAAAAGGCTTTTGATTAAGTCCCCTCCAGGAAGCTTGTTAGAAAAATTAAAGCATATGCTAAAACATCTCCACAGAGGCCGGTATCCTGTCATCAAAACACCCTTTATTTATACGTGGAATGTCCTTGATACTGATTCAGCTTCCTCAGAGCCAGCTCTCAGAGTGAATAAAACCTCTGACACTCCTGTTTATAGCTATCAGCCAGGGCTCCCTAATGGGATCAGGCTAACAGCCCCAATCAGGGAACTCATATTCTTTGTGGTCCATCTGGCCAACATCGTCACAATCACTACATATGGGATATAAGGTAATGTGCTGGAATGGATTAATGTTTGCCTAACAAACAGAAAACAGAATGTATGAATAAATGAAAACTGAAATTGCTGGAGAAACTCAGCAGGTCTGGCAATATCTGTGGAAAGAAAGCAGAGTTAACATTTCAAGTCCAGTGACCCTTCTTCAAAGCTATTTTGAACTAGTTCTAAAGAGGTATCGCTGGTCATGCTGAATTTTTCCAGCAATTTCTGTTATTGTTTCAGCATCCACAGTTTTTTGTTTTATATTAGTAGGAAGAAATGGGTCATTCTCATATTGGTAGACTATGACTAATAGGGAGCCAGAAAGTTCATATTTGGGCTCCAGCCGTTCACAACATACATCAATGCTTTGGAGGTGGTGACCAAATGTAATAATTTCAACTTTGCAGATGATACAGAGCTAAGAGGAAATCTGTATTGTGAGGTTGTCAGGTTAGACAAAGGAGAGCCAATGGATGTTATCTGCTTGGACTTCCAGAAGACCTTTGACAAGTTGCCATACAGGAGGTTGCTGAGTATGATAAGGGCCCATGGTGTTAGAGGCAAGGTCACTTAGTGAAGGAAACATGTTGGCTTAACCTAGTCTGGCCAACCTATGACTCCAGCCCCCCAACAATGTCATTGACTTTTAGCTGACATTCATTTTTTTGAGACTTTTAAGCAGTTTGAATTGTGAGCTGGAAAAGATTTGTGGACACTGGGACAGTTTGTGGTAAAGGGAAAAGAGCAGACTAAACAAGCTTTCTTTGTTGTGAGGCCAGGCATGGAGGCTAATTGTAGGCTGAGCCTTAATTACAAAGGTTCTAACAGACACGCTGATCTTGGAAAGAACACCATATTTAAACAGTTAGGAGAAACTGGTTATTAATGAGATCAGTCCTTGGGAATTGGTTCTGGCAAGTCTTGAAGAGACCCATGTTCAAGCAGATGGCAGTTATTGAATCAGGAAGAGTTGATCCATCTATCAAGGTGGAACCAGATTTGAAGCTTTCTTTTTTAACCTATGTTTTCTCAGAGATGGTTTTTGGCTTTTTTAAAAATTCATTTGTGGGATATGGGCATCGTTGACTGGGCCAGCGTATATTGCCCATCCCTAGTTGCCCTTGAGAAGGTGGTAGTGAGCTGTCTTCTTCAACCGCTGCAGTCCACCTGCTGTGGGTTGACCCACAATGCCATTAGGGAGGGAATTCCCTGAAACACATGAAGATTTGAAGGCACCTTGCTTAATCTGCAACACCAGCTTCCAAAAGTCCAAAGAGTAGAAAGTTGAGAGAGAAGCGTTGCTGCTTTTACCTGGGTGAACTAAGGAGGTTACCCTGATCAATATTTCAGAAAAGTGGCCAAGGAGTCTAAATTTATGCCTGTGAAACAAGGCATTGTGAAAGCCATTTAAGTAATTGGGCCAGTTTTGTTATTTTCTTGTATTTATCCCTTAACTGTGTTTATTTGACTGTCTGTATTTTGTGTGAATTGGGGCTGAAAACAAATGTTTTGGGTTTAAAGCATTGACATTAATCAGCTTACCTTCTTGTTTTTAATTATCTGTCTGCTAAAGTTTGTGTGCATTTAATAAATACTTAAGTGTTTTATTTGAGATACAAAACCAGTGTCTGGAATTAATTATTTACAAAGTCTGGGATTGGTTATTCAAAAGTCTCGTTAGGAACTACTGGAGTGACTATTGGGGGTCTTCAATGGTTTAATAATACTGTGCTGCAAATACAGAGGTTAGGAAGGCTGATTTGGTTTGGCTGTGTGTCTCGTTGTCATAACACTATCCATAATGATATTGAATGGGATTTGTTGCTGATAATACAATATACTTACAGCCTTGTTAGGTCAAGTGAGGGAAGAGATTAAGTTCAAGATGGATGGTAACATTAATGAATCATAGCAATTTAAGCACAACTATCATCATAGCACTGAAATTGGATGGGTCACAGAGATTTTGTAACAATTATTGTAGAGTCTACACAGTAGCGGGTGTGGTTAAAGATAGTATAGCTTCAGCTTCAGCTTCACACAGGAAAAAGACAAAAAGACAATGTTGTCGAGGAGAATACTGAGATACAGGCTATTAGACTAGATGGGATTGAGGTTCATAAGGAGGAGGTGTTAGCAATTCTGGAAGGTGTGAAAATAGATAAATCCCCTGGGCCGGATGGGATTTATCCTAGCATTCCCTGGGAAGCTAGAGAGGAGATTGCAGAGCCTTTGGCTTTGATCTTTATGTCGTCATTGTCTTCAGGAATAGTGCCAGAAGACTGGAGACTAGCAAATGTTGTCCCCTTGTTCAAGAAGGGGAGTAGAGACAACCCTGGTAATTATAGACCAGTGAGCCTTACTTCGGTTGTGGGTAAAGTGTTGGAAAGGATTATAAGAGAGAGGATTTATAATCATCTAGAAAGGAATAATTTGATTAGGGATAATCAACACGATTTTGTGAAGGGTAGGTTGTGCCTCACAAACCTTATTGAGTTCTTTGAGAAGGTGACCAAACAGGTGGATGAGGGTAAAGCGGTTGATGTGGTGTATATGGATTTCAGTAAAGCGTTTGATAAAGTTCCCCATGGTAGGCTATTGCAGAAAATACGGAGGCATGGGATTGAGGGTGATTTAGCGGTTTGGATCAGAAATTGGCTAGCTGTAAGAAGACAGAGGGTGGTGGTTGATGGGAAATGTTCATCCTGGGGTTCAGTTACTATTGGTGTACCTCAAGGATCTGTTTTGGGGCCACTGCTGTTTGTCATTTTTATAAATGACCTGGATGAGGGCATAGAAGGATGGGTTAGTCAATTTGCGGATGACACCAAATTCAGTGGAGTTGTGGATAGTGCGGAAGGATGTTGCAGGTTACAGAGGGACATAGATAAGCTGCAGAGCTGGGCTGAGAGGTGGCAAATGGAGGTTAATGCGGAAAAGTGTGAGGTGATTCACTTTGGAAGGAGTAACAGGAATACAGAGTACTGGGCTAATGGTAAGATTCTTGGTAGTGTGGATGAGCAGAGAGATCTCGGTGTCCATGTGCATAGATCACTGAAAGTTGCCACCCAGGTTGATAGCGTTGTTAAGAAGGCGTACGGTATGTTAGGTTTTATTGGTAGAGGAATTGAGTTTCGGAGCCATGAGGTCATGTTGCAGCTGTACAAAACTCTGGTGCGGCCGCACTTGGAGTATTGCGTACAGTTCTGGTCGCCGCATTATAGGAAGGATGTGGAAGCATTGGAAAGGGTGCAGAGGAGATTTACCAGGATGTTGCCTGGTATGGAGGGAAGGTCTTATGAGGAAAGGCTGAGGGACTTGAGGCTGTTTTCGTTAGAGAGAAGAAGGTTAAGAGGTGACTTAATAGAGACATACAAGATGATCAGAGGATTAGACAGGGTGGACAGTGGGAGCCTTTTTCCTCGGATGGTGATGGCTAGCACAAGGGGACATAGCTTTAAATTGAGGGGTGATAGATATAGGACAGATGTCAGAGGTAGGTTCTTTACTCAGAGAGTAGTAATGGCGTGGAATGCCCTGCCTGCAAAAGTAGTAGACTCGCCAACTTTAAGGGCATTTAAATGGTCATTGGATAAACATATGGATGATAATGGAATAGTTTAGGTTAGATGGGCTTCAGATTGGTTTCACAAGTCAGCGCAACATCGAGGGCCGAAGGGCCTGTACTGCGCTGTAATGTTCTATGTTCTATCTTCTAAACCTAGAAAAAATATCTACACCACTTGAACAAACTGTTTGATTAGCTATAAAGTGCCAACTTTATTAACATTCAGGACAGTTTTTGGACAGTTGCTTTGTTCTGTAAGACAGAAAAAACAAAAGGAATATGGACTGATAACATCAAGACATAATATAAGCTTCTCTCACCCTGTTGCTCTCAGCTTCAGGATCCAGCACCCAAAAGAAAAACAGCTTGGAAAAGCAATCATTCATTGAGAACATAGGGATATCTTAAAACTTCTCCACTGCTAAAGAAACATGACAAGTTAAACTGTTGGGACTCAGGTCATTCTCACCATTCAAGAAATTTAATCTACAATTTTTTAAAAGTTATTCATAGGATGAGGGCATCACTGGTGAGGCCAGTGTTTATTGTCCATCCCTAATTGCCCAGAGGGCAGTTAAGAGTCAACCACATTGCTGTGGGTCTGGAGTCACATGTAGGCCAGACCAGGTAAGGATGGCAATTTCCTTTCCTGAAGGATATTAGGGGACCAGATGGGTTTTTTGCATGGATTCATGGTGATCATTAGACTGTTAATATCAGATTTTTAATTGAATTCAAATTCTACCATCTCCTGTGGCAGGATTTGAACTCAGGTCCTACAGAACATTATCTGGGTCTCTGGATTAACAGTCCAGCAATAATACAATAAGACCATCATATTACCATCAATTACCTTAGTCCTCCCGTCTGTACTAAGCACATTCACAAATTTATTTTTAAAATGATTACTTCTGTTTTTGTGTGTGTTTGCTGTTACATTTTTATTATTTTTCAGGGTTAGTAGTAATAAAATTACCCTTTCTTTCACTCAAAGAAACCTATTAACTTGATTCCTTCATTCCTGTTCAGATAATTAATGATGTTTTAATTGAAATTTAATAGCTGTGTACTAAAAAATAAATTTTAAAACTTTGTTGCAGCTGACTAAAGAAGATTAAAATGTAGAGACTGATTACCCCTCCTTTCTTGGTAATTACAATGTTCTTGATAATCCTAACCTTCTGGCAACATCACTTTGTATTTTCATGGTCTGTTATAACCTATTCCATATTGGGCTCAGATCT
Source organism: Rhincodon typus (assembly GCF_021869965.1). Taxonomy (NCBI): domain Eukaryota; kingdom Metazoa; phylum Chordata; class Chondrichthyes; order Orectolobiformes; family Rhincodontidae; genus Rhincodon; species Rhincodon typus. The sequence goes on from NC_063361.1 coordinate 19,862,243, forward strand.
GCAAACAGTCCTCCCTTGGACTTACTGCAAGTGATCAACTAACATTGGGATCAAAACTGTACCTTACCGATTACTATGGTTGGCCCCTCATCGGGTAAATTAAGTTCAAGATGGAAAATTACATTATTGAACCATGCATAATACCTTCAAATCGTCTAACATCATAGCACTAAAATTGGATTTAGAAGATTTAGAAGAAAAAGACAAACATAATTTGTCACTAAACTTGACTTGCTAAAAAAAATTAGCAAATTCTATTGACTGAGGAACTAAGGAAATAGGAGCTTTTGCAACAGCAGTTGTAAAGTTATACCATTTGGAATGAAAAATCTACTAGCAACTTTCAAAGGATAAACAAGCAAAGTCATTGAAAGATTATATAGCTTCAGCCAAATATGAGAAAATTATTTACTCGAACAAACAATAAAAATTAAAGCTGATAGAGAGGCCAGCACTCAACATGTTGTTGTTGGAGACACATTAATGTTATTAACTGTCTCTGTGGAATGGTTCAAAGATAGGAACTCAAAGATGTGAATTATGTAGACAGAAGGAAAAGTCAGTGAGTGTGTCTTGTTAACATGTTAAGGAAATACCATGGCAGGGAGGACAGTCAAGTGGAAATTATATTTACAGTAGTGAGAGAAATAGGGAGTGAAGTAAAAATACTAGAACAATTGGAGATTAAATCTGATATTGAAAATTCAGAAGTTGATGCTCTAGAAATCAGATTAGAAAGTACAAAGCGCTTAAAAAATAAGACAGAATGTTATGCTAACTTTCAGAAAACTATTAAAGTGACTTATAAAGGTTACCATAGACTGTAGACTTATCAGGTTGGCTCATATTGTACATATTCAGTATACTTAAGATGGTTTGATTTCAATGTAATTAATTCATGACTTTAATTTTAATCACATACAACTCCTCCAGCATGCAGTACAAGACGTTTTGCCTGATTTTCATGTTAGCTGGACTGGAAGCACTTCTGCTTAGTGTTGTCATCAACAGGATTTTTATCACATCCACAAATTTACGCCCCATTAGGCCGGTTAACAACCTCAACAGCAAGCTGCTCTTAAACATTACACCATGGGAAAAACTAACGTTTCTGTCTCCATATGGAGGGAACTGGTAAGCTTTATTTCATGTGATATTCATCTTTCCTTGTAATCCTGTTTTAGAACTTTGACATTGTCACCTCACTTTTCTTCTGCCCACACTCTACCCAGTTTTAGGACTAGCAAAGAGCCTGTTCGATGGGTCCTGTAGCAAGATATTGGTAGCAGAAAGTCAGCTGAGTACACTTCACCAGAGGGATTGGCCACCATCTTCAGGCCCTTCAGGCTCCTATATAAAAAGTAGTTGGAAGCTGCCAGAGCCAGGGATCCACTGAAGCACCTAGGGAATAAAAAGTCAACTAATTCAGAAAATTTTCTGAAGAAGGGTCTAGACCCGAAACGTCAGCTTTCCTGCTCCTCTGATGCTGCTTGGCCTGCTGTGATCATCCAGCTCTACACCTTTTATCTGAGATTCTCCAGCATCGGCAGTTCCTACTATCTCTAATTTTTTAGGCAGATCTGTCCTTAATACCATCCTTCAAACCAAGAAAGGAGGCCAATATCTTCTAACAACACTGCCCTCCAGTGGCCACCAAGAATGCAGCAAGTTAAAGTTCAAAGATCCTATAATGGTCTCCTCCCTCATTTTCATGGTTGCCTCTCTCCACTATTGATCCCAGGAAATCTTTGAACAGCATAAAATGGAGCAGAGATCCAATGCCACTTGTGCCTGCTTTCTTTTCAGTTTTGTTTGCACCTGGAAATTGAGTAAATTCCCAAAATATTGGAAGAATCTTTGGAGCCTATGGCCACAAGTTTGAAAAGGCCTGATATTGGGCAGAGGGTAGCAATGTGTGATTAGTCTACATCCATTGCTTCTGATGTAGTCAGCTAGTGTTACACGCACTAAATGTTGCATTATTATGCATGATTGTGAGAATCTAGCACCATTTAACACTGTTTTTATATCTCTATTTTTCTAATCCACCTGTTCAGAGATGTGTTTACATATCTCTGGAGCAAGCGGGACTTGAACCCAAGCTCCCATTCTAGGGGTAGAGACACTACCACTGCTCCACAAGAGGGCCCCCTTCTAGCAATATTTAACCTATTTTTCTCATCAACATGTTCATAGATGTTATTACACAACTCTAGAGCAGGTGGGACTTGAACCCAGGTCTCCCAATCTAGAGGTAGGGACATTACCACTGTGCCACAAAAACCCTATCTAGCACTATTTAAAGTAGACTACACTAATTAAAGCCACATACATCTCTTAAAGGAAGTCAAGAAATAAATTCTAAGAGGGCAATGGGACCACATGGTGGAGGTATTCAAGCTAAGAGTTTCACCCCAGCCTGGATTCTGTACCACAGGAATTTCAATGACCTCATGCCAGTGGTCAAGGTCAGAGAATGTGTCTTCAAGTGCCAAAGCTCAGCACAAGCCCCACGCACAGCTCTATGCACACCACCACATCATTCATCTACCAAGATTCTCCATCAATCACATTCATACCTCATCACCTCACCGCCACGCACTCAGCAGCTTACACAAATTGCCAGCTATTTGGTGTGACAATTGTATTACCCAATACAATGTGCACCACTCGCTGGCAAACGTACTTCTTTATTGCAGGAGAAAATAACTCACAGCTGGAATCAACAGAGTGTGGAGCTGGAGGAACACAGCAGGTCAGGCAGTATCAGAGAAGCAGGAAAGTCGATGTTTTGGCTTGGGATCCTTCATCAGGATTGTGGAGGCAGGTGGAGGGAGGGTGGCTGGGATTAGGCACAACTCTATGTCCTTCGTCTCATGGAGGAAATGGTGTCCACCATCATTGACCATGGCTGAAGATTTGAGCAGCAGCAGAGCTGAAACCATTGAAGATAACAGTATGATCATAATTTCTCACATCCTACATCCTCCTCATCCCACAGTTTCTTTGAATGTATTATTTGGAGATGTTCTAGGCACACAACTCTTACTTCTCCATCCTCCTGTCATGTTATTGGTAATGGTGTAATGATCAATCACTCATTAAGGATTGATTAACGCTGCATGAGTTAGCTTATCTAACATTGTAAAACATTGAAATAACCAACCAATTTCTGTTTGTGTGTGCACGTGCATGTGTATAAGTTTGTGCGTGTGTGTGTGTGTGTGTGTATGTGTACATGTCCGTGCACGCACACGCATATACATGTGTGTGAATGCATGCATGTGTATGTGTGTGCATGTGTATGTATGTAGCTTACAGGCCCACAGCAGACTAACTGCCAGGCAGAGTTGCAACTTTATATACAGACAGCACGTGACGTCCTCAAAAGTGAACTCTCTTAATTGTAAGGTAAACTACAAAAAACCCCTTTTCCCAAAAGAACACTACTTACAATAACAGGGGCAGCACAGTGGCTTAGTGGTTAGCATTGCTGCCTCACAGCACCAGGGACCCAGGTTCAATCCTACCCTCAGGCAACTGTCAATGTGGAATTTGCACATTCTCTCCATACCTGTGTGGGTTTCCTCTGGGTGCTCCAGTTTCCTCCCACAGTCCAAAGAGGTGCATGTTGAGTGGATTAGCCATGCTAAATTGCCCATAGTGTTCAGGCTACATTGATTAGCCATGGAAAATGCCAGGTTACAGAGATAAGGTAGAGGGGTGCATCTGGATGGGATGTTCTTCAGAGGTTCAGTGTGGACTTGCTGGGCTGAATGGTCTGCTTCCATATTGTAGGGAATCTATGACTTTAAGTGAGTCTGTGAACTTCTATGATATATGGGTAATGACACATCCTGATCTCATGAAGATGAGTTTGTCTGAAAGTGTTGTTGTTTGCTCACAGTCACAGTGACATCATCTGTCATTCCTGTTGTCAAATGTTTCTTTCATAGACTGCAGTTTCTGTTCCAGCATTTGCGATCCTGACGCCATGCTGCCACATTTTGTTCCAGTTTAGCAGCTGAGAACCATTATTCCTCAAGCTGTTTTAAATGGTTCAGATGTTCCTGGCATTTATTGTTTTGTTCCTTACGAGCTTCCAGTTCCTTTTGTTTTTACATCCTGGATTACTCTATCAAAGTTTTAGTCCTCTGTTGGCCCAATATACTTTTCTTTCTCATAGCCAGTTGTAATGAATGTCCAGTCTCACCAATTCTTTCCCTGCTTTTCAGTAGTTGTTTGATTTCCTCCATGTAGGTCAGCCACAGTAGGTCAGTTTCTAGATCTTAATCTCATTTTAGTGCTCTGCCAGAGAGGTCTGATCAACAGTGCAATCTGCAATGCACGCACCCAGCTCAACTAAAGTAGCTAACTCATCATCTTCCTTCACACCTTCTCCACTACAATCCTGCCCTTGTCCACTCTAGTCAGATACACAAGAATTGCAAATAGCTACACAGTGCTGGAAAAGGTGGAAAAGCAGGAATGCACTGATGGTGAAGAAGCACTATCACTTGCTCAGATCAGATATTAGCATGGACATACTTTAGCGTCTAGCTTAAAGGAGAGGTTTGCACATGATGAGATACTGGGCACAAGTGACCTGAAAACAGGGCAAGGAATAAGCATAGCAAAGATGCCAGCTCACCAGAAGATAAAGTACATATGGGTTCTGCAGTAGTGCAATCAGCTCAGGAGCTCGATTGGGCTGGCATATAGGAGAAGGAATTGGCAGAATTCCAACTGATGTCTGCTGTTGCTGTCATGGAATATTTTGGAATCCAACATTAACTTACAGCAAGACGTTGTACACAGCTGGAAACCCATCCTCTCCAGCACAGAAGCAGTGGCTCATTACAAGATGCAGTATCTGATGGCCAATGTTTCAGCTCCCATTGCAGAAGCAAAAGCTGCCCAAGCTGAGAGACCCACCAGGTCAGAATGTCTTTGGCAAGCTCAGCTTGTTACCAGAAAATGTCAGTCTGCTGCCATCATTGCCCAAAGGGCTAGCAGGATGGCACCACAGTTCAGCAATCTGTTGTCATACACTAGGATGGCTGAGACTCTGCCCCTGGGTAGTGGCACCATGAAGCAAGTCTCTGTTGTCTTCCCCAGGATGTCATATTGATCCACTGTCACAGTACCCATGCCCTTGCTATCAACTAGCCCTCCCAGACTACTTTCGACCACGCTGAGATGGCGCAATCCACAGTCACTGTGCCTAGAGCTAGAGATGATCAAGTTCATCTGCAAGGACGTCTGAAGCCTCCCTCACTGAAAGTCAGCACTTTGTGCAAGTGCTAAGACAAACACAGCAAAAATAGAAAATAGCCGTTTGATAGCACAGAACTTGGGTATTGCCAGAAAAAACACATTTTGTCAAAATTGTTCATCGTGCATTCATCAAAACAATTCACAAGAATACCAATGCAAAAGGAAAACAAACATTTATACCTCAGGCAAAGGTGATGCTGATTGGTTGGCAAGTGGATTCTGGTTAGTAAAGGCAATGCCTGGAGAATACAACAATTAATGATGATTGACAGTTAACTGCCAGGTTTTGTTTAAATATGAACCAACAAGTCATTGTCACCTATTTTATTCATTTGAAACAGTCACAGTGCATTAATATGTTCTCTCCGCTTGCAAAAAAATTGTCCCTGTGTACTACTATATTTAGCTTTCAGTATACACAAGTGCACCACACTGCATGTCCAACTGACAGTTTTAAATTGGTTGTCAGTATGGTTGGTGTGAAAGGCTCTAAGGTGGTTCATGAAAAGTGCCCAGTCTATCTCAGATTACCTCGGAAAGGGGTAAGGCATCTGAACAGTTTGAGCAATAGGTAAAGTTAGCTGTTTCACACCACTACTACACTGTGACGTCATGACTGGTGCTCATCACTAACAGAATGTTTCAAAGAACAAAGAACAAAGAAAATTACAGCATAGGAACAGGCCCTTCGGCCCTCCATAGGGCCTGTTCCATGTAGCCATTAACCTTTCATAAATAGTGTTATGCATGAATTTCAGAGTTGTCATACAGTCAGGTGTATAAGCTATATGTCCTAAAGACTGGTGGATCATATCAAACAGCACGTTCCTTCAGTTTCTCACTTCAAACAACTTACTGACCACACACAACTAGCCCATGCTTTCAAAACGCGCAATGCAGTATCTAACCTTACATATGATTCTGCAGTTGGACAACATTTGCTAAATAATCTCAAGAGTGCAAACAATAATATTGACAACAAATTTAGGATTCTCAGTCAGGCTCAAAGTAAAGTGAGCTTGCGAGTACTAGAATCTACAAACATTAATACACAGGGCCCTATTCTTTACAATCAAAAAGAATACATACACACAAAATAGGTGACAGCCATTTTCTGGTTTATTTCTCAGGACAACGATTTGACCAATTAGAGTTAATAAACTTCGTTTAAATTTTATAAAGACAGGCATTTAATTGTAAATTATCATTATCTGTTGCAGTCTCCATGGCACATTTATCAATCAGAGTTAACTTCCCATGAATCAATGCTAAATGATTAATCAGCTGCAGTAAGGCTCTGTGCATGGTGTTTGAGATCAACATGCCAATCGCAGTATTGGCATCTGGTTCCCAAAGTCCCTGCCAATTTCATGGCCCTCAGAGACCCTTGCTGCTGGAACAAAAATTAGAAGGAATGCTAATCAGTACTATCCTCCTGTGTAGTGCAAATGTTGGTTTCCCATTAAATTGGAATTCTTATGTATTGACCTGATGTGTGCAAGATAAAACTTCAATAAAATATGTCTTCTTCAGCAATACACAAAATCTCAACAACATTTGATTTATAAATTCTGTAGGGGCTTTTATTTTAGCATCACAGGCCATAAGATGAAGAAGAATGTGGTGATCAGTTACCTTGCCCCTCTGTTCCCTTCCAGTTCTTCCTCCTCTCCTCATGTGTTAATTACTGGTTCGTGCAAACATCTGTGCATATCTGGTTTTATAAGTGGCCATGTACGCAAGGTCTCCTCCAGTGCAGTCCAGACATCTGGAGCAATGTTTAATCACATTGCTGATTTTCTTTAGTCATTTCATGTGACTTTCGTGATGAACATGGTCACAGTTGCATGTTCGAGGGGTAGAAATGCCTAATAGTCTTGTTGCCTGCAAACTGACATCTGTGCAGTAAATGCCTCCCTACACCATGGTGACAACTGCAATCCTCACAAAGCTCTGCATTTACTGTTTCCATTTTTTTTGCTGGCAAGAGGGGGTGGAATGTGTGGAATAAAGTACCAGTGACCTCCCTAATGCAACAATGAATGATGATTTTTGGAGAGATTGCATACTGCGGCTGCTCCAGCCTGGGAGGAACCAGACACATGGATGGCTTATCCCCTTCCTAGGATCCTTCTTCCTCACTCAGATATATCCTTTTTCCAAGCCATGAACTACTCTCTTAAATGGCATTATTCATCAACAACATTTTCTGCTAAACTCCTTTGCCATTCTATTCCAGCTAACTTTGCCCTCATCACGATGTAATTACCTTTATTTCAGTTTACTACAGTTGTTTCTGACCAAAGTTTCTCACTCTGTAACATTGAAATCTATTATATTATGGTTACTGTTTCCTAGAGGATCCTTTGCTCTGAGATTATTTATTAAAACTGTTTCATTACATATTACCAGTTCCAAAATATATTGATATCTGATTGGATCCACAACACATTGTTTTAGGAAACTATCCTGAATGCACTCTATGAATTCTTCCTTGTGGTTACCTCCGCCAATTTGATTTTCCCAATCTACATAAAAATTAAAGTCACCCACGATTAATGTGCTGACTCTTTTATGTGTCTTCATTATGTCCTGATTTGTTCTCTGTCCTACACTCTAGCTGCTGATCAAAATAGGCTTTCCAGCATCTGTTGCACTGTCAAACCTCAACTTTAAATGTTTTTGAGTTCTACAGGACATATGGCAAAAATGAATGCAGCTGCGCAGCTTTGGAACCAGAAATGGTTTTACATGATTTTGAAAATGTTTACATTCAGAAAGATATTTTGTCAGTCAAGGAACGAAGAAGACTACAATATGAGCAACATAAAAAAAGGTAATTTATAAAAGACAAGCATTGTATCATTTAATCAGTTTTGTATGTATTTGCACCACATTCAGGACCAGAAGCAGGTTATTGGAGGCAGTGCCATAAAAAGAGACCTACCTGACTGTTACCAAATTTATGCAGCAAACAATATCTGTTTAGGAATGGGTGAAGGTCATTGCAGCTTCTGTTCCTACATGTATTAACTTTCAAAATGGTATGCCTGAAAACAAATGTTAATAGAGAATGACCTTGGTAAAGAAAAGGTGCTTTGGAATTGTTTTCTGACGAGATTGTTGGGAAGGTGTAGTTTTCTCCTGCAGTCTCAGATTTATTTCTTGTTTGTCTCCTTGTAACTTCTTAATTGTTGCCATTGTATTTATAGTGTCATTGTGACTTCCATTGAAAAATTCCACACTTTCAGTAGACATTTGGTGATTGATGGTGATTAAAGACAAAGACAACAAAAAGGGTGTGTTCAGAGTTATATTGTTCTGAGATGAATATTTTTTCTCTACAGAACTGAATCACTCATGAAGAATATAATCATAGCAGAGCCCAATTCTCCTCTAAGCTATCCAATCCAAGGAGTTGAGGTCATGCCATTGTATTCTATCCTCATCCCAGGTTTTGTGCATTAGTTTCATTTTTCATTCAATTGATTTAAAAAAAATACACTTTTATATCTCACCACATCAAAATTAATCTTTTTAAATCTACTTTGCTTTAGGTTTAGGAGTGCATGTCTCAGGAAGAGAAAATTATACGGTATGTGAGATACTAATGAACATCAGCCATTGACATGTAGAGAATTATTTTTGTTGGCGCACTTTAAGAGGGAATAGTGTTATAGGTGGAGTTTTCTGCTCCCATTAATGGTAAGGAGGTAAGATGGGAGTATTATGGAATAGGATATTAGTGAACCAAATGCAGCTACCTTCCTGCCTCTACCTGAATTACATTCTGGCTGGAAGGTCCCTGGTCAATGCACCCCACAATCGAGGCATTTAAATGATCATTTCAGGTCTCATTCCACCACTGCTATGATTGACCTAGCTGTAGCTGAGCCTGTTGCCAAGCAGCGTGCGTGACAATTCAGACCATGTGGCCATCTTTTTAAGCTCCCCTCCCACAAAATGGAGTGTCCCCCAATCAAAGATAATCAGTGTCTGATTGTGGGACTAGACGTTGGGAAGGGTTCTGGGGGAGGCACACCTTGCATTTCCTACAAATCCTCTTACATTCCCAGAAGGAAAGCCAGTAAAAGTCTCTGATGGCACATAATACTCCAACTCGGCTTGCTTACTTCAAAACTAGTACTTTCTTTTCCAGGTACTACTAGTTTTTAATGGGTTTTCCCTCTAGGTTTCACACCCACAACTCAAGATATGCATTCTGTGAAACTTCATTACTCCCCTTCCCCCCTTCCTAGTCCACATGTTGTTTAACTGCGATTGGGATCACTTCATGAACCTGGGATCCCAAAGGTACTTTACTGTAACAATCACAACCTCCCCTGAGGCTCTCAGTAGATGACATTTAGACTACTTAATTCTAGCTCTTAATTCTTAATTCTAGGGGTCTTAATTCTAGGGGAAGTTCCTCCAGTCACCTTTTCACTGCTTAAAAAGCTTGTAGATCAGTGGGCTTTCTCAGAAAGGAGAAGCTTGAGTCCCTTTCTCGCTCTGTGAGGCCCCCATCTCCTAAAGCCACAACAAGGTTCCACCTGATTTCTACTTTATTACTGCTATAGACATGATGTAAAAAAGTCTGCAGAATCACCAATATTTATATGAGTAAATTATTTATTTTTTGTGTAAAGGTCAAACTGAAAGCTACGCAAGGACTATTCAATACAATTGTTGAAACATCTGAAGGCATGTTAAATGGAGTAGGTAAAAATGAATTGACTATAACAAGCCCAAGTTTGGAAATCATCAATAGTATACTCAAACATGTCACATATACAAGCATAAAGTACCAAATTGATGCTGCTGATTTAGGTAAGCATATTATATTTTTATTTTGTCCTTAAAATACCTCTGAGTCCTGAAACAATTTTTGACTCCTGGCAAATGCTACCAAGTTCAGGATACAAAGATAGAGCTGGAGCATACTTTCTGAATCAGCTTTTTGCTGCAGTTATTTACAGCTTCCAATGCAAATTTTGCTAATTTTTGAATTAAAGGAAAGATTGTCAGAAAATCTTGACAAGTAAAGCTTAAAGAGATGTCGTGCAGTGATTGTAATGAAGGTCAGCCAGATGGAACTCCTAGAACATGAATTACCTGATTGGGACTGTTAATCTAGTCCAATCATGGAGCCCTGGCTGACAGGTAAGTATAAGAGTGTCAACATCCTGTTCACTCTGACAGCTGGGTCTGAGGGAACTGGATCAGTGTCAAGGACTCAGTGTAATTAAAGGGGGACTTGGTGACGGGATGCCTGCCTCTGTAGAGTTATTTAAGGTGCACAAGAGAGAAGCATGTTCCTGAAGAAATTCGCTCGCAACAGTCGTCTTTGAGTCGGGGTAAGCATTCCCAGAATCATGCTATTATTTGGGAAGCTTGACACGTTCAATTCTGCTGTCAAAGACTGGGCCCAGTATGTGAAAGAGTTTATTATTTTTTCCGGGCCAGTGACATTGGGCAGATGAAAAGCAACGAGTAATTCTCCTGACAGCTTGTGGACCCATGGCTTTTTCGGCTATTAGGAGCCTAACTTTCCCTGAGGCACGAGGTATGAAAATCTTTCAAGAATCGACGAATTTAGTTAAGGAATATTACGAGCCCAAATGTCCTCTCATTCTGAGATACTATTGGTTTTACTCAGCAATTCGAGAACCAGGTGAATCCATCTCGGGATTTTTGATGGGGTTAAGACGACTGGCAGAGGCATGTGACTTTGATTTAACCCTTCATGAGATGTTGAGAGAAGGTTTGGAACTTGGCATTAATAATGTATCCATACAAAAGCACCTACTAGCTGAAGCTCAACGGGACTTCAAACAGCATTACAACTGGCTTTATCATTGGAAATGTGGCAATTGGAGCATATGAGTTGCAGGGTATTCTGAAGGAAGTGGACACCAGTCTGACTGAGCTTGGGGAACACCACTTGATTGAAGACAATTGCATAGCCTCACTCAGGGCATATCCTGAACAGAGGGACTCTAGGTCAGCCCATAGCAAAACACCAAAACAAAGCCAAGCCTCTGCCAAACAGTTAAAATTTTCTTCAGGATCCAGGCTAGCAAACCATTGTAGTTGTTGCTGGTGTGTGGACGCCAAACAGCGAAAGAGACCCACTAGACCTAAACCGAGTGAAAAAAACTCATAGGCCGGTATCCAGGACAGTGCACACCCTGGAAAATCCACGTATATCTGGTTTAGAACAGTTACATTGTTTAGCAACATCCAAATCAGAACCAATCAAAATAAATGTCTGATTAAATGGTCACTCAGTTTTAATGGAGATCAATACCAGTGCGGCCATTTCAGTGATCGCAGAATCAGGCTTTAACAAAATTCGCTCTGGACTGCAACCCTCAAGTTTGCACAAGACCTCAGCTCGACTGAGAACCTATGCCAGGGAACCTTCACAGGTTAAGGGTATAACTTTGGTTCCAGTCTGTTATTAGAAGCAGTTGTTTCAGTTATCACTGACTGTAGTAAAAGGCTTCGGCCCAGGCTTGATGGGATGCAATCGGTCCTGGCAAAACTGAAACAGCTCATGGTGATGGGGGAAACCAAGGGGGCTGTCACAACCAGTATTGAAAGCTTTTCGGACCCGGACAGACGGGATTACCATAGAGGATGGCATGTTATTACAGAGAGCAAGAGCGATAGCCCCGAACAAAGATCGCTGCCAGGTACTGGCTGAACTCCACCAGGGTCTTTCCAGGAGTTTCCAAAATGAAGATGTTGGTGAGAAGTTATATCTGGTGCCCAGGATTGGTTGCAGGCATAGTAGCGTTGGTGGTGCACTGCCCAATTTGCCAACAAGGACAAAAATTACCACCAGCAGCTCCCTCAAATTCGTGGGAATAGCTGGGTAAACACTGTACTCAGTTACACATCAACTATGCAGGTTCATGGGCTCAGTGTTCTTAGCCATTTTGGACGCCCACTCAAAGTGCTGGACATGCATAGAGTTCATTCATCCATCACAGGGACAGCAACAGAAAACTGCACACATCTTTTGCAACATATGGACTCCCGGAAGTGTTCGTCATAGATAATGGGCCATCATTTACCAGCAGAGAATTTGAGTGTTTCCTAAAGTCGAATAGCATTTGACGTATAAGGACAGCTCCATTATCCATCATCCAATGGTCTGGCAGAAAGAGCAGCCCATAATTTGAAGGCAGGCTTAAAGAAACACTCTACAGCATTATTAGATACCAAACTGTCCTGGTTCCTATTTGATTATAGGACCACCCCTCATGCAACTACAGAGATAGCTCCAGCAGAATTTCTAATGGGGAGAAGACTCTGCACCGGGTTAAATCCGATCTTCCTGAACCTGGGGAGGAGGGTGAAACAGCAGCAGGAACATGAATGCCAGACACAAGACTCTACTAAGCGAGAGAAACAGTTTACTCCAGTGGATAAAATTTGGCTTAGGAACCATGAATACGGCCCTGGATGAGTAAGAGGCACGGTCAACGCGAAGTCAAGTCCAGTGATGTTAAAGTTCAGGTAAGTGTGACAGTCCTGTACAAGCACTTGGACTACATGGATGCTGCAAACTCGCAAACAATGTGGGAGCAAAATGTGCCCAGCTCCTAACAGCCTTTCTGACTCTCCAGAACCCATGGGTTCTGCCTCTCTGTCAAGATTTGAAGATGCCTTGGAATCTGAGATGGACACAGCAGATGTCACTGCCTCGATGCCTTTGAGCCTGAAGAAGAGAATGAATTTCTTCTGAGACACTCCAGGCGCCAGGGGCAAGCCACTGTGCATTACAAGCTGCCCGTATCTAAGGCAGAGTTGGACGAACTGGACCCAGTGTAAAAACGCCCCAGGAGGAGCCACAAAGCAAACATCCAGCCTATATTCTCAGACTCTGAGGTGGAGGGATGTAATGGTTGTAACAATGTCAACCAAGTGGACCTCATAGAATATGAATTCCCTGATTGGGGCTGTTAACCAGGTCCAATCAGGGAGCCCTGGCTAAAAGATAAGAGCAAGAGTGTCAGAAGTTCCGTTCACTCTAAGAGCTGGCTCTAAGGGATCTGGATCAGTGTCAAGGACTCTCCATGTGTGAATAAATGGTGATTTGGTGACCCGGGATACCAGCCTTCATGGAGTTATTTCATGCAGCTTCTTATAGGAAATGGGCTCTACCAGGGATACCATTCCTATCACCTTTGAAAATAGTGAAAGGACAGTTAAAATCTTTGGCAGCTTGCAGTGGTTGGTAAGTGTGAAGATGGGGACAAACATTATCAAACAAACTGAGGTGTAAATAAAACTAGTGTGGAGGAATGAGACAGAGGCTGTTAGTGTGGGGGTGGTGCATAGTGAAGGAAATGACTGACCAGCCTTGGACCTGGCTTTGTATTAATGTCATGACAAGTGAGCACAATAGTACAAGAGGTGAATGTGTCAGATGGCTTCCCTTATTAACAGGCCAAGAGTCCTTCCCCATGGAGCAGATGTACATTATTCCTGCAGTAAGTTTGGGCTGGGCTGATTTATATATTTGGAGTCTTGTACATTATTTTATCAGAGATTTTTTATTCAGTGCTCGTTATTAAATTATTATACTTATTTCTTTTTGTTATAAAAGTATATTTTCAATTTGAAGAACATACTGCTGTTTTTCCAATCATCATCAGACAGCCCCCAATGCCAAGGCTATTTGATCCTGGACCAGGTAAATTTTATTTAAATTTGGGCTATAAAAGGAAAATTAGAGGCAGCAGCTGAAGATTAGCCAATGTTTAAGGCAATTAATTACGCCAACAGCGGATTGTCTGTTTGTTTGTTTGTTTAAAACTAATTTGTGTTATTTCTGAATTTTCATTAAATTTCTAAATGATCTTTGTCAAGTCAAAAATTGCTCATCATGTTTGACTGGAATTTGTAATTTCAGTTTTTATTTTTAATACTTATTCCAGACAACAGCATCAACTCATTGGTTACGATTGTGACAAAGACATTCTTAAGATATCATAAGCTTCGGATCTTAATCAGTAGCATACGGAACTTTTATCCAGAAATAACAATAATCATTGCGGATGACAGTGAAACTCCTGAGAAAATTGAAGGACCTCACATCGAACAATACATGATGCCGTTTGCAAAAGTACAGTAAATCAGTTCTTGATCATCATTTGCAACATTGGTAACATAAACCAGAATTATGTTCATACCGTTCTAGTTCCATGAATAGTTCCTAGTCTCCATTGAATTGGCATAGCCAAAGTCTCAATGCTTCCCTCAGATGATATAAATATGTTGTTTATTTAATGTGTATGTTTTTCTTTATTCTTTCATGGGATGAAGGTATCACTGGTAGGGCCAGCATTTTTTACTCGTCCTTCATTTCCTTTAAAATTAGTGGCTTGCTAGGCCATTTTAGAGGGCAGTTAAGAGTCAACCACCTGCAGAAGGTCTAGACTCACACATAGGCAAGAATGGGTAAGAATGGCAGATTTCATTCTCTGAACCTGGTGGGTTTTTACAACAATTGATGATAGTTGTCATGGTTACCAATACTATTTGATATTCCAGATTTATTCACTGAAGTTAAATTCCACCAGCTGCCATGGTAGGATGTGAACCCAAGCACCGAGCGTATTAGCCTGAGGTGATGGATTGTTTACAAACGTAGGAAGTGCTGGAGAAACTCCAAAGAAAGGTCAGGAAAAGGATATGTGGAATTTGCGGCTAAGCCTGCTGCTCGCAAGGCTTTGGAAAGATGTTCAGATGGAGCATTTTTATTTTCCTATTCCTTTCTACACTAATGCTGCAAAAACTGCTGAGTTTCTCCGGCATTTTCTGTTTCTATGTCAGATCTCCATACCAACAGTATTTTGCTTTCGCCTCTGGACTATTAGTCCCATGATATTACCATTCCACCACCAACTCCCCTTGAATCATAGAAATAAATATCTATGTTATTTTGTAGGAATAGTACTTTATCCAAATGGCTGATTTTCAGAGTAACTTATATTAAAAAAAATTACAAGTAAACAAAAAACATCTAGTTAAAAATATGCAAACATTTAACAATCATGTGGTACCAAAAATAGACAAACAAATTCAGCAACAACAGGGGAATGTTAAACAGGCTATAAAAAGGAGCATAATGATGGATTGAAAATGTATTAAAATACAAACAAATATATCAATCCCATACTATAGGCACTGGAGTACATATCAAACTGGCCATTTAAGTAAAATAAAACAAAGAACTGTGGATGCTCAAGGTCTGAAACAAACAAAAACCGAAATAGTAGGAGAAATTCAGCAGATCTGGCTGTGAAGATCATTGGTCATAATGTTAACTCTGTATTCTCTTCAGATGCTGCAGACCTGCAATGTTTCTCAAGTAATTTCTGTTTATGTTTGTTTCCTCATTTAAGTATTTCATTAAAGATGTGAACCATAGGGCTACACCAATACCTTTCACTCCTGAATCTAACAGGGTTAAGTTTAGTTAAACATCTGAGTTGCCTAAATTGTTTTGGTGACAACAAGGTGCAGGGCTGGATGAACACAGCAGGCCAAGCAGCATCATAGGAGCAGAGAGGCT